>NC_136998.1:32149996-32308551 GCF_032717465.1 Coenobita brevimanus
CATTCAGACACTTGGCCATTTAGATTTAATTATAACTATGCATTACATGTGATTATATTCCCACTAATGGCGCTTATTGCATTAATTTTATATATTTAACTTTAATTATCAATGCTCGTTTAGTCTTAGTATTTATTATGTTTAAAGAATGGCATTTATTTTGGGTTAACTGGAATGATGGTGTATGTGTTCTGTTGTGATAGTCTCTCTCTCTCTCTCTCTCTCTCTCGCCACCAGCAATCGGAAGCAACAGCCAACTCTTGATGAACTGGTGAGGTGTGAGTGGAAGACAGCTGACTCTCTCTCCCTCTCTCTCTCTCTCTCTCTCTCTCTCTCTCTCTTGCCTGTCGGTTCTCGAATTCTTTTCATTTTTCAAAGTTCTCGTCTTTTTACCAGTTGGGCATCTTTTTTCAATACATACAAAAAAATTGAATGCATATTTGTTGATAAAATATATTCCTTACACTGCTGTCATATATTTCTTGTGTTTTTATTATGCCTGTCAATCTGTCTATCTATCAGCAAAATATCAATCATCTACCTATGTCTATCTCCCTATATTTATTCCCATATCTATCTATCTGTCTATCTATCTATTTATGTGGCTTTTTAATGTCACAGATATTTGGTAAGAAACTGAAAACCATAAGCATATTTCCCTTTTCTTCCTCCCCATCTTCTTCTTTCTTCTTCTCTGTCCACTCTTCCTTACTCCTCTCCCCCCTCCTTATCCTCTCTTCCTTTCCCAACCCTTTACCTTTCCTCCTCCTCCTCTTTCTCCCTTCCCTACCATCTCTCCCTCCCTCCTCTTCCTCTTCCTCCTCCTCCCATTGAAAAAACTTGGTGTCTATGAGTGAATTTCTAGTTAGTTTCTTCTGTTCTTTCTTTCCACAGATGGCTTCATTAACGACACGACTTCCAACTCTCTCTCTGTCTGTCTGTCTGTCTGTCTGTCTGTCTGTCTGTCTCTCTCTCTCTCTCTCTCTCTCTCTCTCTCAAAAATATCAACTGTTTCTTTTTACCCTTTCTCCTTATTTCTTTACTGTTCTTTATCTCTTCTCATTCTCTCTCTCTCTCTCTCTCTCTCTCTCTCTCTTTGCGACACACAAGAACAAAATCCACTCACACTTTCCACTACCTTTAATTGCACTGAAACTTTCTATTTATCTTTTTGCTCTCTCTCTCTCTCTCTCTCTCTCTCTCACACAAAACTCCAAAGCACAAGAAACCAACAAACTCCTGGATCGCTACTACAATATTAGAACAAGATTTTTTTTTACTAATTAACTCCGGGTTTTTTTAATGGAAAGTGTAAATTGTCCCACTGTGTATGAGAATAATATTAATGACAAGTAAACATTAATTCAGATCAGGCAGAGTTAGTTAAGGAAAAACAGAAAAAGCCCTGAATAGGTAAGATTAAGTGAGACATGGATAATATTGGGTTATTTTTGAGCAGAGAATAAGAAAATAACCTAAGGAAAATCACAGAAAATATGAAAAAACAAAAAACAAAAATAGGTTCATGACAGATTTTCAGATTAAAAGTTGGAGATTCAAACATACTTCTTTACAGAGCAGGATCGTGTAGGTGGGATTACGGGGGGATTTAGAGCTGGGGATTACAGAGCCCAAGCACGACTTTTCTAGGCCTTGGATAGAGCTGCCGGGACTCTGATGGGAAAGAATGAAATCGGGGAATGCAAAATGGTTAATGGTTATAGAGGTAGATGAAAAAGTGTGTGTGTGTGTGTGTGTGTGTGTGTGTGTGTGTGTGTGTGTGTGTGTGTGAGAGAGAGAGAGAGAGAGAGAGAGAGAGAGAGAGAGAGAGAGAGAGAGAGTGAAAACCACCCTCCTTCCTCCCCTTACAGCAAACTAGAGAGTGTGACTGTAAGAAAGAGGAATGAGATGGAGGAATGCAAAAGACCAGCGGCTGTCGAAACATAAATCCACTTTTGCATTCTTGGTCTGCATAAAGTTTGATTGGACTCTTACTTTTCTCTCTATTTTTACACTCTGAGGGACGATTTTATTGATTTTATTCTGGGTGATGGATGACGGATTTTCTTGAGGGAGAGAGAGAGAGAGAGAGAGAGACAGAGAGAGAGACAGAGAGAGAGACAGAAAGCACGGGCTCCTTGTAAAATAGTCCTAGTCAGGAAATCTATCAGTCTAGCTATCTATCTATCCATCCATCTATCTATCTAGGTTCACCACGCACTCCAACAATGCAAATCGGAGTCACGGTAGTCAACAGCTGAACGCAAGGAAAACGAAAAACATAGGACAAAAAAAAAAATAATAATAAAAATAAAACCAAGCTTCCCTCAAATGCATAATAAACAGTAAAAACAAACCGTAAATTTTCGCCATAAAATTCGCGTTGAGAAGGCATTTAACAGAACCTAAAAAGGGCAAACAAAAGGAAAATATAGTCACAGGAGCCGAGTTAAAATCTGCGGACATTCCTTGCCTGGGTTCGACGTGGAATGCGGGCCGTGGTAGTAGTGGTGGTAGTCAGGCTGGGCTAAAAATTGCTGGCGTTTTAGAGGTGAGTGAATGGGCAGGTGTCACGCCAGGTTGGTGCTGGTGGGAGGTGGGAGAAGGAAGGTAGGAGAGTGAAGGAGGGAGGGAAGGAAGGTTGGAGAGTGAAGGAAGGAAGGTTGGAGGGTGAAGGAAGGAAAGAAGGAAGGAAGGAAAGTGAAGGAAGAATGGTGGAAGGGGAAGATGGGAAGGGAGGATGCTGGAGAGAGAAAATGGGGAAATAATGAAAACAGGGAAAGAGAAAGAGGGAAGGAAGGTGGGAAAGGAAGGCAGAATGAGTGAAGGAAGGAAGGTGGTAAGGGAACGTAAGGAGAGTCAAGGAAAGAAGGTGGTAAGGGAACGTAAGGAGAGTCAAGGAAGGAAGGTGGGTTCGAAAGGTTGGGAGGGTGAAGGAAGGCAGATGGGAGGGGATGATGGGAAGGGGGGAAGGTGAGTGGAAGACGGGAAGAGGGATGGAAGGAACATGGGCAGAGAGAAGGAAGGAAGAAGAGAAAGACGGTGGGAAGGGAAGGTGAGAGAGAGGGAAGGAAGGATGGAGGAAGGAAGGAAAAACTGGTGGTTGGGAGGATGGGAAGAAGAGAGGAAAGACCTGGAAGAGTGGGGAGAAGGAAGGAAGGAAAGAAGTGAGAAGGGAAGATAAGTGGGAGGGCTAGGGAAGCAAACGGGGGTGGGAGAGGGACGAACAGGAGGGGAAGAGGGGAAGAAGACGAGCGGGAGGGATAGAGAGGCGGATAAAGGGAGAGACAAGGGATAGAGAAAGAGGCAAGGATAGGAAGGGGAAAATTGGAAGAGGTGTGTGGAGGGTGGAGGAGAGGATGTGGAGGGGGAGAGGGAATGACTGGGTAATGCAATGTGGAAGGGGAGAGAAATAGGGAAGGGGAGTGCGGAAGAGGAAGGCGGTGAAAGGAGGAAGAGGGATGTGGAAGGGAAGGGGAGGGGAATCGATAGGAGGGAGAAAACAGAGCAAGGTTATATGAAGTGGAGGGGGAGAGGGAATGATAAGACAGAGAAGTGTAGTGGGGAAAAACAGGGATGAAAAGAAGGTTAAAAGTAGGAGAAAAGGAGAGGGTGAATGATGGGAGGGGTGGGCGGTGACTGTGGATGAGACAAGTAAGGGAAAGAAGGGTCGATGGAGTTGGGGGAAGGGGCTGAAAAAGGTGAGAGGGGACTGTGCAAAGGAGGGCGAAGGGTGAGGGATAGGGGGAGGAGTGAGGGAGTGGGGGAAGGGTGAGGAAGAAGGGGAAAGGAGAAAGGGAGAAAGGTGTGGAAGAAGTGAAAGAGGAAGAGAAAAGGGTAAAGAGACGTAAAATGAAGAGGAAGGATAAGAGATGGGAGTGTGAAAGAGGAGCGGAATGGGTAAGGGAGATGAGAATGTGTGTGTGTGTGTGTGTGTGTGTGTGTGTGTGTGTGTGTGTGTGTGTGTGTGTGTGTGTGTGTGTGTGTGTGTGTGAGAGAGAGAGAGAGAGAGAGAGAGAGAGAGAGAGAGAGAGAGAGAGAGAGAGAGAGAGAGGAATGTAGGTCAGAATGCGTGTTGGTGATGGATGAAAGTGTATTTTTAAAAGTAAATGCTCGATACGTGTTTAACCTTTAACTTACTAAATCAACTTTTTTTTTCTTTCGTTTTATATGTCTCTGATTCTTGGTACTCGTCACTCCGTTCCCTAAGGCCTCAGTGGTCCTCATACATACGACATACATGTGACCACTTGTGCATTAATACCTACCGTCTATAATGAATACTGTACATGCTAGAGGTTTTTCATTGGGGAATGGTATAATGTTATTAGTGGGTCTTGTGGAATTTTAACTGAGACCGTCACACACACACACACACACACACACACACACACACACACACACACACACACACACACACACACACACACACACACACGATACTGATGAAAACTAGACATAAATGATTTTGCTGAATGGAATGGGGAAATAATAGTTTAATTTATTTTGACCTTAACGTGATTTTATTCAGCCTGGGAAGAATATCTCGCCTGGAAAAGGTTAAAACAATAATCTCTCTCGCTCTCTCTCTCTCTCTCTCTCTGTATATATATATATATATATATATATATATATATATATATATATATTTCACTTCGAAATCTCTCTCCGACGCCGTAAAAAATCTTCCGTCTGCGGCAAGAATAATACGAGAGAGAGAGAGAGAGAGAGAGAGAGAGAGGTGCTAAATTATGGAGTGCAGGAAAATAAAGTACACTGCTGACCTGTGGAAAAAATATATATGTCTGCGTCGGATGAGGCTCTTCATTTAATATTTACGAGGATTGTTAACAGGGAGGGAGTTCTTGAATGTAACTGTCACCACCCCCCTATTTAAAGGGAACTGGAAGGGGTGTTTTCATAGATTTAAAAGGCTCTAGTGATTTTATTGACTTTTATTATGTTTTTTTATTAGCTGTGGTTTGTCTGTAGAGATTAAAATTATCAGAAAATTTTAAAACAAAGAAAACACCCCTATACCCTTGATTTAAAGAGGGAGATGCTGTGTTTGAGGTTCACAGGTCTCAATGTTCCCAAATTTCGTCTCTATTAATAATTCTCATATATTAAAAAAAATCTTTGCCAATTAAAATTATCAGAAAAAATAAAGTCAGTTGTAAAGTTCACTAATAATATCATGAACAAAATTATGGAAAAACAAAACAATAGAAAGCAAGAAAGGAATTATTAAGCAACTCAGCTGTAAAGTTCACTGATAACACGAAGAACAAAATCACTGGAAAATAAAAAAAATTTAGGAACAAGAAAAACAGACCAAAAAATCCAAACCACATCCAATTACATATAAAAACAAACATACATTAACAGCTTCTCCATAAAATCATTAGATCCTTTTTAACCGATGAAAACACCCATACAAATTACTTTTAAATAGAAGGGGGGGTGACAATTACATTCGACAAGCACCCTCTCCATTAACGTCCCTCATAAATATTAAATGGAAGGCCTCGTCCAACGTAAACATATTTTTTCCCACAGGTTAGTAGTGTATTTCATTTACCTGCACACCTGGATTTACCTCTCTCTCTCTCTCTCTCTCTCTCTCTCGTTAGGGGATTATGAGGTGTTCTTGGAGCTGAGAGAGAGAGAGAGAGAGAGAGAGAGAGAGAGAGAGAGAGAGAGAGAGAGAGAGAGAGAACGCATTCTAGGCTACCCGCTTAATTACACATTCTCACCTCCTTCTTTTTCAATTCTCCAAACCTCCAATTAATGGATACTGTCAGTTCTTCATGTAGGCAACTGATCAGCTCCGGATCTACGAGTTTCATCCTCCATCTTTCTCTCTCACTATGACCTCCATTATCGGTAATTTAAACGCAATATTTACCTGAATATAATGGATCTTATTCGGGGTCTCTTCTGTTCCACCCTCTACCCGTCACTTCCACCCACTACCCCTCTCTTCCACCCACCACCCCTCTCATCCACCTACTATCACTGTCTTCCACTCACTACCCCTCTCTTCCACCCACTACCACTCTCTTCCACCCACAAACCTATTTTACCCTCAATCATTTTAACCATTTCAATCTGATGTCACATATTTCGATTTATTCCAAATAATAACTTCAAAAAGACCTCTTGTACTATCCCCATCAGTTCGAACTCTCTCTCGTAAACTAAAGAATATCGTCCCTCCCCTTCCAACCCCAATACTCCTCTCTCCCCTCTCTCCTACACCCACGCCCAGCTGCCACCCTGCACCAAAACTCATTAGCACCTCGTAACTACAAAACTTCTCACCCTCTACAGCCACCTTCCTTCACCCACAGACAACCACCCCATTCTCTATCCCCTTACCCATCCCTCCCCCCCCACACAGAATCCCCACAGAATCCCCACGCTCCCCTCCCTCCTTCCCCCACCCCACCAGCCTCCTAGTTAGCCTCAAAACTCATTAACAAGATCTAAATACAAACTCGCTTCCTTTCATATCTCACTCCCACCAACATCGATACATACAAACACTCCTCCTCTTTCTCCTTACCCCTCTAGTTTCCCCGTAGCACCCCCACTCCTGTCTTCCTCCCTCCTTCATCCCAGCACCGCCCCACCAGCCTGCTGCAAAACTCATTAACAAGCCCTTTATACAAACTCGTTTCCTCCCATATCTCGCTCTCATCAACGCCCATACACACATTCTCTTTCTTTTTTTCCCTCCTCCCCAACATCGTCCCCACTCTTCTCTACCTCCCTTCACAATTAAGCTCCCCACCACCTCTTCCTTTCACCCCCATCAACCCTCATACACATGAGTACTGTTCCTCTGTCTTCTCACTTCCCACAATCTCCCCACTCCTGTCTCCCACCCACTCCAATCCACTCTTCCTCCCTCCATCAACCCACCAACCAACCACCCACCACCTACCCTCCAACTACAAACTCGTTACCTCTCACATGCCTTCCCTCCACCCCACAAACACCCCACACACACAAATATTCCTCCTCTTTCTCTTTACCCCTTAACTCCCCCACTCCTCTCTTACTCCTTCCAAGCATCTACTCTAAACTAATCTAAATCTAACCTCACCACCCCTTCCTCTTGTCTCATCAACCTCATACACACAAATACTCCTCCTTCATAATCTTACCCACTATAATGTCCCCATTCCTCCTTATCTACCCACCGCAACCACCTCCCTGTACTTGCCCCCATAATCTCCCCACTCCTCCCTCTCTATCACCCACCACAAACACCCACCCATCCACCCTCACACCCACAACAACCACCCAGCCACCCACCCAGTCCCCAAAACTCATTAACAGGCCCTAACTACAAACTCGTTACCTCTCATATCTCACGCTCGCCTCGCCCAGTCACGCTCATAATTAGCATTTTAGCGCCGCTCTACCCACTCTCTGTATTTCTGCTAAATCGAAATTAACTCCCGCCTGTTTATATATTGCGTTACCGAGTCAATACCGGAATGGCGAAATTTTAATGCCGACCCGGAGTTTAGGAGCGTTCACATCTACTGATTATTCGGCTGGGATTTATGGGGCTTTGAGTGTGGGGAGACGGTGCGGTGTTGGTTAGCTCGTCCAATTTGCAACTAACAGATCTAGAGTTCGGTTCCGCCTGGTGGACTTGGCCTGTTTTCTCTTGAGGCACTGGTTAGCTCTCCCACCTCGCAAATGGCAGAACCCGAGGTCGATTTTCGGGTCGGTCAGACTGGTGAACTCAGTCTGCTTCCCCCCTTGTCCTTGTTTGCCCTGACGTGAAATTGGCGACCTGGATAACAAACGACTACTGCGGGTCATGTTGTGGGGAAAGACTGAGACGGCAAATATTTATAATCTGCGCCAACCTCTATAAGCCAATGTCGTATTTAACATTTCATTCTTGCTGCCACGACAGGATTAAAATGAACTTAGGAGAGTCAAAGAGTGGACACGTTAATGAAGGCTACCTCTGCCCCATCTAACTAAAAGAAAAAGTCTCCCAAGCTGAATTAAAAAAAAAAAAAAAAAAAGCAGAGTAAGAAACAACAATATCTCAAAACGCCATCGAACTGAAAACGCAAACCAATTTACTCAAGCGACTTATTATTTTGACTTCCAGACGAATTTATCCTTTTACAGAATAAGTGAAAGCCATCTCTAAAAAAAACTAATTCAGAAATGCTCTCCGAATCTCTATGAATAAGTCGAGGGATAGCAAGAATGAAATCCAGAATGCGTGTGACTCCAAGGGCAGGTGATCGTGAGGCTGAGAGTGTTGATATGTGATGGAGTGATGTGCATAGGTGGACCTCTGGGCCTTAGGGTACGGACTACTGTGTCTATACCCAAAGTCGGGCAAAGAGAGACAGCCAAGCAGATAGACAGATAGATATAAACAGACAGACAGATAAGGGAAATATATACACTGACGAGAGAGAGAGAGAGAGAGAGAGAGAGAGAGAGAGAGAGAGAGAGAGAGAGAGAGAGAGAGAGAGAAATCCGGCATAATGACCACGTGTTGGCGTCACGCACACAGTAAGTGTAATTTCCGCGTACAGTAATGAGTCAGGGTTTTATTTCGCCGCTGTAGCCGTGAATTTGACCGTAGGAATGCTATCATGTAACCCTCACCCCCACCCACCCCCACACCCACCATCCCACCACCACCACCACCACCCACTACAACCCTCACCCCTAACACCATCCCCCCACCACCCCTACCACTACCTCCCCACCATAACCATCACCACCCCCACCACCACCACTACAACAAGTTACTCCTTCACTACAACATGTACAGGGTATTTAATTTTCTGTAGGCAATCACCATCATCATCATCATCATCATCATCATCACCATCACAGCAACAAGAATGAATATTTTCAAATCTCTTCCCACCCAAAACGAAGGCGTGAGGTAAAAAAAAAAAATGAGAAAATAATACCTTAATAATAATAATAATAATAATAATAATAATAATAAAAGCATTATATGCCGGGTTAATAGCATCAGCAACACAGTAAAACGAGCAATTACATCCATTTGACCTTCAATCACGTCAAAAGCTTCACACACACACACACACACACACACACACACACACACACAGACACACACACACACACACACACAGGCAGCCCAATACTAACTCTATTTCATGATCACAAGCTTTACTGATTAGCTCACATTTTCGCGTGAATAATAATAATAATAATAATAATAATAATAATAATAATAATGATAATAATAATAATAATAATAATAATAATAATAATAATAATAATAATAATGCATGGCTTAAATTGACCAAACGTTAATAGTGGAAGGATATGTTATTAATTTTGAGTTTTTATAGTTTAATCTGAAATTTAGGAAACTTTCTTTTTGTCTGTAAAATCTATTTTCTCTCTCTCTCTTTCTCCCTCCCTCTCTCTCTCTCTCTCTCTCTCTCTCTCTCTCTCTCTCTCTCTCTCTCTCTCAGCTCTACTTAAAGATCTCATTAACTTTCTACTTCTTACCAATAATCTTTCCTCTTCTCCCAAGGAACAGCTTCTATCAATCCCCTGGGCTCAAGAATGTACATTTCACTATACTCTTCCTATGCCAGACGATTTTGTTCAGCTGTTTACACCTACGACTTTTCCACATACTATTTTTTCTTACGCAGGACTATTTAATCAGGCATTTCAGAGGTAGCATAATTTTTTTTTTACCCCATATTCTTGTTCCAGACGATTTTATTCAGCTGTTCAGACCTAGGGCTTTCCTACACTATATTTCTGCTATCTCCAGACGATTTTATTCAGCTGTTCAGACCTAGGGCTTTCCTACACTATATTTCTGCTATCTCCAGACGATTTTATTCAGCTGTTCAGACCCAAAATGAAAAAGTAAGGAAAACCCCAAAAAGAATGAGATGTGAAAAATGGCAGGAGTGATTTTTTTTTTTTCTTATGTTCCCTTTCCACCCTCTCGACAGTCTCTCTCTCTCTCTCTCTCTCTCTCTCTCTCTCTCTCTCTCTCTTGTGCTGGGGTGATAAATGATAAAGCAGAATACAATATATGAAGGACCGGGGGAGGGAGTTGGGAGAGGGGTGAGGAGGGGGGAATGTGAGGGGGGGATCGAGGGGAGGGGAGTGGGGAGAAGAGGGGAAGGGGTGAGGGGAGGGGTCTGAGGGCGTGGAGGGAGCTGTTGCTAAGAGAGACAGAATGTAGAGATAGAGAGTGACAGATGGAGGAAGGCGAAGTAAGGGAAGAGAAGTAGAGGGAAGGGGGAGAAGGGTAAGGGAGGGGAGAAAAAGGGGAGGGAAATGGAGAGGAAGTGAAGTGGAGCACAGCATGTGGGGGGAGAGAAGAGGGAGAGAGAATGTGAAGTGAAAGTGGGTGATAGAATGTGTGGGGAGAGAAGTGGAGGAGAGAATGAGAAGGGAGAGAAGAGGGAGAGAGAAAGGGAAGGAACATATGTGGAGGGAGAAATGAAAAAGTTGAATATGAAGGGAGAGACGTGGGACGATAGAAGGAAGAGAAATGGAAAGAGGGAAGTGTGTGTGTGTGTGGGGGGGGGAAATGAAGAGAATGTAAAGGGAGAGAAATGAATGAATGAAGTGGAGGAGATGAATGTGAAGGGGGGGAAGTTTGGGATCAGAGGGAGGAAAAAAAGTGGGAGGAGAGAGAAGTGGGAAGAGAACAGAAAGGGAATGGAGGAAGGAGCGCTGAAGCAGGAAGGAGGAAGGAAAGATAAAAGGGACGGGCGGGAGACTGAGGGAGAAGGGGGAGATAAGAGGGGACAGGGAGAAAGAGGAAGAGAGGGGAGAAGAAAGACAGAAAGGGATGGGGTGGGCGACAAAGAGAGCACAAGGACGGGAGGGGGAGACAGAAGAAAGCAAGGGTTAGGTGGGGAGACGGGGGGAGGAGAGAGAGGGAAAGAAAGGAGAAGGGGAGTAAAAATGGGAAGATGCGGACTGATAGAAGGGAAGGGGGAAGGGAAGAGGGAAGGATAGAAAGAGAGGAAGAGGAGGGGGAAGATAGAAGATTGATAAGGGCGAACGGGACGGGACGAGAGAGAAGGGAGAGAGAATGCGAGGAGAGGAGGAAGACAGAGGGAAGGGGAAGACAAAAGGAGAAATGAGGGGGGAGACAGGGTCGGGGAGAATGAGGGAGAGAACGAGGAAACTGGAGGATTAAAAGAAAAGGAGTGGAGAGACAGGGAAGAGAGAAGAGCACGAGAGGGAGAAAACGATGACAGTGAGAAAAGACGGGGAGAGACAAGGAGAGAGTGGGGAAGGAAAGGATTGAGACAGGAGAGTGGGGGTTCGATGGGAAAGTGACAGGAGAGAAAGGGGAGAAAGAAGGCAGACAGAGAGGGAGGGAAGAGATAGGAGAAGTGGGGGAAGGAGGGGGATACTGTTAAGAAGGAAGAACAACAGAAAGAGAAGGGGAGGGGTGAGGGGGAAGAGAGAAGTGGAGGAGGGGAAGGGGAAAGACAGCCAGAAAGGGGAGGGGAAGGAAGACAGAAAAGAAAAAGGTAAGATGCAACGGCAGGGAGGGAAGGGAAAAGGAGTAAGGAGGTAAGATCGAAGAAGGAGGGAGGGAGGGAAGGGAAAAGGAGTAAGGAGGTAAGATCGAAGAGGAAGGAGGGAGGGAAGAGGGAGGTGGGAAAGGAGGGCTAACTAAATTCAATTCTTGACCCCCCACCACACACACACACACACACACACACACACACACACACACACACAGAAACCAAAGATAAACACGTCAAGTACACCATAATCTACCCAATAGTTTAGCACCACTTGCGACAGAGACAGACAGAGACAGAGAGACAAGGGAGAGACAGAAACAGACCGAATCTCTTTAGAACACATGGCGGACCCACACACAAGGTAGAGACACCTCAAAGGTTTGTTATAGCGGTAATCTAGTTAAAAGGTAGGACAAGTTGGATGTGTGAGAGAGAGAGAGAGAGAGAGAGAGAGAGAGAGAGAGAGAGAGAGAGAGAGAGAGAGAGAGGCCTGATCTCTTTACATTTGTGGACGCACTTGGTTGCTTTGCTGATGATATTTATAATAATAATAATAATAATAAATACATCAACAATAAAAACTCTAATCTTAATACCAATAATAAAAATAATAATAAAGTATTTAAAATGTACCTGGACGTAAGATTCATTATAATCATATATTAATTACACGCGTCGTTGACAAGGCTTAATAACTGTTACACTAATGACATTCACGAGAACACAATTTGAAAATATTATTGTTTTTAGACTCAATGGATGCATATACAATTACACGCTTTGTTGATTCGCCCTACGTTAAAACAGACAATTAATTAAACAATAAGAGTTAATGATAAAAATGTCACTGGCTTTTAATATCAATACTGTATATACTAATTACACGTCCAAATGCTTGTTCAATATATATGTGGATGAATTTTTGAGGGAAAGGATGGAGAGATGTACGAATGTGATGTGACTTGAAGGGAGGGTAGCCTGACTGCGGAGGAGAGTACTTATGGTCATTCTCTTCGGGATTATGGCGTCTGACAATAGATGCAGCTATACAGAAGGCATGAGACAGGTTGAAAAAAGTTACAGAGACGGGCGTGAAGCTGGCAAAGAATGGTAAGAGGTGTAATGTTTCAATTCTCTTGTATGTAGAGGCTGCTTCGTTAAATGTTATGCTCTCCTCATTTATAACTTAGCCTAAATTTGCCCACGGTGATCTGACCTTGGAATAGTACTGGTATAAAAAAAAAATGAAGGGTGAGAGCAGTGGACATGGGACAACTAAGGAATATTCAGGTATGTGGTGTGCTTAAGTGCTTGATGGGATAAGAACAAAAATATAAATAAATCAAATAAAAATCAAGTTATGTAAATAAATCAGGGAGAGAAAAAAAAACTATGTGAATTTAAGCAATAAACTAAGGGAACGATACTGACAAATCCTAGGGAGAAAAACAGTATAATGTGTGGAATGTAAATGTATGAAAATAAAACATACAGAAAGCACGTAAAACAGATCACATCGAATACAGACAAAATACTCTCTCTCTCTCTCAATGCCAGAATTCGATGACTGACGGAAACGAAACAGCAACTTGGTGAACAGGAGAATCAAAAACACATCTAATTAGGAACATGTTTACGGGGTTAATTAAGTCTTTTATGACGAAATTGGCGATATTTATTCCCCTCTGGACCTGAAATTGGCGCTACAGACTCGCACCAATGAGGAAAAGGAGGACTGATGGATTTTTTTTTGGGGGGGGGGGGGAGGGGCGGGAAGGCTCTCCAACCCACAAACATGGCAAAAACAGAAAGGCCTCCTCAACCACCAATCCCTCTAACTAAATCTGACAGGAAAATTTGAAAAGGACTACCAGCCGGCAAAGAAAGGCTGGTATGGAAACTTCACAGGAAAGAAAGGAAACCACATTCTACGCTTTTTTTTAAACATGTAAGAGAAGGTAACATCATCAGCATCAAGTACACTACATAACACTTCTGTTGTGCGGTTGTGTCCCCCATATTCCGTACAGCTGAAGACATTACTATTTAACTTCATGTTTCACAGTGGATTAGAGGTCAAATACAGTGAGAAAAATGGGAGGGGGAAGGAGGAAGACAGAGGGGAAAGGAGGTGGCGAGGACAGAGAGCAAAGACAGGTGAGGGAAGCCAGGGGAAAGGGGGTGGTAACAGGGGGAAGAGAAGGGAAGCGATGGAAGGACAGTAAACGAGAAAAGACGAAAACAGAAAATAACTTTCAACCCAAATTATCAAAACAGGAATTATTTGTGTTATCAAGTACCTATCACATACCAGAAGATACAATAAACAACAGCCACTTATCCGAATAAACATATTAACTGAAGCAGAAGTCAAGGCCAAAAATCGAACACCGAATAAATTGTCCATACATTTCTAAGGCGACATTAACGAGGTGTTCATTTAAATAATCAAAATAAATGGGACTTTTTTTCTGTAATGTTTAGTCCTGGAACGAAAACAAACTAATTTTGCTTCGCGTACCTCCCGTTAACCTGTTTCTACATCACGTCAAATTTATGTAAAACAGAAGGAAATGGAAATATGACGAAGAATACTATAACGACAAGGAAGTAAGGGAGAGCGTGGAGGGAAGTGAGTGGGCAAGGGCGTGGAGGGAAGGGAATGAGGGAGGACGTGGAGGAAAGCACGCAGGGGAGGGAGTGGGTGAGGGTATGGAGGGTATGAGGCGGAGGTTATAGGGCTCAGGGGGTAGAGGGAGGGGTGAGACGGGGAGGGTAGGGGGGTGGCGGGGGGTGACTGGGGAGGACGACACGCTGGGATAAAATGGCCGACCAGTCACATGCATTTATTTTTGCAAGAAATATCGAAAACTTGTCATTACAAAAGAGATTCCAGGCTTCACACTATCCTTCCTGTGCTATGTAGATGTAAAACTGCAGGCCAGAGAGATACAAACACATTAAAGACTATCACACAACCACCGCGCATCTGAGGTATTCGAGCACACTACTCATCAGTTTCGAAGCGCGTGAAGCATGGGAACAGTGGAACAAACGAAAGGATGGTGCTTCCGTTCATCATGTCTACACAGTCATTTTACCACGCATTCGCCACTACCACACTCCAATAACACAGGCGTCCAATAGTTGTGCGGATGGGCATTAAAGAAGTTACTGCTGCTAGATTCGCTCAACGCCATCACACTCTTCCACGTGACCACCACCAGACAGCCCCTCACCCCCCCTTCTCTCTCTCTCTCCGCATCACACCTCCCTCCACCCTCCTTTCCCCGTATCCCACCCCTCCACATCTCCGTTCCTCTCTCCTCACTCTACCTTCCTCTCCCCGTCTCCCTTCACCCTTCTCTCCCCATCTCACTCCACCTTCCTCACAGTCTCTACACCTCTCTCCTCCTCATCCTCGATTTCTCTCCCCTACCTCTTTCTCCACCCGCCTTCTTACTCCACCTGACTTTCCCTCTCTCTCTCTCTCTCTCTCTCTCTCTCTCTCTCTCTCTCTCTCTCTCTCTCTCAAAGCGTTCATAACATCAAAAGAATGGAACGTAATAATAATAATAATAATAATAATAATAAAGCGACGACGCCATGGTAGCTGAGTGCCCAATTGCATCCCAGAAGCATGGCGGTCCAAACAGCATTGAAATTTCTGGTGTCCAATTTCTCACCAATTATTCACTCCATCGAAATGAAACCAGACAAATGAAAACTACAGAAGCCAAAATTTACAAACACGATAAGAAATATGGTGATACAGGACAGATTAATGAGATGCCGTGAAGACAAATGGAAGTGACCTCTCCGGGCAAATGGCGAACCACGTGCATTACCTCACCTCGGGATGACGGTAGTTCAGTCGACCCGTCTCTCCCACTCGTCCCCGACACTCCCTGGGTTATGATTCGTCACTCCCGGAAGTATAGTACCATAGCCGCCCAATTTTTCCGCGTAAATCGCCAAAATAACGCCAAATTGACCGCAAAACACCACTAAAACCAGACAATCTATGAACACGTGTGGATCCTTCTTCGGAGTCTCGGTGTGTGGTGTGGTGCGGGTTGTCGTGATGGGCGGGACTTGCAGTGACGTCACGGGTAGAGATGCCAATTTAGCGCTATGGCATGATGCGGAAAAAAGTCGGTGATCAATTCCCTGTCGGGCTTATGATTCGCTATTGCAGGAAGGGCAGGAAAGAGGTGTGCAGTATCTTCCTATGTCTTCTGGTCTTCCTGGTATATGAAACTTCGGACCAGTACCCTCGTAACTCAGATTTCAGCAGGAAGATCAAGAGACAAAGGGATGGATCGTAAGTTTGTGAATTCCAACACTTATCTAGCTAAATTTACGACAATCTACTGCCAATCTTGAAGATCATTATTGTTTTCACGTATATTCTACTGATAATTTAGACATCTTAGGTATATCAGTGGCGAGTCATGTAATTCTATGCACTTTCCGAAGTTCTAGCGCCTTCATATTTAGCAACTCGAGTCCTGTTAGGCAACCTGTGTTAACCACCTGGACAGGGGAGGGGAGGGGAGGGGAAGGAGTGGGGGGTGATGCTGGCTGTCGGACTCATGGTGGTGGTGGTGGTGTTGGGGTAGTTGTGGTGTTGGGGGTGGGGATATAATGTGCTACATATAAACCAAACACCTTAATTTAAAATGCAATAAACACACCTGTCCATAATACACCTGGACTTTAAAACACTATCTTTCCTCCCCCCACCCATGTACCCTTTCTGTCCAACGTCTTGTCTCTCCTCTTACTGCGTCCGAAAGAAAAGAAAAAAAGTTCACTTGATCCCCAACCCACGCAAACACAGTGTAAGTAGTCTCAAGATACTAATTCTTTCTTCCTCGTAAGCATTACAGGACAAAGATATTCACGCTTAAGTTTGCATACGAAAGAAAATGAAAATATGCAGAAAATAAAGTACCGTAAATGTTAATGGATAAACTCATTTCTTGGTGAGCTACGCAGTGACAAAAAGTAATTCTATGGATCTTTATAAAAAATCCAGTACGGAAAATTACGTTTATAAAGGCTATACGGCAGTTTCTTAAGAGGTAATTACACTTTCTACGAATTGGGTTGGAATCAAAGAGCATTAATGTAAGCTAATATAAACTATCCATGTGTCCAGGCCTCTCGAAATGAACGGATCTTTCTCTCTCTCTCTCTCTCTCTCTCTGAGGGAACACTTTTACGGGCTTTTAGCCTTTGATTTCTTCCTTGCACAAAATATAAAACAGAAGTTGACCCCTTTAACCCCAGGTCCGTCGGAATTATCGTGGTGGCTGCAAAAATAAAACGTCAAAAAGCGTCATCGTGGTGAAAGGGTTAATTGGCACCGTGATAGACTATTGTATACACCAGGAATTTTACCGCGAATGAAAACTGATGCACATGGGTAGCGACGGGGCGTATCAGGGACGGTAAGAGTTTATTTGGTGATGGGAAAAAATGATGCCCTGATCCCCCTAATTAGATTAAACCGTGAAATAACCTTGTATTATTATTATGGTGTACAGGCGGGGGCAGAAGTTGTGTCAGATGATGCTACAGTGGAGGTCGAAAGTTGTATCAGGTGAAGCTACAGTCAAGGACAGTAGTTGTGTCAGAGTCACAGCTGTGGTCAGATTTGTGTGGCAGATTCGTAACTTTCACAACAACTGACACTCAAGCACAACATCTGAGACCGACTGTACTTTCTCCCCCACAGACTCCCCGACACAACTTTTGACCCAGACTGTAAATCTTAGTTCTGATACAAGATTATAAAAAATTAAGGATATGGTTACTCTTAAAGGGTAAAAAGAACTGTACTTAGGAATGAGCATAAGAAATCCAACAATGCCTAATGAGGACAGAGTGATACTATGTGAACTGAGTAATGTTGAAACGAAAAGTTAAGTGAATTTGCAGACGAAAAAGAAGTCCTACAATCTTAATAATGTCATAGCTTCATATCCATATAATTCTAAAATAAATGTTTATAATTACAACATGAACCGTGGAGTGGTAGAATTATCGTTTGTGTATGTAATTTAATTCACCGGGTCGGTCAGGATCACTTGATGGTCGTGATGGTCAGCTTTTACCCTCCCGGAAGGGAGCTGAGAGCTCATATAGTCCGATCTAAGGGCAAGGCTGTGACCTTCACACACGCACACACCCGTCCCCTTGCTCAAGGGGGACAGTAACCACCCACTTCGTCAGTGAAACTTTTCGCAACCTGAGCGAGGCGCGAACTCCCGCCCACCAGTTGGCAAGCGGGAACGTTACCACTGCACCAGCGAGCGGTGTGTGTGTGTGTGTGTGTGTGTGTGTGTGTGTGTGTGTGTGTGTGTGTGTGTAATCTTACCTTGAGAATGCGTTGGGGAGGCTGGCAGGCTTCGTTGAATAATACTATCCTTCTCCACACTGAAAAAAAAAAAAAAGAGAGAGAGAGAGAGAGAGAGAAATTATACAGTGTTCATCTAATCTTAACACCTCAGGAAAACAGACCTATAGTGCAAATGGAAGAACATTTAGGTCAAGTTTAGGTGAAAGAACTACAGCCCTTTCACTGCTAAAGGTTCTCCAAGGTTGAGTGAAAGTGTTTGGTGGTAAGGAGAATAAGGTACACTATATATCACTAAAATAAAGGGGTTTCTTACTTCAACAAAAGGCTAGACCAACACTCGCTAATAATTGGATTCTGCACAGACAGGCTATTACCCCAATACCCTTATCGATTTTATGCATGCTGGTCTATACCCTGCAATTATAGGCCATTAGAAACAGGTCCATTAACGTGAGGGTAGTGACTTAATAACACCATTGATCATACATGCGTTACTCAGCCTTACAATTAACACCTATTATGGTTTTAGCTCCCCACCCTGCATTAGTGGCTGAATGCGAAAGTAATGATGTTAAATATTGCCCACATCTGCAGCCAGTCGTGAGTCTGTCTCGGCATGGAAAAGCGACTATACCACACCTTGATTATCAACTGCATCCAGGTTCGCGTGTCCAATACAGTAGATTAATTTGCCACATCAATAAATAAACGGTGCCGGTGCTGATACACAATTTAGCAGATTAAATGATTACTCAGAGGTTTCATTCTAATAATAAAAAAAACAAATTAATAAAGAGTGACAACCGATACACACTCTAAATACACGCTCAGAGGTGTCAATTTTTATAATCTTTTCGACCAAGCGTGTAATGTTTCCGTGTCTCATATTCAAGCCTGTAAGATGTACTGACACTCCTTTATGGTTTATCGATGGAGAAATTGGAGAGTTGGATGAAAGTGGAGAGTTGGATGAGAGGAAGTGGAGAGTTGGATGAGAGGAGGTGGAGAGTTGGATGAGAGGAAGTGGAGAGTTGGATGAGAGGAAGTGACGAGTTGGATGAGAGGAAGTGGAGAGCTAGGTGAGAGGAAGTGAAGAGCTGGATGAAAGGAAGTGGAGAGCTGCAAAAGAGGAAGTGGAGAGTTTGATAAGAGGAAGTGGAGAGTTGGATGAGAGGAAGTGGAGAGTTGGATGAGAGGAGGTGGAGAGTTGGATGAGAGGAAGTGGAGAGTTGGATGAGAGGAAGTGGAGAGTTGGATGAGAGGAAGTGGAGAGTTGGATGAGAGGAAGTGGAGAGTTGGATGAGAGGAAGTGGAGAGTTGGGTGAGAGGAAGTGACGAGTTGGATGAGAGGAAGTGGAGAGTTGGATGAGAGGAAGTGGAGAGCTGGGTGAGAGGAAGTGGAGAGTTGGATGAGAGGAAGTGGAGAGCTAGGTGAGAGGAAGTGAAGAGTTGGATGAGAGGAAGTGGAGAGCTGCAAAAGAGGAAGTGGAGAGTTTGATAAGAGGAAGTGGAGAGTTGGATGAGAGGAAGTGGAGAGTTGGATGAGAGGAAGTGGAGAGCTAGGTGAGAGGAAGTGAAGAGTTGGATGAGAGGAAGTGGAGAGTTGGATGAGAGGAAGTGGAGAGTTGGATGAGAGGAAGTGGAGAGTTGGATGAGAGGAAGTGGAGAGCTAGGTGAGAGGAAGTGGAGAGTTTGATGAGAGGAAGTGGAGAGTTGGATGAGAGGAAGTGGAGAGTTGGATGAGAGGAAGTGGAGAGTTGGATGAGAGGAAGTGGAGAGTTGGATGAGAGGAAGTGGAGAGTTGGATGAGAGGAAGTGGAGAGTTGGATGAGAGGAAGTGGAGAGTTGGATGAGAGGAAGTGGAGAGTTGGATGAGAGGAAGTGGAGAGTTGGATGAGAGGAAGTGGAGAGTTGGATGAGAGGAGGTGGAGAGTTGGATGAGAGGAAGTGGAGAGTTGGATGAGAGGAAGTGGAGAGTTGGATGAGAGGAAGTGGAGAGTTGGATGAGAGGAAGTGGAGAGTTGGATGAGAGCCTTCTTGCTGCACTGCCGGGTATTTTTTTTTTTTTTTTTATGAACAGAGGATAACTTACGTATTTATCTTTTTTTTTCTTCCATGAACAAAAATTATCTTGTTTTTATTTGTTCTTCTTCCATGAACAAAAGTTATGTTTCATCTTTTTTTCATGAACAGAGAATAACTTTTTTTTTTTCCTTCCATGAACAAAGAACTTAAAGTTTTAATTATTAACGCTGGAATTTTGCACAGAGCTAGAGAGGATGTGTGTGTGTGTGTGTGTGTGTGTGTGTGTGTGTGTGTGTGTGTGTGTGTGTTGTGTGTTACGATAATACTTAAAACACTCATAAGCCAAAAAATCATGATAATAGCACTTACGAATCTGCAGTCACATTCCTTAGACTGATTAGGTCATGGTTTGGTCTATATTTTGACTATGATGCCCATTTTACCGTAACTTTCCCTTAACTTGCCATCTCTAACTTAAATTTCAGGTAGTAACAACAGATTAACACTAGAATACGATGCTAGTCACAAAGAATTGCTATGAAAAGGTTCTGCATACGATGCTAGTCACAAAGTAGTGCTATGAGAAGGTTCAGAATACGATGCTAGTCACAAAGAAGTGCTATGAGAGAGATCAGAAAACGATGCTAGTCACAAAGAAGTGCTACGAGAAAGATCAGAATAGGATGCAAGTCACAATGAAGAACAACGAGAAGGATCAAAATACGATGCTAGTCACAAAGAGGTGCTACGAAAAGGTTCAGAATGCAATGCTAGTCACAAAGAAGTGCTATGAGAGGGGTGCAGAACCGTGGTATTGTCTTTTTCTTCTATCGAGCTACTAAAATAAAACGCAAGAAGACTAAAATCTGGGCCAAGTTTAGGTGTATAGTTAATAAAATCCAGGTCATCCGATCGCCATTTATACAGCTATTTGCATATGACACTGAGGTTGAAAATAATGAGACGAAATCAACATGAAAAAAAAAGTTTAAAATGAAAAAAATGCATAACCAGGTCCACAAAGTCCATTATTTGTCTCAGGCTTAGCTCATGGGCATCAATTCAACAAGTAGTGGTGATGATGATGATGATGATGATGGTGATGATGACGTTGATGATGAAACAACAACAACAACTACTACTACTACTACTACTACTAGTACCACCAATAATAATAATAATAATAATAATAATACCCCTGGGGGTAGGGGGGTTTTCAAGAATACTCCCCCAGTATCCCTGCTTGTCGTAAAAGGCGACTAAAAGGGTTGGCGGAGGGTTAGTGCCCCTCCCCGGAAAACAACTAACTAAAAAAACAAACAAGAAGCCTCGGACAAGGACTGACCAAACGTTGACGACCCAGGACCGGACAAAGGACTTGGTAATGTGTACATGGAATGTAAGAGGAGCGAATGATGAGGTGAAAGAGAGAGAGATTGTCCAGGTGCTTGAGGATGCGAAAGTGGATGTATGTGGAATAACTGAAACAAAATGGAGAGGAGAAAGTGTGAGAGAATGGGAGTATGGATGGGGTATATGTGCAGGAGTAGATGAGAATGAGAGGGCAAAGGAAGGAGTGTGTATAGTTGTGAGTAAAAGATGGAAGAAGAGCATAAGACAGTATGGATCAGTTGGGTCAAGGATTGTGTGGGTAAAGTTGAAAGTTGGAATACAAATGTGGGCGATTGTGTGTGTGTATGCGCCAACGCAAGATCGTGCTAGAAGAGTGAGAGAAGAGTTCTGGACAAATGTGGAAGTGTGCATGGAAAAGTTTGGAAGGAATGAGAGAGTGTTTTTGATCGGTGATATGAATGGTAAAGTTGGTAATGTGAAGGTGGATGGAATAGTTGGTGGGTGGGGTGTGCCTGCTGAGATAGATGAGAATGGGAGTGCGTTAGTGGACATCTGTGCTGGGAGGGGGTTGGTAATAGCCAATACCCTCTTCAGGCATAAAATGATCCACAGGTATACATGGCGAGTGATGAGAAGGGTGGGTGGTGAACTGAATGAAAGGAAGGCAATGATTGATTATGTGTGTGTGGATGAAAGGATGCGAAGATGTATATTGGATGCAAGAGTTTATAGAGGTTGGGGAGTGGCCTTTCTGACCACTACTTGGTGGTGGCCAGAATTAGGATGCAAGTAAGATGGAGGAATAGAAGAAGGGAAAGACGAGAGGAAGGAGTAGTTGCATGGAGAGTGGAAAGGTTACAAGAGGATGAGAAAAAGGCAGAGTATAAGAGAGAAGTGGAGAAACGATTGGGCAAATATGAATTGGAGCAGATGGGAGACGTGGAAGGTGTGTGTAAGATATTTACAGAAGAAATATGTGCAGCATGTGATGTGGTGTGTGGAAGGAAGAGAAGACGGAGGGGTGCAAGGAACAGCGTGGTGGACTGAAGAGGTGAAACAGGCTGTGGCACAAAAGAAGAAAGCATACAATGAATGGATGAGAAATAGGGGCGTGGAAGAAGTTGAGAGGCAGAAGAGAGAGTTATATGTGGAAAGGAAGAGAGAGGTGAAAAGATTAGTAAGAGAGAGTAAGAAGAGAGTGGATGAGGAATTTGGAAGGAATTTGAGTGTAAAGTGGAGGGACTGTAAGAAAATGTTCTGGAGAGAAGTGAAAAGAGTAAGACAGGGTGGAAGTGAAGTTAGCAGGGGAGTGAAAGATAAACATGGTAGATTACTAGTGGAGAAGGGAGAAAAAGTGAGCAGATGGAGAGAACACTTTAAGGAATTGTTGAACGTAGAGGATGGAAGTAATGCGAGTATAAGTGGCTGGGGAATGGCTGGGAGAAGGAGGGAGGTGAGAAGACAGGTAGAAATCAGTAGGATAGAGGTTGTGGAAGCAATGAAGAAAGTTAAATCGGGGAAAGCCCCAGGAATTGATGGAGTGTGTGGTGAGATGCTGAAGCATGGGGGAGAGATAGTAGTAGAATGGATGTGGAAGATGTGCAGATTGGCCTGGGAGGAAGGTAGAGTCCCGGAGGATTGGAAGTCAGGTATAATTATTCCCTTGTACAAAGGAAAAGGGGGAAAAAGAAGTGTGTGGTAATCATAGGGGCATTTGTCTTCTTAGTATAATAGGAAAAGTGTATGGTAGGATACTTATAGACAGAGTTAGAGAAAGAACAGAGAAATTAGTTGGAGAAGAACAGGGAGGCTTTAGGAAGGGAAGAGGTTGTGTAGATCAGATATTCATTCTTAGATCTTTAGTGGAAAAGTTTCTAGAGAAGGGAAAGAAGTTGTATGCGGCTTTCATGGATTTGGAGAAAGCACATGACAGGGTGGATAGACAAGGATTGTGGAAAGTGTTAAGAATATATGGAGTAGATGGGAAGTTGTTGAATGCTGTGAAGAGTATGTATGATGGTGCTAAGGCTGCAGTGCGTGTGGATGGTGAACTAAGTGAATTTTTCTCTTTGAAAGTTGGTTTGAAACAGGGATGTGTCATGTCTCCATGGTTGTTCAATCTGTACATGGATGGGGTAATAAAAGAGGTACAAGGTAGGGTAGTGGATGTTGGAGTGGCCCTGGTGAGAGAGGATAGTGTTTGGAAACTCCCTGTACTGTTGTTTGCAGATGATACTGTGTTGTTGAGTGAAGATGAAGGGGAGCTGCAAGGCTTGGTGGATGAGTTTGAGAGAGTGTGTAAGAAACGGAACCTAAAGGTGAATGTAGGGAAGAGTAAAGTGATGGTCTTTGAGAGAGGTGAAGTCAGTGAATGTATAGCGAGGTTGGATGGTGAGGAATTGGAAAATGTGAGTACGTTTAAGTATTTGGGTAGTGTGATGAGTAAGGATGGAGGTTTGGAGGGTGAAGTGCTTGAAAGGGTACAGCAGGGAAGAAAGGTTGCTGGTTCCTTGAAAGCAGTGATAAGAAAACAGGGAAGTGAGCATGGAAGTAAAAAAGTTACTACATGACAGTATTGTGATACCAACTCTAACGTACGGAAGTGAAGCTTGGACGTTGTTGGAAGGACACAAGTCAAGAGTGAGAGCAGTGGAAATGAGTTATTTAAGAGGAGCTTGTGGAGTCACGTGGAGAGACAGGCTGACGAATGAGGATATAAAGGAGCGTTGTGGTGTTGATGTGGATGTGATAGGAAGCGTTGTGAGGAACACACTGAGGTGGTTTGGCCATGTGGAGAGGATGGAGGGTGAAAGACTGACGAAGAGAGTGTATGTGAGTGAGGTGGAGGGTGGAAGAGGGAGGGGGAGACCGAGGATGAGATGGAGGGATGGGGTGGAGAGGTATATGAGAGAGGGGGGTGTGAGTTGGGAGCAGGGTAGTGAAATGGCGGGGGACAGGGCGACTTGGAGGCGATTTGTTTGTGGCCACCCCAAACGGGATTGAGGCGTCTGGCAATAGATAGATAGATAGATAGATAGATAATAATAATAATAATAATAATAATAATGATAATAATAAAACACAACCAACTTCTCTATTCCTTCGTTTTTCCGAGGCAAATACCAGTGATGGTTTTGCCAGTCTCTCTCGCTATCAGACTAAGTGCCGAAGCGACGCCAAATCCTCCAATCAGATCTTGTTAAAATTCTCTTAATCTCTTTATAAACATCACACAATGCTGGGCAAGAAATCCAGAAACAAACTTAAGACGAATTCCCTGTCGCAACTTGGAAATACGTCTTGCAGGATGAACGAGAGATGTAAATAAATCCGTTCTTCGTTTTGTTTTTGATGGGGAAAATCTTGTAACCTCATTTTCTCCTCCATCCTGGAATACAAACCATCCTTACGACTGGGATTAGAGGGTTTCTTGTGAATCCATTAGCGGGTTTCTTCAGTCAACCCCACTCCTCCTAATCCTAATCCTAATCCTCCTCCTCCTCGGTCAATCGTTTTATCACCTGCAAAACTTTACCTGTAACTTCAAAAAATCCTCCCTTTCCTCAGCCCTCAACTTCCTTCCTCCTAAACCACCTCCTTCTCTCACTCCCACAATACCTAATTTCTCATCCGTCTCTCTACTTCAGAATTCATAAAATGTTCAGTCTCCTCTCCTAGTCACCCCAATATTACACTTCGTCATTTGCTTACACCCTCCTCTTCTTCATCCCCCCATTCCCCTTCTCCCCAACTCCCTCCCCTCAAACCCCTCCTTGTTCCCTCCCTCCCCACCTCCACCCTCACTTAAGGCGTCAAATGATCAATCTTTCCACCTTGTTAACTTGTTTAAACCCATCCTCTGCCTCAGTCCCCTCCTCTCCCGCTTCCTCCGTCTCTTCCTCCCCTCCCTCTTCCTCAGTCTATTCCTCCCCTCCCTCCTCCTGTCTCTTCCTCCCCCCCCCCAATCCCCATGTTAACCTGTAAGCATCACCTTCCCCCACCTGTCCCCCACCTCGAAGTGTCACGTAGCTAATCCCTCCCTTCCCCCCACCCTCCCCCTCTTCAATCCCTCCCCCTCCCTCCATCTCCTCACCCTCCCCCCCTCTCATACATCACCTGTCAATCTCACCTCCTACTCCATCTTCCTCAATCCCCCTCAGACCCTCCCCCCTCCTCACCTGCCTGAACCCCCCACCCACCCCCACCTATCCCCACTTCCGTAAACACACACACACGAAAAAAAAATGTACCGCACAGGAGGGGGGCGCTGACATTCTAAACAGTAAATTAATAAAGTTTGCAATGTGTAAATAATAACATAATCATGTGGGTGTGCATATAATAACGACACCTAACAATGGATGAAATTCTGGATTCGTCCCCTAACCCCCCCCCCCACTTCAAAACAACAGCTATCTGGTAATCCCCATCCGCTCCCCTCCCTCGTACATACAGTCACCTTATCCCCCCCCCTCCCATCACATTTCCCCTTCCCAAACTTCACCTCCTTCTCCCTCTTCCCGTGCCTATTTCTCCCTATTCCCTCATCTTCTCCGACTCCCCTCTCATCTCCTTCTTCTCCTTTCCCACCCTCATCTTCTCCCCCTCCTTTCCACCTCCTTTCCCCTCTCCACCTCATTTCCCCCCTTCCCACTCACCTCCTTCTCCCCTTCCTGGATATGTACCCTATCCCTCCACACTACTTTCTATTTTCGTTCCCCCCATTTCCTGCCACTCTCCTCCCCTCTCCCCATCACACCGTTCTCTTTCTCCATCCTTCCCCTCATCTTCTCCCTCTTCCCCTTCCTAAAATCGTCCCCTTCATCTCCTTCTCTCCTCCCCCCTCCCAACCCTCTTCCATCATCTACCAATCTGATCATTTCTCTCACCCCCTCCTGTATCCGCCTGTATTATCGTTCCCCCTCCCCTCCAACCTCACCTACTTTCCCCTCTCTTCTCCACCTCCTCCCCTCCCTCTACTCTCCCAGCTCTCTTCCATCACCTGTCAATCTGACCTCCTTCTCTCCCCCTGTCCTAGATGGGCCCCTCTCCTTCATTCCCTCTTCCCCTTTCCCTCCATCCTCACTCCCTTCTCTCCGTCACATTCCCCTCCCCAGCCACCTTCCCTTCCTCAATGCTCTTCCATCACCTGCCAATCTGACCTGCTTCTCCGATCCCCCCCCGCCTCCTGGATACGCCTTCCCCCCCCCCCATCTGACACTGACAAACAAGGTTGGCGGTGATCTGATTCCCCTCACACCTCTCTAATTACACACTATTTGCATATGTCCGGCTGCAGAGAGGGGAAGGGGAGGGGGAAGAAGAGGGATGGGAGGGGGAAGGAGGGGAATGGGGAGGGGGAAGGATGGGGGAAGGAGGGGAATGGGGAGGGGGAAGGATGGGGGAAGGAGGGGAATGGGGAGGGGGAAGGATGGGGGAAAGAGTAGACGAGGAGAGGGGAGAGAGATAGAAGAGGGGGAAGGGGGTTAGGGAAGGAGAGGGGCAGGGGGATGGGGACGAGGAAAAGAGTGGGGGGGATGGGTTCGAATAGGGTTAGGGTTATGAAAAAATGAGGGTCAGCGATGGGGATGGGTTAAGTCTGGGGAGGGGAAGCGAGAGGGATGCAAGGGGAAGGGGAAGTAAACGAGAAGATGGGGAGGAGGGACACGAACAGAGGTGAGGGAGGACAGAGATTTGGTAAATATTAAGGAAAAACACATATGGTATTTCATTCGGTCAAATTCGAAGACATAAAAGACACAGAATTAAGGAGGTGGAAGACTAGAACGTAGAAATCACTGCAGTATTGAGGGAGAGGGTAGGGGTCAAAGGAAAGAGCAAGAAAAAAGGAGAAAAGGAGAGAGAGAGAGAGAGAGAGAGAGAGAGAGAGAGAGAGAGAGAGAGAGAGAGAGACAGACAGACAGACAGACAAAGGAAAGTGGAGCAGACTGAGATGGAGAATGAACAAGGAAGGATGTGAGGAAGAGAGAGGGTAGCTGAGCAATGCAAGAATGGCAGAGGAAGGGAGAGACGGGAGAAAGAAAGGGAGGGAGGGGTGAGGGGAAAGTGGGGACAAGGTAAGGACTGGAGAATCAAGAAACTGATAGACGTAAGGAGGGAGAAGGGGGAGAGAGGAGAGGAAAGTATGACAAGACAAGGGTGAGGTAAGAAACGGATACAAGGAGGACGGAGGAAGACACAGTAAGAAGGGGAGGAAGGGAGAGGAGAAAACTGAAGGATAAGAAAAGATGGAATGTGTGGAGGAGGAGAGAAAAAAAAGTGGAGAAGGAGGGGGAGAGGAGACGGGGAAGAAAGACAAGATAAAAGTGTGAAAGGACAAGGGATGGGAGGAAAAGGAGAGGGAGAGGAGACCAAGCTAGAAAGGAGAGGGGAGGGTGAGGGAGGAATGGGGAGAGGGAAGCGGAGGAGGGGGAAAGGAGAGAAGGGGGGGGAGAGGAGAGGGAGGAAGGAGAGAAACGGAGGGAAGGGAGAGGGAGGATGGGGGCTGGGAGGCATGAGAAAATATTGTAATCATGTTCGTCTTCTCTCCCGTGTGGTAGTCACGAATCGTTAAGCCCAGACCTGCACCAGACGACAACACGGATTATGACTGATTGGGGGTGATTGGGGTGGGGGTGGGGGAAGATGATTAGGTGGGGGAAGTAATTGGATGGTGCGGAGGGAGGGGGACCGTGTGGGTGTAGTGGTGGGGATGACTGGGTGGGATGTGAGGAGAAGGAGAGGACTGTGTGAGTGTAGTGGTGGGGATGACTGGGTGGGATGTGGCGAGAGGGAGGGGGACTATGTGGATGGACTGGTGGGAATGACTGAGTGGGATGTGAGGAGAGGGAGAGGACTGTGTGGGTGAAGTGGTGGGGATGACTGGGAGGGATGTGAGGAGAGGGAGAAGGCTGTGTGGGTGGATAGGTGGGAATGACTGTGTGGGATGTGGGGAATGAGAGGTTTTCGCCACTACCCAACCGCATGTCTATCCTTCTGCATCCATCTATGTATCTAAAATTCATCCTATATATTGGCTAGAGGAAAAGCGAGTTGTGGACGAGGGAAGAAGGGGGGGACTGAGTAGGAGGTGGAGGGTGAGAAGAAGACAGGGTGAGGGACCGGGGCAGATGACTGGATGGGGCAACTATAAGTACAGGTGAACAGGAGAGGGGAGATGAATAGGTGGGTGATGACTGGATTGGAGATGACAATAAAAAGTAGCCTACAGATAACCGGGGAAATGCCACACACGTATCTCAATTCTACAACATATGAAACTAGAATAAAAACATATGAAACTAGAATAAAAACATACTCGATAAATGGCCTTCAAGATTAATAAGAGAGTGTGGGGGCCGAAAGTAATGTTATCTGTGATGGTTCAGTGGTTAGAGAGGTGGCCTGCTATCCTAAACGACGCGAGTTCCATCCCAAACAAGAGCAGGGAACAGTTTGGTAATTCATATTGTATAAGAGGCAGAATTTTCTTCCACACGGGTCAAAGACAAGTCACAAAAACGCCCCAACTAATATCATAAACGTCCTGAATGAGACAGCCCCCTGCTTGCACCGGGTATTCAGTATGAACGGTGAGTATTAGTGCCGAACAGGTGACTGAAGGTGTATGGCATGTAGGACTGCTGGGCCTCAGGGTAGGACACAACAAAACACATACACACACACACACACACACACACACACACACACACACACACACACACACACACACACAAAAAAAAAATCTGGTGTGATATTGTCTTCAGCCATCCTTCTTTAACCCTCTTTCCATTTTCTAACATTTGCAATCTAATCCTTTGGTCAGTAGTAAACCTCTCTCTCTCTCTCTCTCTCTCTCTCTCTCTCTCTCTCTCTCTCTCTCTCTCTCCATTTACCTCGTTAGTCCCTCGCACTCTCCCTTAATCTCCTCTCTTCTCCATTCTCATTCTGCCCTCCCTTCCCCTCATCTTCCATTCTTTCTTCATTCCTCACTTTATCATATCCTTTTCCCCTAAGCTGCTGCTGCTACTACTACTACTACTATTACTACCACTATTACTGCTGCTGCTGCTGCTACTACTAGTCCTCCTCTTCCTCCTCCTCCTTCTCTTTCTCTTCCTCCTACCCCTTCCCTCTCCTTTACTCCCTTCATTATCTTCAATAACCCGCTCCTCCTCTTCTCCTTCCTTGTCCTCCTTTCTCCTTCCACAACTTGGCTTCCCTCTCCTCTCCTCTCCCTTCATCTCTCCCTCTCTCCCTGCCAATTCTCCTCCTCTCACCTTTTCCTCTCCACAGTTCCTCTCATTATCTCTCCCTCTCCCTCACGCTCCCCACATTCCTCCACCCTCTCCTCTCGGCACAACTCTCCTCCAACTTTCCCCTCTCCCTATCTATTATCCTCCTCTTCCCACTCCTTCCTTCCCTCGTTGACCTTCCTCCTCTCACCCTCATCACTTCCCTTCTCTCTCTCTCTCTCTCTCTCTCTCCTTCATTCCCTTCGTCATCCCCTCCGCTCACTTAGTAACGCAACCCTCTCCACGTACTCTCCCCATCCTCCTAGTTATTCTCTTCCTCTTCTCTCTCCCTCCCCCTCTCCTCAATAAACCACTCCTCCAACTCTCCTTTCCCCCCCTATCTATTCCCCTCCTCTTCCCCCTCATTCATTCCCCTCGTTTTCCCCTTCCCTTCCATCACTACACCCACTCCTCCTCCTCCTTCGTTCTCCCCTCTCATTTGTCTCTCTCAATCTCTCCCCCTTTCTCTCTCCCCACCTATTCTCCTCCTCCTCTTCCCTCTCCTTCATTCCCCTCGTTATCCCTCCCCCCTCCCCCTCATCACATTACTCCATCCCCCCCCCGGAGCGGCCATCTTGGGGGCGGTGTGGCGTCTTAATCACGTTAGCCCCGACCAGACACCCGCACAGGCAGGCAGGCAGGCAGACCGGGTGGGCTAGACAGGCAGACGGAAAGCAGAGATAGACGGGAGAGATGGCTAACAGAAACGGAGAGGAGTTAATAATAAGAAGAAAGTTATCAAGGTAGTATATGGAGATCTTAGAGACGGAGATCCGCAGAGACAGGCAGACCGGGTGAGTGAGGCAGGCAGACGGAAAGCAGAGATAGACGGGGGAGTGATGGAGAAGAGAAACAGAAATAAATGAATAAGAATAGAAGAGAATGGTCAAGGTAATATATAGACATTATAGAGACACAGAGATATCCACACAGACAGACAGACAGACACGGTAAGTGGGACAGGCAGATGGAAGACAGAGACAGACGGGGAAGTGATGGATAAGTGAAACAGAAAAGAATAAATATGAAGAGAAGAGAATGATCATGGCGATATAAAGACATCATAGAGACACAGATACCCGCACAGACAGAGAGACAAACAGGCAGACAGGTGTGGTAAGGGAGACAGACAGCCTCTAAAGGATCAAGGGGCGTGTTACTGTTGCCCCCTGTACCCCTTTGTACCCTATGTACGAGTATGCAGGGAAAGGAGGGAGACATATATAAAACAGAAGACAGAGGAGAAATACGAAGGGAATAAGGGAGAGAAGAGGAAAGGAGGGAGAAGAAATACGAAGGGAATAAGGGAGAGAAAAGGAAAGGAGGGAGAAGAGATACAAAGGGAATACGGGAGAGAAGAGGAAAGAAGGGAGGAGAGATACAAGGGGAATAAGGGAGAGAAAAGGAAAGGAGGGAGGAAAGATACAATGGGATAAGGGAGAGAAGGGGAGAGGAGGGAGGAGAGATAAAAATGGAATATGGGAGAGAAGAGGAAAAGAGGGAGGAGAGATAAAAGGGGAATAAGGGTGAGAAGAGGTAAGGAGGAGGAGAGATACAAGGGGAATAAGGGAGAGAAGAGGAAAGGAGGGAGGAGAGATACAAATGGAATAAGGGAGAGAAGAGGTAAGGAGGAGGAGAGATACAAGGGGAATAAGGGAGAGAATAGGAAATGCGGGACACAGAAATATAAAACAGAAAGCAGACGAGAGATACAAAATGAATACAAGAGAGGAGAAAGGGATTAAGAAAAAGAGGTGAGAGACAGGTAGGGTGAGAGACAGGCAGGTGGGTAGGCAGGCAAGTAGGTCAGCGTAAGTGGAACAGGAAGGGATAGACAGGAAAGTGAGAGAGAATAAAGATAAAGATTGATTAATAACACAGAAAAGAAAGAATGACAGGATAAATGTAGACAAGGGACAAAGTTAGAATGAGAGAGAAAACATGACCGAAGAAGGAAAAAAAACATTACAGGTGAACAGAGATTAATAAAACAGGTGAGAAAAGAGGAGACGGAGATACATGGGAAGAAAATAGATTAAAAAAAAAATAGCTATGAAGAAATATACAGGAAGAGACGGCATAAAATCCTATGATTGAAACAGGTAGGAAGAGAAAATTTGGAGATAAAGAGGAAGAAAGGAGAGATGGAGAGGCAGATAAGTAAAAAGAGGAAAGATACAGAGATAAAAAGGAAGAGGAGAAGTAGGCAAACATACAGACAGAAAAAATACACAAGGAAACGGGCAGAGAGACTGACAAGGAGAGGCAAGCAAGGGGGAAATGAATGGTTTACAGCGTGAAGTGATATGGACAGGCGGAAGTGAGAGACGGGAGACTGATACGTAGAGACAAAGAGAGATGAAGGGAACGAGAAGATGGCGGGGGGGGGGGGTTGAGGGAGGCGTGATTGGTAGAGAGAGAGAGAGAGAGAGAGAGAGAGAGAGAGAGAATCAAACCAGCACCAGAAATGTAAGCCATGAAAACAAGAATAGAAAAAAAAACAAACACAAAAAGAAAACGAGTAAGGAAAAACGAAGCATATAAATCATACAAACTCTCTCTAAATTAAAATCCATATATATTCCAAATCCCAAAATGGAGTACTTCATTCCGATTCAAAAAAAAAAAAAGAACGAAAAAAACAGAAAACCTGGACAGTCCATATATACACATCTTCCTGTTTTCTTTTCGTTTCGATTTTCCAGTCGCGAATTGGGGCAGATTTTTCACTTAAATTTTCGCTCAGGTGGAAAACGGGGTTGAGAGAGAGAGAGAGAGAGAGAGAGAGAGAGAGAGAGGGAAGAGAACTGTACTGGAACACAATGTAATGTAGACTCACTGTAGGAATGAGAGAGAGAGAGAGAGAGAGAGAGAGGAGGGGGAAGAGAACTGTACTGGAACACAATGTAATGTAGACTCACTGTAGGAATGAGAGAGAGAGAGAGAGAGAGAGAGAGAGAGAGAGAGAGAGAGAGAGAGAGAGAGAGAGAGAGAGGGAAGAGAACTGTACTGGAACACAATGTAATGTAGACTCACTGTAGGAATGAGAGAGAGAGAGAGAGAGAAAGAGGAGGGGGAAGAGAACTGTACTGGAACACAATGTAATGTAGACTCACTGTAGGAATGAGAGAGAGAGAGAGAGAGAGAGAGAGAGAGAGAGAGAGAGAGAGAGAGAGAGAGAGAGAGAGAGAGAGGAGGGGGAAGAGAACTGTACTGGAACACAATGTAATGTAGGCTCACTGTAGGAATGAAAGAGAGAGAGAGAGAGAGAGAGAGAGAGAGAGAGAGAGAGAGAGAGAGGAGGGGAACTTAAATCAGGTTGAATATAATATAGATTTATGAGAAGTGACCAAATGCGGTGAAAAATATAAATGCACCGTTAATAAAATATGCATGCCGAGCGAATTATTGTGGAATCCATTTAGCATCGTTCATTATTCATTTAGTTCGAGCTTTGGGAAATAATTATTTTTTCTTTTTGTTTTGTTTATTTTTGGGGTGAGAGAGTGTGTTTATTTTTGTAGTACTATTCGTAAAGTGAGATTCTGTATTTTGCTTTCTCTCTCGCTCTCTCTCTACCTACCTACCTTCCTCCTTACCTGCCTACGTCCCTACTTATCTGCATGCCTATGTCCCTACCTACCTACCCTACCTTCCTACCTACCTACCTACCTATCAACCTAACCACCTACCTACCTATCAACCTAACCACCTACCTACCTACCCTACCTTCCTACCTACCTATCTATTTACCTAACCACCTACCTACCTAACTATCTACTTGTCTTTATCTATATATCTATTTTCCTCTCTCATCCCCATCCCTCTTGCCCTCCCCATCCCCAAATCTAAATCCCTTCCCCAACCCTCCACCACAATGGATGTAATGGTTTATCAATATTATTTTTACTATCCGCGTATCGAGCAGCTATGTTTTCGTCCGCGTCCATGTGTGTGTGTGTGTGTGTGTGTGTGTGTGTTCATCGGCGTCTCTGTCTGTCTGTCTATTTGTGTCTGTCTGTCTGTCTATCTATCTATCCAGGCTTTAACCTCTTGAAAACCTACAGTATATTTGACCCAAAAAAAACACATTTTTTTATTAACCATATATTGACCAAGATAAAAAAATGCACGTTATGGGACAAATGTCAAGGTCAAGGGTCATCAAGGTCAATGGTCGTCAAGGTCAAGGTCAAAGGTCATCAAGGTCAAAGATCAAGATTATGGGAGTTGAAACAGCGTGCGGCTGACCCCCGTCTCTCCCACATTTTGGTTTATTTATAATATACAGTCTCACCACATATCTTTATTGGATCATTTTTTGTTTGGATAATTACCCAGTTCTGTATTTTACTTAACGCTGGACTCTCTCCCTCTCTCTCTCTCTCTCTCTCTCTCACACACACACACACACACACACAAAATGGACACACGTTCTTTTTTTATATATATTTTTATCTACGTATTTTATTTTTTATTCTCCCTTCCTCTGATGCAATTCTCCATTTCATTCTTTTTCGTCTGTTTCTCTTTTCTCAATTTCCCCCCCGTCCCTCTTTTATCGCTACTGCTTCCGTTGGGTGTGAGGGGAGAGAAAAGGGAGAGAAATAGGGAGAGACATGAAGGGGAAGAGGAGTGGGAGAAAGTTAGAGGGGAGGAAGAACGATGGGGAAGGTAAATGGCGTGGGGAGAGAAAGAGACTGGGAAGAAAGACAGGAAGGAGGCGAGAAAGGAGACTGACAGGATGAGAGGGGAGAAGAGAGGACGGGAAGAAAGGGGAAGATAGGAAGAAACAGTGGACAGAGAGAAAGAGAGGCAGACAGGGAGGAAGGGAAGACCAAAAGTGGGGAAGAAGATAAAAACTGATTGAAAAGAAACGACGGAGATTTCAGAAGGATGGGAGAAGAGAGGGGGAGAAATGAAAAGACAGACAGAGTGGGTGGATTGAAGAGTTTGGATGGGATATGGAAGGCAGGAAGAGAGGAGATTCGAGAAAGAAGGGATCTGAAGAGAGTTATGAGAAAAGACGGAAAGGAATGGAAAGAGAGACAGATATGAGACAGGGAGAGAGAAGGAAGGAATGGCGAAAAGGTGAAAACACAAAAGGAAATAAAATATGAGAAGTAGATTGTTCAAGACCAAGCAAGAGAGTAATGGAGTATAATCTGTGTCTCTCTTCAGTGCAACACAAGTGGTAAGAGAGAGTGTCTATTTACAACACTGGAACAACGTATATCCTAGAATTATATGTGATTTAAAAGGTAATATCAAGGTGTACTATTCATAAAAATCACAAAGGAAAATGCTATGAAGTCTCCTAGAACAAGCCCTCTATTTCCTCAAAAAATCTAATTACTGTTACTTATTTCAGCTCGTACTGAGAAAACGAGACTGTTTGTGTTTATTGAATATGTTTGTGGGTGACCTTGGTGTGTTTACAGAGGAGTGTGTCTGCGTATGGTTTTTCTCAGGTGCACAGCTTAAAACTGTCTGGTATAAGGTGAAATAAATGTATTCACGTGGGACTATAGCAGGGAAAGGTTTAACTAAAATATCCAGTCATTTTCCACCCCTTCTCTGTACAGAATACAATGTGTGTGTTTTTTTTTTTTTCTAGCATGACAAAGAATTTTAGCCTCTTTCAGCTTATTTGACGGCCAAGTGTAGTCAGACTGGAGGACTGATTTGACTAGTAAGTAAGAAGACTCATTCCTACTTCAAAAAAAAGGCTCAAAAATTTTTCCGCAAACATGACATTAATCAAACTCTGTGTTACTAAGTTACGTCTCATGAAAACTAACCGACGTATAAAAAAAATGTGTCAACCAGAGTGAAAGGTCTGAGGTTTTATGGCAATATTTTCTATTCATCATTTCATGTCAATATATATTTTTTCACATCTTTTTCCTTTTATCTCTACCCTAATTAATTAATATTTTGACTTCCTTCCCCCTCCTCTATTTTTCTGACTTCAGTATAGCTAAGGTTATTTTCGTCTCTCTCTCTCTCTCTCTCTCTCTCTCTCTCTCTCTCTCTCTCGTAGAAAAAAAAAAACAACAGGCAAGGGAGTAAAAATAAAGAAAAGGTCTGAGTAAATAAATGAAGGAATAATAAATAAAACAGAGACAAAACGAACGCAAACAATAAAAACAGGACACGAGAGAACAAATAATCGAATGTTGGAGACAGGAAATAAAGAACACAAGAGAGAACAAATGATCGAATGATGGAGACAGGAAATAAAGAACAGACAGCGAAAGGAGGTGAAAAACTGATTAAAGAAGAGAGATTAGAACGGAAAAAGAGAGGAGGGGAAAAATAACACGAACATTAAACACAGAATATGATGGCAGGGAGAAAAAGAGAAATAGTACACAAAACACCAATGGAGAGGGTTAATAAAAGAGAGACGAGAGCAAAAAGAGGATGAAAACTATCAAGGAAGAGAAGATAAAAGGGACGAAAAAGAGGGATAAGAATAGAGCGACAGGAATATTGAGGAAAGGTGACGGTGGGGAAGAAAAAGAAATTGGGACACACACACACACACACACACACACACACACACACACACACACACACACACACACACACACACACACAAGAGTATGGAAAAGGAAGGTGAATAAAGAAGAGTGGCTAGTGAGAAGAAATGAACCCTGGTAAAAGAGAGAGAGAGAGAGAGAGAGAGAGAGAGAGAGAGAGAGAGAGAGAGAGAGAATCAGGTGTTAAATATCAGAAGGTAATGCTCAGTCTTTCTCAAAACTCATCCCGTCCAGGAATCACTCAGCTGATAAAGGAGGAATTTTCATATCTTCATTTCTATCAAATAATCTCTCTCGTATTACCTATCATCTGTCTATCGAATTACAGAATCTCATCTCTCCATCATAGTGTATCTATCACACTATCTACTTGGTGTAGGGAAGCTCTCATCATCATCATCATCATCACCATCATCATCATCATCATCATTTATGGACCCTGCCTTACACTACCCATTATAACACGAGACAGAAAGGAAAAAGACCCATTTTCCCCATGTACTTCAGTAGTTATAGGTAAAAATTGGGAGCTAAGCCTATCTCCCCTTAGCTATAACAGATGGAAGAAGAAGAAGAAGAAGATAGAAGACAGAAGAAGAAGAAGAAAAAGAAGAAGAAGAAGAAGAAGGAGAACAAGAACTTAAAAAGGAAAGGAGTTAGAATACTAAAAGAAAAAAAAAAAAAATCAGTCTCCTTGAGATGTTGGGGAGCGAGGCAAAGGTAGGAACCGAACTTTTATGGGCAGGTGACGGTCCCTAATCCCCTGGTGGCATTACAAGATTGATGACCCCGTAGGCACCTCTTGGGGATTCAAAACTACGCGTAACACATGCCCGTCACCCCACTGGAAGGAATGAACGAAGGAAGGAAGGAAGATGAGGAAAGGAAGGATGGAAGTAAGGAAGCGAAAGATAAAGGAATGGAAGGAAGGAAGGTGAGATGGGAAAGTGGAAGGAGGCGAATGTATGTAACGAAGGACGAAAGGAAGGAAGAGGGGAAAATGAGGAATGGAAAGATGGAAGAAGCAAAGGAAAAATGAATGGAAGGAGGGAAGGTGAGAAGGAAAAGTGGATGGAGGCGGAGGAGGAGAAAAATAAGCTACTGACGAAAGAAAATGCGAAGGAAAGAAAGGAAGAAAGGTAAGGGAATGAAGATATTAAAAAGATAAAGAAAAGGGAATGTAGGAAAGAAAAGAGATTATGGATCAAATGGAGAAAAAAAAAAGGAAGGCAAAATCAATAAAAGGAAGGGCAGTACAACAAGAACAAATGAAACGTTATAATTAACATGATAACACACACACACACACACACACACACACACACACACACACACACACACACACACACACACACACACACACACAATGCCAGGAAGGAAAAAAATATATATATATAAAGGCAACTGAATGACAGAAGATGCAAGTGAATAGAAAATGAGATGGAGGAAGAAAAGATTAAGGATGGAAAAAAAAAGGAAAGCAAAGCAAAATATGAAGAAAAGAGGAAGGAGTGAAAAATAAGTAGATAAAGGAACGGAAGAAAAGAGCATTGTAAGAAGGAAAATAGTATGGTGATGAAAGGACGGAAACAGTAAAAAAAGGGATAAAAATAAAGGAGAGTAAAGGTGGAATAAAGGGAAGCAGCAAAGAAAGTAATAAATCAATATAGGAAGGGAAGGTACCACATTGCGAGGGAAAGAAAAAGTGGAATAAGGAAAAGGAATGAATTCAGGAGGATGGAAGGAAACAGAAAAAGAGGAAATAGGGCTGGGAGAATAAATGAAGGATGGAAAGAGTTTAAAAAAAAAAAAGAGGAAAAAAAAATTGGAAATAAAGAGAGAGTAAAGAATGTTGGAGAGAGAGTGTGGTGGTGGTGGTGATGAAGATGTAAGCTATGTGGGACAGTGTCATTAATCATAACTAGTGACCTCCCTCTGCCACTACCATCATCATCATCATCACCACCACACCACTCATGGCTTTGTTATTACTCACGCACCACTCATTTCCACTCTCATCGCCATTCGTCAACTCACCTTTCTCATTTTCAGGCACACCCACTCATTCTCATTCATTTTCACCCACCTGTCTACTCACCTTGTTCACTTTCATACTTACACCCACTCATTTTTATTCATCACCACTCATTTCCACTCATCACCACTTATCTCTACTCATCTTTCTCATTTTCACACTTACACCCACACATTCTTTTTCATTTTCACAAATTTCATTCTCTTCTCCATTCACTTTCATTTCCAATCTGAGCTCCACTCCATGCCAGACGACCTGACTCATCTCAAGAGAAACTCATTTCATATTCATTTCCGCATATCAAATACAAAACTCATTATAATTCGCCTGTCCTTCACTTTCACCTCACGTTCACTTTATTCAGACTCATTTCACCTTCATTCACGTTCATTTCACTTTCCTCTGTCATTAGTTAGGCTCCTTTCATTTTCATCATCATTCACTTCATTCAGGATCATTTCACTTTCATCTCATTCACTTTCATCTGTCATTTTACTCAGGCTTATTCCACACTCATCACCATTTACTTTATTCACATTCATTTCACTTTCATCTCAGTCATCCAGGCTCATTTCCCCTTCATTTCACTTACACCTTCATTCCTCTTTCCTCATCACCCCCTTATCGTACGTTCCGAGAAATGCTTTGGTTATATATACGGTCTATCGTGCTCATTTCACCCTTCCCTGATTCCTCGCATTTTTCTGATTGGGAGAGAACTCATTTCCTCTTCATTTCAAAACATTTCCGCTTTTCCCAGCCATCCACCAGCTTCTCTGATTTCCAAACCACTGCTATTTTTTCAGAGAGAGAGAGAGAGAGAGAGAAAGAACCCCAGAATATAAGAACGGAATTTTCTTCTTCTTCCTCCTCCTTCTCCTACTCCTCTTCCTCCTCCTTCTCCTCCTCCTCTTCCTCCTCCTTCCTCTTTTTTTTTCTTCGTCTTTGCCTGGTTATCACACCTGTAAATTTTTATTCAAGCCCTGTGCTCCTCTGTCACTTCAATTTCCGTTTCGTGTCTCGTGTCTAACCTTGATATTATTCTCTCCTGATCAATATCCTGTGAGAGAACTGTCTTTTCTTTTTCTTTTTATCTGTTTTACGTGCATTTTGTTATTCGTGGCCTCCAGAAGGTTAAATATTAGCTGGTTCAATTTCAGTTTCCTGTCTCTCTTTTCCTCGTCATTTTCCTCTGTCTGATAGTCTCTTGGGATATGAACTGCTGTATCTGATTCTCTCTCTCTCTCTCTCTCTCTCTCTCTCTCTCTCTGTTCGGTTAAGGCACAGTCGCTATCGGTCATTATCTCGTCATTGTGGTAACCGCCTCATTTCTGCTATCATCCACACTCATTTCCGTCACTCATTTTGTAATTATCCTGTCACCTCCCTCACTACCCAGGTCAGTATTTTTTTTTTTTTTTCAGTACTACACAATATACGGAATCCTGTTTGTATATTTATGCATAACCCCGACGATATACGGGACCAGTTTACATATACAGTATACATTTCTACCATCCATATGTCAACCCATCATCCAATCTCAGGAAAAAAAAGGAAAAAGGAAAATTACAAGGAATCTAAACCTTCACCATTGCCTTTTATTCCCCACTCCGATTTTTTTTCTCGTCGCTTTCCTTTTTTTTCGTTTTATCATGGCATTCATAGTCATTTTCTTTTACTCTTCTCTCCATTTTTCACTCATATTCCATTAACTTTCCTCCTCATCTTTCATCTTCCCCGTTTATTCCTGTTATTTTGTCCATATGTTCCATCATATTCCCGTCATTATTTCGTCACTTCTCTCTCTCCCCGTCTTTCATTTTCCTGTCATTTTCCCCGTCATCTTTCCTCCGTTCTGTCATTCAAAGTCAGTCCCTCCAACCTTCCTCTCCCTTCATTTCCCCCCCCCCTCTTCTCTTCCCCTCTCTTTCCTCCTACCCCTCTCCCACTCTCCACTTCTTCCCATTGCCTTCCACTTCCCCTCATTTCCCCCTTGTTTCTTTCCCATTAATTCCCTCCCTTTCCCCAACCCATTCTCTCCTCCCTTCCCCTCATTCCATCCGTCTGTTCCCTTTCCCCTTCCTTCCCCCCTATTCTCTCTTCCCCTCCCTTCACCCAAACCACTCTCCCCTTCCTTCACATTTTCGTCCCCTTGTTCTTCCTCTCATTCCTCCCTTTTGTTCCCCTGCCCTTCCTCCCGTCCCCTCCAGTTCTCCCATTCTCTTCTCTCCTTTTCCCTTCCTTCTTGTCGTCTCCTTTCTCTCCTCCTCCTCCCCCCTTCTCCTAACCCTCAACTTCATCCTCCTCTCCACTCTCCTCCCTTCCCCCTCACCCCTCTCCTTCCTACACTCGAGCCCCTCTCCCTCCCCTCCCTCTGCCTCAACCCTCTCTTTTCTCCATCCCCTCCCTTCTCCCCTCCCCCTCCCCCCCCCACAACTATCTTTTGGCAAGCTAAATTACATCCTTCAGAGATTAACAGAAATACCGAAGAGAGAGAGAGAGAGAGAGAGAGAGAGAGAGAGAGAGAGAGAGAGAGAGAGAGAGAGACCCACATTCCTCCACCCTAACCTCCATTCCTACATATATATTACGCATTTCCCTTTTCTTTCCCCTTCCCCTTCCCTCCCCTACTCTTCTACCTCTCCTCTCCCCTCTTTTCCTTTCCCTTCCCCTCCCCTTTACAAAATCTCAAAACTTTCCTCTCATCTTTCTGTATTCCTAATCTTCCAATCATTCAATTCCGTGCTCCTCAACTTTTCTCTCATTTATCATACTTCTTTACATCCCCCCTCCTCTCTCTCTCTCTCTCTCTCTCTCTCTCTCAATCATTAGGGTACCATTTCCTTTTCCTTTTTACACAATATCTCCACATTTTTCCCATCTTTTTCCTCCCTGTCCCCTCTCCGATTACTTTTTTCCTCTCCCATCCCCCGCCAATTTACTCTCTCTCTCTCTCTCTCTCTCTCTCTCTCTCTCTCTCCAATCACAGTTCATCCCATCCCTCCCCTACCAATCATTGTTCACTCCCTTTCTCTCCTTTCTCCCTTTTTTTTCCCCTCTCCCTTCCCTATTTGGAGGTGCTCCCTGTATTTCCGACCTGCCTCTCTCTCCCCTCCCTCCCTGCCACTCCGTCTCTCTCCCCTTCCCCTCCCTCCAATGTACCGTCTCCCTCATCTTCCCCCTACCCTTCTCCCCCCCCTCTCTCTCTCTCCCCACCTTTGTTACACCTTCAATCTAACTACAAGGTTTGTACACTTTTCCTTCATATTTTTCTCCCCCCTCCCCCTCCCTTCCACCTTCTTCACCCAGCACCCACCACTCAACAAGGCTGGGTGCTGGTGGGGGGTGGCGGAAGAGGGAGGGGGAGAGGACAGGATAGGACGGGGGGAGAGGGAGGAGAGGGAAAGAGGGAGAGGGAGAGAGAGAGAGAGAGGAAGAAGGAGGGGTAAAGTGGGGACAGATGAGGAGGGAAGACAGGAAACAGAGGAGTAAAAATGAGGGAGAGCGAAAGAGAGGAGAGTGGTAGATATTGGGGAAAGAAAGTAGGGGGAGAAGTAAAATGGGGAGGGACGACGGGGAGGGGAGAGAGGGAGGAGAAAGGGGGGGTAGCTTAAAATAAAAAGGACAGAGGAGAGGGAGGTAGAATTGAGAGGAGAGAAAGGAGAGATGAGGAGGGGGGATGGGAGAGAGGATGGGAAGGGGGAGAGAGGAGTAGGAGGCAGGGTAGAGTGGGTGAGGGGGGAAGAAGACAGGAGGGGGGCGGGAGAGAGATAGGAGGAAACAGAAAGGGAAAGAGAAAGGAGGGGATGGAAAAAGAGGAGATGTCGGGTGGAGAAGGGAGATGGGAGGGAAGGGAGAACTGAGGGGAAAGGTGGGGAGAAAGGGAGGGGAGGGGGAGGGAGGAGAGGGGAGAGAGGAGGGGAGAGAGGGCGTGTGTATTTTCCTCCACGGTTCGATAGGTTCCAATATTTTTCAGGTCTCGTTCCCGATTACATGTTTTGGATTTTCGTTCAAACTTTTTTTTTTTTAAACATATATATATGTATATGCTGGGATGGCAGACTCTGGGATTTGACTTTTTGGTCCGTTTTTAATTTATATTTTTGGATGATACTGCTTGGCTGGTGGTACCGTTACTACTACTACTCCTACTACTACTATTACTACTACTACTACCGTTATTACAACCACCATCACTATATCAGGAACTATTGTTAGAACTATAATATTAGCTGCATCACTACAACAACAACTGCCACTACTACTACTACTACTACTATAACCATGCTACTACTACTACTACTACTATTACTACTACTATATCATGCACAACTACTCCCTCACCATCGGGCCAATTAATACGCAGAAGCTATACGGTTTCCCCTCTATTCCCCTCCCATTTAATCCCTTCTCTCCCCTCCCCTCCCTCCAAAACCACCCCTCTATATCCCTCCCCACCTCCCCCTTATTCCCTTTATAACTTGTCCTCTTATCCCCAGCTCCCCCCCCCATTATTTCCCTCCCCATTGCATTCTCCTCTCTCCCACTTTCCTCACCTCCCCCATTCACTTTCCATGCCATTCTTCCTCTTCCCCATCCCACTTCCCCCTCCTCCTCCAAATCCAATTCTCTCTCTCCTCCCCTCCCATTCTTGATCACGTTTTCCTTCATCTCGTTCCTCTCTCTCTTTCTCTCTTCCTCATCTCCATTTCGCCCTCACCTCCTCTCCCGTCTATTCCTCTTTCTATTCTCAATTTCTCCCTCCCTCCCCACTCCATTTCTGCCCTCCCCTAATCTCCCCATTTACTTCTCTCTCTCTCTCTCTCTCTTTCTCAACTATTCCCTTCCTTAACTCTATTTCCTCTCTTCTCCCCTACATTTGGCCTCCCCATCCGATCCTCCTCACCCCGTTCCTTCATCTGCACCCATCTCTTCTTCCCTTAATTCTTCTTTACACAAATTATCTCATTTACCGAATTCCCATACTTCATCACCTTTCTCCTCCCTCAACAATATCTTCATACGTTCTCCTCCCCATAATTATCTCCCTCTTCATTCCTCCCCATCTCCCCCATACATGGACCTCTTTCCTCATTCCTTTTCCCCACAAATTTTCCTCTTCCCTCCCCTTTCCCACTAATCCCTTCCCTCTCTACTCCTCACATGTCCCCATTTCTCCCCACCCATTTCTTGTATTCCACCCCTTTTTCTCCTTCTCTTTGTGCTGCCTCTCTTCTTTTTCCTCTTTCATGACCTCATCCCCATTTCCCCACACCCCCCATTTAGTCTCTCCCATCTCCTTCCCATCTCCTCCTCCCGTCCCACCCCAATGCCTTCTCCCACTCTCTCCCCACCTCTACAGTCTAACCCCATTCCCTCATCCCAATCCCCACCCATTTTTCCAGTCCCAACCCATTTCCTCACCCCATCGTCCTTCCCTTCTCACCCTATTTCTTCATCCCACTTCCCATCTTGTCTCTCCAGCCCCATCTAAATTCCTCACCCCAGTCTCCACCCATATCTCCAGCCACAACTCAATCCCTCACCCCGCTCCCTATCCATCTCTCCGGCCCCATCCCATTCACTCACCCCACTCCCCATCCATCTCCCCAACCCCACCTGAATTCTTCACCCCATCTCCCTCCCTCGCATCCCATTTCCTCATCCCACTCCCCATCCACCTCTCCAGCCCCAACCCATTTCCCCTCCTTTCCCCATCTCCCCTCAGCTGCCCTCTTTGAACCCGCTATCAGTGTGGCTTGACTGAATGATTACCCCTCTTTGATGTTGCTATCCTTACCCTCAACCCCTCTCCCCTCCTCTCCACCCTCCTTTCTCCCTCTTCCCCCATCTCCCTCTCTCCCTACTTCTCCCTCTTCATCACCTTTCCTACAACCTTCTCTCCTTCCTGTGCTCCTTCCCCCCTTTCCCTACTATCTCTCATCTCCCTCTCCCACGTTCCCTATCCCTCCCTCATCTCACCTACTTTCTCTCCTCTCTCTCTCATGTCGTTTCCCAGCATATCCTCCATTTATCTCCCCCCCTCTCTCCCTCCTTCCCAAATTTCCCTTCCTCCACCCTCTCCTCCCTACCTCTATTATCCATCTCACACCCCTCCTTCCCTCTCTCCCCTCACCCCTCCTTCCCTCTCTTTCCTCTCTCCCCTCACCCATCCTGCCCTCTCCTTTCCCTCTCCCCTCACCCCTCCTTCCCTCTCTTTCCTCCCTCCCCTCACCCCTCCTTCCCTCTTCTTCCTCTCTCCCCTCTCCTCTCACCCCTCCTTCCCTCTTCTTCCTACCTCCCCTCACCCCTCCTTACCTCTCCTTCCTCTCTCCTCCCACCACACCCTCCACGTCGTTACTTCCACCTCGTCCCTACTCCTTAAAAGTCTTCCTCCTTTATAGGTCATCCTTTGACCCTTATTAATTCCATCATTCTCCACCTCCCCTCCAGTCCTCATCTCTCTCTCTCTCTCTCTCTCTCTCTCTCTCTCTCTCTCTCTCTCTCACACACACAAGACCTTTCAAATCATTTTATTCATTTGCTTTCTGATGACAGTAATAATTTCCTACCATCTCAGTACAGTCGTGCCGAAAGTTTGGTCTGTGTATTTATGTAACTACGCAACTCTCTCTCGTCTTCCTCCCCCCTCCCCTACCTTCTAAGTTATCTCCCTTTTCTTCTCCCCGTCATCAATCATCTTTATAAAACATTATTTTCCAGAAGTTTGCATATTATTTAGCATCTTCATCATCCCTTCTTCACGACCTCGTTTCTCAATCGCTTATTCTATGTTTTCTCTCCATCATATTTTCATTTATTTCACCGCCTCCTCTCTCTCTCTCTCTCTCTCTCTCTCTCTCTCTCTCTCTCATTCCTCCAATCCCTCTAAATATTCCTTTCTCCTTCGTTCCACCTCTCACAGTCTCTTCCCTTTCTCTCTGGTCTTCCCTTCCTTCCCCACTTCTCCAAGCCATCCCCTCTCATTCACTCCAGTTCCAACTTCCCTTCCTCCTCTCCACCTCTCTCTCTTTCTCTCTGTCCTCTCCTCCATCTCTCTCACTCGCCCCCACTCCCTATCACCCCGCCACCCTCTGCCCTCAGCTTCATTCGTCTTCATTGGGGGGAGTAGCGAGGTGCCAATACCCGGGCAAGACGTATTAATGTGTGGTCGTGCTCGCGTCTCCATTCTCCACCCCCTGAATTCGCTGCTTCGAGGGTCAGAATTCGGAGTTTCGGTTCAGGTTTCGAAGCTTCGGATCAAGATATATCGCTTCGGATATTAATTTGACTTCCTACAGTGCTTCAGACAATAATTCAATGCTTCTCTCCATCACTTAGTACTTCGGCTATTAATCTCCTCTCTGTGGGTGCCTTTTCACTTTTACTCAGACAGCTGCTAGACAGTTTTATATATCCTGGGAATGAGTTAGGAACAAATGTCATCATTCTCGTCATTCAGTATCTAGCGGGTCGTATCAATAGTGTGGTCGTGCTTGCGTCTCCAGTCCCCAATCTCAAAATTCACGGTTCACTGTCAGGTTTCGGAGCTTCGGATCATGGTATTGCGTTTCGGGTATTAATTTATTTTAAGGAGCAAAGGAAACTGCCAAGGTATCTTAATTAATCTCGATAACAATCTTGAATATCGAGTGGAAAGCCCGTTATCGTGATCGATGAAACTACACACACACACACACACACACACACACACACACACACACACACACACACACACACAATATTAGAGATAAATCAAGTTGCTTCGACAGTACTTTGACCGATGATGATTTTTTAAACACAGAACGATTCAATTTCCCAGATTAAGAATATATATGATGCCACAGGGAAGAACAGACTACAATGGACACCAGTACCATACAACTGTAATTCGTACGGATGGAAGGATTAATACAGCATGATATGAGGCCAAGCATTTAATCAATCACCGGATATATTCGATGTTTCAATGCTTCCTCCAATATTTACATCAGTGTCAGGGTAGTACAGATGATGCTTTAGTATTTTGGTGGAAAGTTTAATGGATCAAAATTTAAGTGGCGATGACAAGGCTTCAAACATTCATTCACTTAATACGTCCATCTCCTTTTTATACATTTCATGTCCGGGGCGTAAGTGCTCTGCTTCATGATTCAGTGCTTCATCTATTAATCTACTTTATGCCTCTGTGGTGTAATAAATCATCAAATGCTTTTATCCTTTACTTTAGTCTGTCAGGGGTAGAGTCAATAATTAAACTATTAATTCTTTCACTATCATGATGGCACTTATTATTCTTTCCATCTCCACATGATTATATATATACTTAATTTGGGGAAAGCCTGTCGCATGAAAAAGGTCTCCAAAGCTGATCTAATCATGTGGTAGCAAAAATAAATAGTAATGGTTCTCGAGCTGAAGGGTTTAATATAGTCAACGTCTCAGTGCTATCAGTGAGGCGTCCGGGCTTCACAAACTAATTACCTCAGTGTCTTGGAGCTGGAGTCAATGATTCTGTGGTTCGCTAGCTGGTTTGAGGGATAATCTATTGACCTGTTCAATGTGTCAGTGCTAAATTTGACGCATCGGTCTTCTATCCAGTGACTGTTTCTGTGTTTTGGTTAATGGCTCAGTGTTTCAGTCGATGTTTTAGTATCTTTACTCATATACGGTATCAACATCTTGCCTACTACCCCACCTAGCATCCTGCTGCACCTTATCATCTCTGCCTTACACTCTTTGCCACCTTAATCATTGCATGTCTCATTTCCCTGCCCTGTCTTTCACATTGCCACCTCATTCCCTCATCCCCTGCCTCACTCATCTAGACCAAGCCTCTCATACCTGCCTCACACTCACAATCCCTGCCTTATCCTCCTTTATACGCACATCCCCAGCCTCAACCTCTCTGACCTATTGTTCTAACTACTGCCTTGCTCTCCACGACCCTACCTCACTATCCATTCCCTTTCCTCTCCCTCTCTCAAATGCTAACTCCCTTCCTCACTTTCTCACCCGCTGCCTCACCCTCACAGCCCCTGCATCATGTTCACAAACCATACCTCACACACTCAGCTAGCCATACTATCTTTCTCTCTCTCTCTCTCTCCTGCCTCACCACCACAGCCTCACACTCCAACCTTGTGCCTCACCCTCTCCGCCTCTCCCTCCCACACACTCACTCTCTCTGTCTCACATTCACAACCCTATCTCTCACCCTGCCATGCCTCACATTCGCAACCCTACATCTCCTTTTCTCTGCCTTGCCTCACACTCACGACCCTACCTCTCCCTCTCTTGCCCTGCCTCATTCATCATCTCCCTGCCTCACCCTCCTATCTTCTTCTTCATACTCTCAGTTCCTACTCCATCCTCACAATTCTACTTCATCCTCTCCTTGCCTCAACCACATCTCCCTCCCCTGCTTCACTAATCTCCCTGCCTCACTCTCTTTCTCTGTCTCACTCTCTCCCTACCTCACTTTGTCTTTCTCTGTTTCACCCTCTCCCTGCCTCAATCTGCCTTCCTCTGCCTCACCTTCTCCTGCCCTGCCTTATCCTGTTCCTGCCTCACTCTGTCCTGTCTCACCCCCTCACTTCTCCCTGCCCTGCCTCATCCTGTTCCTGCCTCACTCTGTCCTGTCTCATCCCCTCACTGCCTCACTTTGTCTTTCTCTGTCTCACCCGCTCCCTGCCTCACTCTGCCTTCCTCTGCCTCACCCTGCCCTGCCTCATCCTCTTCCTGCCTCACTCTGCCTTTCTCTCCCAGCTCCAGTCTCACCCTCTCCGCCTCACTCCGCCGGTCCCTTCAGCTTGCCACTTCAATTGCCGCCTCTCTCTGCCTCGCCCCATTCCAGCCTGCCTCTTCCAGCTCAATTCCACCCAATGCCTCAGTTTCCCTCTTCCAGTCTCGTTCTCTTCCAGCGTCTCTCTTCCAGTTATACCTTTTCTAGCATGCCTTTTCCAGACTCTGCTTGGGAATACGGTTATAGGTGGCTGTCTTTTGTGCGTTCATCATTTCTTTATATGCCATTTCTTTCCCTAACTTCATCTTACTTTATCTTCTCTTCCAGTGACTCTCTTCCTGTTATGTCTTTCTTAGCATCTCTTTTCCAGACTTCTGCTTAAGGATGTGGTTTTAGGTGACTGTTTTCTTCTTAATCATCTTTATATATATATATATATATATATATATATATATATATATATATATATATATATATATATAATTTTTTTTTTTATGTGTCCGACTCTGATCAAAGGCTTCAGGGCCTATATCTTGGGGGCAGTAGCCTATCCCAAGGCCCAGTAGTCCTCCTACACCTCCACATGTCACCACTTCGGCGCTAACACCCACCGGCCATATTGAATACATGCTAGGGCTGTCTCATACAGGACTGGTGTATTGGTATTAGCGGGGGTATTTTTACGACATGTCGGCGGGTCATCTGGTAGATCAGGAAAGTCTGCTTTTTATGAAATTCAAATCCTTAAACTGTCCCCTGCCCCAGCCAGGATTCGAACCTGGGTCCATCAGGACTGCAAGCCGCCTCTCTACCGATTCAGCCACCGCCTCCCCCATTTTTCTTTTTCTTTAACTCTATTTTTTTCCCTCTACCATTTCTCTCTTCCAGTTTATCTTTTCCAGACTCTGCCTGGGAAGGAGGCTTTGGATGAGTGTTTTCTACCTGTGTATTAATTCACCACCTCTACGGTTCTCCCCCCTCCCTTCCACTCATCACCGACAATACCTGTCCTCAACACCGTCCCTTTTCACAGCAGTTATGTCCTATTCCACTACGCCCTTCCCACATTAACCTGATCATCCTCTTCACTTCCTTTCTTCATTACGAGAGGTCATTCCACTTCCGTGTAATATCGTCATGTATAATTATAACCAAAAGAAACATATCGTACACAAGGACTCGTATTCTAGTTGGCGTAGGAAGCTTCGTAACATCTTTTTCTTAGCGATTTATTTTCCATATTACAACATATAAGTGTCTAGTATGCTACACTACTTATGTATTAATATCAACACAGCTTGCATCAACGACATACGAAAGATACTGAAGTGCAATATGTATAATAAATCGCTAAGGAAGAGGTACTGGCGAATTCTCCAAACGCCTCCTAGAATATGGCCCATGGAGACTGTAATTAACCCAATCAGCGCTAGATGTATCTGTAATCTTAATACAACATAATAATAATAAATAAAAATAATAATAATAATAATAATAATAATTATAAGCAAAAAAATAAGTAAAAAATGAAGTCCTCGTGCTGACAAGGATGAGGCTAATGGTGAGTTCTTAACCCTTCACTACGAGTGGTTTATCCAGAGCATGAATGAATAATAAAGAAACATTTAATTGAAAGAATTATGCTTAATGCTTCCTTCAGATTACTTTGACAACTCTTCCCTGACGTCCTTCCTCCCATAGATCCTCCTGCGCAATCCTATTTCGTCAGACCCTTTCAAGCTCCCCTTATCCCTCTGATTGTGTCAACCCTTAATTCGCCCTGGCCATATCCTTGCCTCTCTTTCCACCCTTGACCTCATTCAATAGCCATCCCTGCCATCCCTAGTCCATCACAGCCTTCGAGGTCAACTCATCCACTTGCTCTGATCTTTACCTTCTTGCATTGAGAGAAAAAATAAAGTCCTCGGATGGTAGCAGGAATAAAGTAGAATTCACTATAGTCTGTTTGTTTTCATCTGACGGAACTAGGTCACCCCTCAACCTAAATACTATGATGAGCTTTAGTTATAAGCTAGGAATGAGTCTCCTTGGTTACTAGTCAAATCAACCCCCCCCATCATTAACACCGATACCAACTGAACTGAAAGGGGTTAGGGATCTCTGTCACCTAGAGAGAGAGAGAGAGAGAGAGAGAGAGAGAGAGAGAAATATGCGATCATCGAGAAATTTTACCTCTTATTATAAAGGCGCTCTCCTGAGATCAATAATAATAATAATAATAATAATAATAATAATAATAATAATAAAGCAAGAAGTAACTGGTGATGATGATGACGATAGCAAATAATAACAATAACAACAATAATAATAATAATAATAATAATAATAATAATAATAATAATAATAATAACCGCCTTAGAAAGAACAAGAAAAAAAATCATTGTCATGAAGAGACACGACAGGTAATCAGTGACAATTTTTTTACCCCTTCAGTACGAAAGCTCTCTCCAAAAATAAATATAATCTTAATATAATCTTAGCAAGAATCTTAATATAATCTTAGTACGAATTAAAGAGGTCATCGTACAGAAAGGGTTTAATGTCCTTCTCCAGTGCCAGTTCCATCTCGTCTCTTCTTCCTCTTCCTTTTTTTTTTTTTTTTTTCTGTCAGTTTTTTGCTTCCTTCTTTCCCTGGCACATTCAACCTAGGCTATCTTATTCGAACTTTTTCTTCCGTACTCGTCGTTCTCTCTCTCTCTCTCTCTCTCTCTCCATTCAGGCATCCCTCTCTCTCTTCTCAACACTCAAATGCTTTTCTCTTCACATTTCCTTTCATTTCTCCTTTCCTTTTATGCTATTTTCTTTCCGTCTTTATTCACCTTCATTCCTTTCATTCGTGTCCTTCCCTCTTTCCTTCCTTCTTTTCATCCTTCTTCTTTAGCTATATATAAAAGCTTCTCTTGCTTTCCTTCCTTCCTTCCTTTCACCTTTTCCTTCAGTTTTAAATATTCTTCCTTCCCTTCCTTCTTCCTGCCTTCCTTTCTAACTTTCATTTCTTCCTCCTTTCCGTCCTTCCCTCCTTCCTTCTTACCTTTCCTTCCTTCTTTCCTTCCTTCCTTTCTATTCCCTTCCTTCCTTCCTTCCTTCCTTCCTTCGGTCCGTCCTTCCTTTCTTTGTTTCATTCATATTTTCTTTTTTCATTTTCTCTACGCCTTTCCTTTCTATTTTTTTTCTTAATTTTGTATTCTTCATTTTCTCTTATTCCTGCTTTTTTTTTTTTTTTCACTGCTACTTCAATAGTTCAGATGAGAGAGAGAGAGAGAGAGAGAGAGAGAGAGAGAGAGAGAGAGAGAGAGAGAGAGAGAGAGAGAGAGAGAGAGACTGATGATATGTGTCAGATAATGCACGAAGGGAAAGATGGAAGACACAAACTAAAAAAAGTAACGTAACAGGAAAAAAAAAATGGAGACTCTGATGCCAATACCGAAAACTAAATAAATAAATAAATAAATACATAAATAAATAAATAAATAAATAAATATGGTAAATCTTCTAAGCACTACGATAAAAAAACGAAAATGTGCGAAATATATAAAAAATAAAAATATATACGAGAAAATTATCCAAAATTTATAAAAACTCTAACTATTGGAATTCAACAAAAATATCCAATTAAGATAAAATATGAGTAAATCAGTTTTTTAAGAACTACCAATAACACACACACACACACACACACACACACACACACACACACACACACGAAAGGATGCAAAAGAAAAAAAATCACTAGTGAAATGAGAGAGAGAGAGAGAGAGAGAGAGAGAGAGAGAGAGAGAGAGAGAGAGAGAGAGAGAGAGAGAGAGAGAGAGAGAGAGTGCAAGGAGGGACAGAACCGGACTACAAGATGCTGATGTTGCAACGCCTGAGCCTCGGGACGCTTTGCAATGTCCTTTCAATCTGCTGGCCCCGTGGAGAGAGAGAGAGAGAGAGAGAGAGAGAGAGAGAGAGAGAGAGAGAGAGACTGGGAAGGGAAGTGGAAAGTCGAAAAGATGGGAAGGAAAGAAGGAAAGGTGTTGGTGAAAGTAAAGGAAGAAAAGATGTAGGAAGTGGGAAAAAGGTAGAAAGATGGGGAAGGGCAAGGAAGGGTGGGGAGGAGACGGAAGGGAAGGGTGAGGAAAGGAAAGAATGAAGGGAGGAAGTGCCAGAGAGGAAAGAAAAAAATTGAATGGAATGAGGAAAATGGAAGGGAAGGAGGGACAACGAGGAGCAGAGAAAGAAGTGGAGAGAAGTGGACTGGAGAGAGGACGAGAAAAGAAGGATGTGAGGCGGGGTGGAAGGAGGAAGAGTGGGAAGGAAAGGTAGGAGAGAGGGAGGGAGGGAGGGAGGGAAGGAGAGTCTGTGAGGCAGTGGAGGAAATGGTCCGGAACTGCTCATTGGGAGGGAAATTATGAAACGAAACTCGCTCCCGTCTGAAATATCCCTCTTTTTTGCTCAGCCACAATTTTCATTTGGAAATTTTATGTAGAATATTAAAACGTAAAAAAGTTAACATAGGGTAATATATTGAGACGTCCACCTCACTAATCTCCGTAACCCTTTCACTACGGTCTAAAGTAGTAGTAGTAGTAGTAGTAGTAGTAGATGAGTTAATGGGGACTGCTTTTAGCCTAACTCCTTCATAAAGAGATAAGATAGTCGAGGTAGTACGAAAAAATAGCAAAAAATAAATAAATAAAAAAGGTTATACACACTTCACAATGTAAGATATCCTTTAAGATGAGTGAGATCGTAGTGTGTGTGTGTGTGTGTGTGTGTGTGTGTGTGTGTGTGTGAGAGAGAGAGAGAGAGAGAGAGAGAGAGAGAGAGAGAGAGAGAGAGAGAGAGAGAGAGAGAGAGAGAGAGTCGTCATTGCAGCTACAACATACTCTTTGGGGGCTTAAGAAGACAGGAAGTGAAGGGATGTGGGGAAGAGTGTGGGAGGGGAGGGGAGGGGAGGGGAAGGGAGGGCAGGGGAAAGGAGAGGAGAGGAGAGGAGAGGAGAGGAGAGGAGAGGAGAACGAGTCAGGAAGAAGAATAGTGATGAGGGTGGGGGGGAGGGGAAAAGTGAAGTGAGCAGAGGAGAGAGTTCATAGGGTGGAGATAAGGTGAGGGGAGGAGAGGGGAGGGGGGAACTGTACAGGGAGAGGCAAGGAGAAAGTCGGAGAGGGGGGGGGGAGAGGAGGTATGGGAAGGGAGACGAGAGGGGGGATGGAGAGGGAAATCTAGTGCGAGGGGAGAGGAGCAAGGGGAAGGGAGGGGCAGGATTGAGAGACACTGTGAGGAGGGGAGGGGCTTTGGGGAGGAAAAGTCGAGGAAGAGGGGAGAAAAGAGGGAGTGGATCTGGAAGCAGAGAAATGATAAGGGGAGGGGAGGGGAGGGGAGAGAAGAGAGGCGGTGCAAGGAGGGGGAGACGGTGTGGGGATAAGAATGGAAGTCGCTGAGGAAAGGAGAGGAGTAGGAAGAAGAAGAAGACGAGAGAAAGTGTGGGGAAGAAATGGGAAAGGAGAGGGGTCATGGGGGGTGGAGAAGAGAAAGAGAGGGGGTGATGACCGGAAGCAAAGAGGATGAAGAAAGAGAAGGGGATAGGAGAGAGAGTGTGGGGGAAGAGGGATGGAAAGAAGAAACTGGAGAGAAGGGGAAGGGGAAGGGGAAATAGAAGACGAAGGGAAAATAAAATGTGTTTGTGAGTAGAAAAGTGATGAGAATGAGGAGGCGGAACGGTGGGGGACGAGGAATGGAGGAAGTAATGTAAACAGAAGAAAAATTGCATATGAGGGGGAGAGAACGCGGGGAAGGGGAGGAGGGGAGATGGGGGAGTCTGGGGAGAGAGAGAGAGGAAAGAAAGGAAGAGGACAGGGGAGAGGGGAGAGAAAGGGGAGTAAAAGGAAGTGTGAGTCAGTGAGGAGGGATTGAACGCGGGGAAGGGGAGGAGGGGAAATGGGGGAGTCTGGGGAGAGAGAGAGAGAGAGGGAGAGGGGGGAGAGAAGGGAGAAGGGGAGAGAAGGGAGAGGGGGAGAGAAGGGAGAGGGGGAGAGAAGGGAGAGAAAAGGGGGAGTGAGGGAGGGGTGCGTAAGTCAGTGGGGAGGGATGGAGCCCCCACGTAAAACTATCAAATGAAATGCTAATTGTTTCGATCTGGCTTCCATTAGCTAATTGGCCGCGTTATTATCAACTCCCTAAATTTAGCATAGAAAATGGTGGCTCAAAAGATGCGGAGGGAGGGGAAAGGAGGGGAAGGGGGAAATGGTGGAGGGGAGGGGGGGAATGGTGGAGGGAGGTGGAGGCAAGAGAGGATAGGAGAGGAGGACGGGAAAGGTGGATGAACAGACACGGTGTGAGGAGGAGAGGATGAACGAGGGGGAGGGGGAAGAAAATGAAGGGAGTAAGAAGGAATGGGGGAGGAAGAGGAAAGGAGGATGGGAAGGGAAAGGGAAAGAAAGAGGGCCGGGGATGGGTAGGAAGAAGATGTGAAGGAAGAAGAAAGGGAGGGAAGGGAAGGGAGTAGATAAGCAAGGAAGGGATGGGAGGGGAGAGAGGAAGGATGAGAAAGAGGGAGGATGCGCAAGGAGAGGGTGGACGGAAGGGGAGGGGAAAATGGGAGAGAGTGAGGACCTTGAATATGAAAAGAAGAAAAAGGAAAGAGGTGGGCGGAAGATGGGAAGGGATATGGAATTCAACAAGGGAGGGAAAAGATATAGGAAGACTTAGGGAAAAGGGAACTAAAGATAAGACAGTAGTAAAGGGAAAAAATAAAGAAAAGGGAGACACAAGGAAAAGGGAGATAATACAAGATGAGGAAAAAGGGTAAAAAAAAAAAGGGAAGGAATTTGGGAGATGAAAAACAAAGGGAATGAGAATGGAACGACGAGAAAGGGGGAAAAAAAGGGAAGCGAAGGGGGGAAGAAACACAGGTGGAAAGGGGGAAGGGAAAGAAAAGGGAGGAATTAGGGAAACGGGAAAGGAACTGGGAATAGGATGAAGAGGAAGAAAGGGAAATTAAGGAAGGGAAAAGAAGGGATGTGAAAAGGCGGGAGGAAAAGAAAGGGAGAATGAAAAAAATGGACTGAGTTACTGAGTGGAAGGAGGAATTGGAGAAAACATGGAAGGAGGAAAGGAGGAAGAGAAGGAATGGAGATGAGAAAGCGGAGAAAAAGAGAAGGGAGGGAAAGAATACATGAGGAAGAGGAGAAGCAAGCAAATGTGTGTGTGTGTGTGTGTGTGTGTGTGTGTGTGTGTGTGTGTGTGTGTGTGTGTGTGTGTGTGTGAGAGAGAGAGAGAGAGAGTGTGAGAGAGAGAGAGAGAGAGAGAGAGAGAGAGAGAGAGAGAGAGAGAGAGAGAGAGAGAACAAAAATACGAAAAAAAAAAAAACACTCCTAATGTGACCCGCCGTGAAGAAATAGCCGAAGGTGCGGTAATATGGCTAAAGGGAGCCATAACCCACCTGAGATACTGCCGGATATTATGTACCTGAGAGAGAGAGAGAGAGAGAGAGAGAGAGAGAGAGAGAGAGAGAGTTGTTTATATCTACCTTTTCAACTATAATCCCTACCAATATTACTCCCACTTAGGTGACTACATATCCGTTTTATGTACAAGTTAGCCTAGTATGTGTAATTTTCCTAAGTTCAACACTAGCCTATGTTTACACTCGAATTAGCCCTTATACCGAATGCAATTTGGTGTATGAATTTAATCGGTGTTGTAAAATGTGCTAGGGGACTGAGAGAGAGAGAGAGAGAGAGAGAGAGAGAGAGAGAGAGAGAGAGAGAGAGAGAGAGAGAGAGAGAGAGAGAGAGAGAGAGAGAGAGAGAGAGAGAGAAATTATTGCTGTAGCAAAGAATAGCCCAAAGTTATACTGCATACTAATATTCAAGATTAAAAACAGAATATACTTTTATTTTGCTATTTTCCACTCTATTAACGCTTTCATTTTTTTTCTCTCTCTAACAATTTTCTTAGTTACTTTTTCCATTTGCAATCCATCCCTTTTCTTTCCTGCTTTATTTTCCTTTCTCATTCTTACTCCCCTCCTCACTCCCCCTCCTCCCTCCCCCTTCTCTCTCTCTCTCTCTCTCTCTCTCTCTCTCTCTCTCAAGGTCCTGACACAAACAACCTTACTCAATCAACTCCCCTTCGTAAATAGAAATTGTTTTAGCAAAAGTGCTTCTGGAGAGGGACGCCTTCACGTGGTGGCACCGATATAACTAGCCGGATCAACTGCCAGGTTATACAAACGTCTCTCAATTATCCCCCTATCCTCCGAAAGGATGATGGTGGATCGCAGGAGGGGCAACTTAAGCCTGCAGTCCACCCGGTTCACGTTTAAGATGCGCTTGGAGTTGCAACTAGTACTACTACTACTACTACTACTACTACTACTACCACCACCGGTACTACTACTAAGCAGGAAGAACAAAGGCCCCTGGAATATCTTGCAATCTCCCCTCCGTGTTAGTAGTAGTAGTAGTAGTAGTAGTAGTAGTAGTAGTTGTAGTAGTAGTGGTGGTGGTGGTGGTGGTGGTGGTGGTGGTTGTAATAATAATAATAATAAATAACTTGACATGAAACTGATCATAGGTTTGTCTGCGCATCCAGCCTAAATCCAGGCATAAACCGTGGCATAGGGAGTTCGCAGCAGCACTTCCTCAGCGACTTATTTTGCACACTGTAATTCCTATCTTTCGCCATACTTTACTCAGGCAAGCCACAGAGCTACTACAAATAAGCTACATAAAGAAAACAGAATATCGAAGTGTATTTTTTACATGAAATCGCCACGAAAAATGAGGTACAAAATCTCCAACAGCACCTGCAATACCCGCAACCCTTCTAGAACCTTCTCTAACAGAAAACGGAGAGAGAAAATGGGTAGGCAACAGGTAACATCACGCACCTGCGCTGATAATTCTTCATAAAATTATCTAACTAAACCATTATATTCATTTTAAAGTCATTCCGATGTGCATTTCCGTACCTACGTCATTTCCTCGTTGTGGTGGTGACGGTGGTGGACGTGGAGAGCAGGTGTGGTGATGGAGAGAGGCAGGTGCGGTGATGCTGAGACGGTGATGAGTTACGATTGTTGAGATCCCTTCTTTTCATATTCCAAGAGTCATTTCACTTCCCCAGCAGTCATTTGTTGTTTCCGAATGGTCTAGAGGCATTGTTTTCACTATATTATCCCTTCAACAGTGTATACTCAGAAACAACGAAAAACAAAACGAAAATAAGCAGCATCAACCTCCGCAAACGAACGTAAACAAACTACTGAGTCTCAGAGCTGAGCTAGTGCGCATGCGCGACTCCCCAGGTGACTTACCTTGCGCCTTACATTTAAATATCCTCTCGAATGCTATTTGTGCAAACTAATTCGATATCTGAAAGCTCTGAATAACGTAAAGGAGAATGCTGAAGTCGAAATATGTGAAATAATTAGCCAAAGTGTAGATGTTATTAGTTATAATTGCGAGAACTAGAATGTCTTAAGCGAGTTGCCTATTCATCACTTTCCTTCCGCCCTACCTCAGTTGCCAAATCGTCAATTTCCTTCCGAAGTCTTGATGAAGGGAAGACAATACGTTTCTCTCCCTCCCACCCTCCCTCCCTCCCTCCCTATCTTAGCCTATGTTCACCATCATCATCGTCAAAAATGTAATAAGCAGATAAATGAATAAAAAGTGAAAAAAAAAAAAAAACCGTGATTTCTGTCGGAATGATCACTCTTTTTTTTTCTTCGCTCAAAAATGTTGGACATGGAATGTTAATCTGTTAATGGACATAATTACCATACAATATTACTGTCAGAGTATGCAATAGTGGTGTTAAGGAATTTACACAGTAGGCTATCAATGCAGTTATTAGGAAAGTTAAATTAGCTGAGTTAAATAAACAAAAAATGCAAGTTTTGAGAGAGAGAGAGAGAGAGAGAGAGAGAGAGAGAGAGAGAGAGAGAGAGAGGGAATTTAGTGATTATGATTGTAAGGTATATTGATCATCCCTAAAACTTTCGAAAAATCTGAAGCTGACAAATTACACAGATGATGATGCAGCCTAATATTCCATCGTACAAAAGGCTGTAAAATATGCAAAACAGTAAACTTATAACCTTACTAATGGCTTTGTAATATTAAAACCCCTATGTTTAAGAAGACTGGGAAAATATATAAAAAAAAAAATTACAGGCTTCGGTGGAAAGATTTAAAAAGCAAATAATTTCTTCTCATTCTGTTCTTATTTCTCTTCGCGCGACGGTACAGCGAGATGAAGTTCGAAACACATGCTTATTTTATTATTATGTAGAAAATTTGGCTCAAGGATCAGGGGGAGAGAAAAAAATATTATCAGTTGTGAAGCTGTTGTTGCTGCCGTAGTCGTTGTTGATCTTGTCACTCTTCGGGTCGCCTTGAATGGTTAGGGTGAGTCGATTTGAAGCCTTGACTGAGATAGAAAGAAAGACAGAAGGAAGGAAAGAAAGAGGGAAGGAAGGTTGATGGAAGGCTGGATGCATGAAGGGAAGGACTCAAGAGAGGGAAAAGAAGGATGGAAGGAAAGAGTGCAAGAAAATGAACTTGGGACGAAGGCAAAACAGAAGGAAAACACACACACACACACACCCTACCCCCACAAATCAAAAGTTCTCTTCTCTTTGCTGCAATGTAACACATCATTTCTTTTGACTAATCCCACTCTAACCTAGTACCAGAGAGAGAGAGAGAGAGAGAGAGAGAGAGAGTGGAGCAGACGGACCACACAGACCTTCATTCCAACGAAATGTCCGGCTTTAAGAGAAAAGACTTGTTCCTGGGCAGTGAAGCATAAGAAAAACACGAGAGAGAGAGAGAGAGAGAGAGAGAGAGAGAGAGAGAGAGAGAGAGAGAGAGAGAGTAAAAAAGCCACCCACATCAACCCCAAGCCGCTTTACACACTCGCTCCCTTGGGCCCTCAGGCTTGTGTGGAGCGGTGGGAGGGGAGGAGGAAGAGAAGAAAGATGAGAAGAAGGCAGAGAAGGAGGAGGGGGGAGAAAAAAGGAGTAGGAAGAGTAGAAGAGGGGGAGAAGAAAGAACGGCAGGAGGAGGAGGAGAGGAGGAAGAAAGAAGAGGAGAATGGAAGCGGAGAGGAGGGAGAAGAGAGAAGAGGAAAATGAAGAGGAGAGGGGGAGAAGAAAGAAGAAGAGGAAGAGGATTAAAAGGATTAATATGGGAGGGAGGGATGAAAATTTAAAAATGAGAAAGAGGAATGGAGAGCGAGAAAGACAGACGAAGATGAACAGAAGGAAGGGAAGATGAGGGATTAGAATGGGAGGAAGAAGGAATGATGAAGGAAGAGGGGACGACAGAGGAGGAGGAAGAAAGAGGGGGAGGACGTAGAGAAAGGCGAGGAAGCGTGACAGAGAATTGAGAAAGGAAAAGAGAAAGGGAGGAGAAGAGAATGGAACAGAAGGAGGACAAAGGAAGAGAATGGGAGAGACGAGGAAGGAAAGAGGAAGGAAAAGGAGAAGGAAGGAACACAGGGTTACCCCGAATATTGCTTTTTTTTTTTCCTTGTTAGACTGACTCCTTTTTTTATTCCACGTTTGGAAAATTTTCGTAGTGACAGTATTGGAAGTAATGTAAAAAGAAAAAAAAAATCGATTTCATATGGCTGCGTTAAAGAAGACCTATCAATTTAGAAGAGACACTGAAATCTTTTGAATATTTCTCTCCCCCCCCTCTCTCTCTCTCTCTCTCTCTCTCTCTCTCTCTCTCTCTCTCTCTCTTTCTCTCTCTCTCTCTTGTGGTGACGGGAAGGAGAGAAAATAGAACAAAGGAAGGAAAAAAAAAAAGGTAAATAAAAGATGAGAATGAGAGACTTAGCTGAAGATTTACCTGGTGTAATTAAAAAAAAAAAATGTAGAATGGCTGAATTTATGAGTTTAGTTGTGACAGAAGGAAGGGATGGAGAGAAGGAGAAAATGAAGGAGGAGGAAGAACGGGTAAGGAGGGAAAGATGGGGAAAGAAGGAAGCGAGGAAGATTAAAATTAATGAAGAAGGAAGCAGAAAAGGAAATACAGAAAGCAATGAAGAGAGAAGGAAGGGAAGCAGGAAAGACTGAGTAAAGAGGGAATGGAAGGATAAAGGAAGGAAAAGTGATGAAGGAATGAAGGAAAGAAGAAAATAATGGGGAGATAAGAATGAATGAGGGAAAGAAGGAAGGATGGAAATATGATGGTAGGAAAGAATGATGGATGAATGGAAGAAAGGAAGGAAGGAAGGAAGGAAAGACTGAAGCAAGGAGGAGGGAGGGAAGAAAAAACATATACAAGAAAGGAGAGGAGAAGAAGAGAAACAGAAAGTAAGGTAGGAAGGAAACAGGACTGAAAAAGGAGGTAAGGAAGAAGGGAAGCTGGAAAAGCAATAACGAAGAAAGAGAAAGGGAGTGAAATAAAAGAGGGTGGAAGGAAGCAAACACAAAACGGAAGAACAGAAGGAATTAAGTAACAAAAGGGTGATGAATGGTTTGAGAATGAAGGAAGGAATGAGAGAGAGAGAGAGAGAGAGAGAGAGAAGGAAGGAAGGAAGGAAGAACTGCTATTGACTGAGGTATCGCATTGAGACGGCATATTTTATTCTCTACAAATCCCATTCCGGTTCCAGTCACTGAAGAGGAAAGGAGGAGGAAGAAGGAGGGAGAGGAAGAAGGAAGGAATGTAAAACGAGAGGGAGAAAGGAAAGAGGAAAAGAAGAAGGGAAGGAAGGAAGGCAAAAAGAGCAAGATGAAAGTTATGATGGGAGAATTAAGAGTAAGAAAGGGAAGGAGAAAAATGAAGTAGTTAGGAGTACAGAGAAATGAGAAATCTGAATGGAAGGAAAAAGAAAAGAACGAAGAAGAAAAGACAAGACGGCAGAGAACAAAAATGCGAGGAAGGATGGAAGAAGGAAATAAGGGAGAGCGAGAGAGAGAGGAAGGGAGGGAGGAATGTGGCAAGAAAGGAAGAAAGGAACGAGGGAGGGGAAAGTAGGACGAAGAAAAGACTGAATGAAAATTAAAATTAAAAAAAAGGAAAAGGCGTAAGGAAATGATGAAAGAATTAATATAAAAAATGAACATGGGAAAGAAAACAGGAAAGATAAAATGACTTTTTCCATTTAGCCAAACGGGTACTCAAATCTCTCTCTCTCTCTCTCTCTCTCTCTCTCTCTCTCTCTCTCTCTCCAGATTCAACACCCATCGTTCCTCAACGCCTTAAACATTAAAGCGACTCTCTCTCTCTCTCTCTATCGATTACTGATAAAACAATGCACAACTGCTTATTTTCAATCCCCATATCGTTAAGTTATCGGATAGTGAACATTCCGCTAGCCAAGGGGGAACGTAGAGGCAATCAGTGGAAGGTAGGGTAAGGCTATATTTAGATTGTCCGAATTTCATAAACGTAACTGACAAGGATAGCATATAAACTTTCCTCATTATTTTTTGACTAAATCGCTGACAGAGAGTTAAGTGTGAGGGAATGGAGAGTTGATCAATGACAAGAAGAGTCAATATTTAATTTGGTATTCGCGATTGTGCAAGTAACTGACAAGGAAAACTTATCTTTCTTTTTTTCTTTCTTTTTTGACATGCAAACTTTTGGAGAGTAAAATATGAAGGAAATGAATAGTGGATAAGTTGGAAATAGAAATGTGTTAAGGTCCTCTATACATCACTGATAAAGAAAGCAAAGAGCAAAATAATTTACGTATTTCTTTTGATAAGAATTTTAAATTTGTGGTGAGTAAAGTATGAGGGGAAACTACAGTCAATCAATGGAGAGAGAGAGAGAGAGAGAGAGAGAGAGAGAGAGAGAGAGAGAGAGAGAGAGAGAACGCAAACTCTTCCTGAGTATGTTCATCCCACATTTAACTCTTTCTCATCGATGACGTTATTTCCAGTATCCTCTTATTACCTATGGACAATTACAGACTTTTCTCATTTTAGGAGTAACATTTTCACTTCTCAATATCCTTTCTTGGCTAGAGGCATTAATTTGGTAGTATCCTGCTTAAAATGTAAAAATAAAATTGTGCTCATGGTAAATGGATTAGGGAGAGTGTAAGTAGGATTCTGGTCTTCTTTTTAGTCTTTGTGTTTCTTCTTAGGCATTACAAAGAAACAAAATCATATATGTTTTTAACTTCCTTACTTTATATATATATTTTTCCTTTTAGGGCGAGAACATCTGCATACACTGACAGACAGACATAAAAATAATAAACCTAAGGGGAAGAAGAGAAGGATGATGAAGGAAGAAAAAGAAGGGTAAGGCAGAGAAAGGGCAAGGAAAGGAAAGACAGGGAAGGAGGAGAAGGAACAGGAAGGAGGACAATGAAGGGGAAGGAAAAGAAGGGCAAGGAAAGGAAAGAAGGGGAAGGAAGGGAAGGAAGAGGAGGGAAGAGAATGAAGGGGATGGAAGAGAAAGAAGGGCAATGAAAGGAAAGAAAGGCAAGGAAGAGAAGGGAGGGGCGGAGAGGACAGAGGGAGATACGACGAGAAGGAAGGAAGGAGAGCATTTCAATACGACCCTCAAGTCACCCATAAAAAAGAGAAAAAAAAAAAACTCAACAGCATCCCTTCTATACCGATCCAAGTCGAGTATAATCCCAGGCTCAGAGCTCAGTGGCGCGTGAGGTGAGCTGAGTTGGGGGCTTGTCTCACATAACCCCTTCAGTTCGATGGCATATTCCCTTTTGTTACTTCCTCCCGTCATGCCATTTTATTCACCACAGTATTCGTTTTACATTTTCCTGGGGTTAAAAATTATACAAAAATTACCTCCATTAACGCCTTCAATTCCAAAGTTTTATTTTATTTTTTTCTGTAATTGAATAAAATCGTCTGTAGGGGGTCGGTAACACATAAAATAAATCATGGAAGGGTTTTTCTTTGCTATGGACAGTACGGTGAAGAGAGAAAAAGGGAGGGGAAGAAGGGAGGGAAAAGGACAGGAGGGAGAGGGAAAGAAGGAAGGGAGAGGGGCAGGAGGGAGAAGGAAAGGAAGGAGAAAAAGGACTACGGGGATAAAACGGGAGGAGGGAAGGAGAGAAAGGAGGAGAATGAGGGAGAAGGGAGGGTGAGGAAGGAGAAAGGAGGGAAGAGAGAGAGAGAAGAAGAAAGGAGGAGAGTACAAGAAGTACGGGAGAAAGAAGGGAGGAGATGAAGGAGAGAGGGGGAGGAGATGAAGGAGAGAGGGGGAGGAAAGATGGGAGGAGAAAGGGTGAGAGGGGAAGGGGAGCTGAAGGAGGGAGAGGGAAGGAAAGACATGCCAAGAGGGAGAGAAAATAAGAAAATCTATTGACTGAGTATAACCGTATTGAATCCATATTATTAAGACAAAAAGAATGAGAGAGAGAGAGAGAGAGAGAGAGAGAGAGAGAGAGAGAGAGAGAGAGAGAGAGAGAGAGAGAGAGAGAGAGATTCATTCCTGTATGGTTAAGATTATTATTTCCTGTTCCTTAGCGATTTTTCTGCAGATTACGGCTCAGAGTTCTTGCTTTTTATTTATGCTTTTTTATATCAACACAAAATTCAAGGAAATATTAATGTATGCAGAAGTAAATCGGAGAGGAGGAGGTGTTACGAAGATTCTTTACTCTCTTTACTTCACTTAATTTCTTCTTATTGAATTCTTGTCATCAGCTTATTTTTTTTTTTTAATTCAGCTTCGGAGAGACTTTACTAAATGAATTCTTAAACAGCCTACATTAAATCCTTCTTTATCGGGGGCTTCCTAACTGAGTAAAATAGTTTAATCCTATACCTCTTTTATCTTAACCTGGCTCAGATTTTCGTCCTTTTGCAGCCTATTGTACGCATCTCCCTGGTAAAATATGACAATGCTGTGGCTCTAACTCCCTTCCACAGCACTTCTTCGTGACTTGCATTATAGTCTAGCGCTAATATCATAACTCAAGATGGAGAGACGGCAATCTTAGGCCACGTTAGAGTAAAATGGGTATACCAGGAAGAGAATAACAGGCATCATCGCAGTGAAGGAGGGAAGTGACTCGATCGCCGAATAATAACCTGGGAAGTGACAAATAAGGCCACTTCCAGTCACCGCTTTTTCAGTCGCTAACCAACACTGAAAACTTCCCTCCTCTGTTTTCCCTTCCACCGTCCCCTTTGGCAGTGCCGATGGTGAAGACACGAACCATTAACAAAGACATTATTGGAATATTTACCATGGAATGCAATAGTATGCCACATACTATCCCTGTGAGGCTTACGATGTTGGAGCTTCTTTTCACTGAGATACATATATAAAAAAATGCTACTCTTATGACTTCTACTACTAACTACTACTACTATTACTTCTACAACAACAACATCAACAACAAAAACAAAACAACAACAACAACAACAACAACAACTACTACTACTACTACTACTACTACTAATAATAATAATAATAATCAGCATATGACCCTTCTTCACTGTGTTCTCCCTCACTGAGTTTCAAACCTTATAAAAATACCTTCTCAAAAAAATGCATAGTTACCACGAAAATTAATTAGTCTATACCTTTTAATAATATTCATCAGTAATTATGAGGAAGAAGTTTTAGAATTATTGCCTATGGACAATGTGGGTTATTGAGGTAGGGATTTTTTTTTCTAAGTCTCAACCTTCCCTTAGAATACAATCCTCAACAGCCAGCATTCCATCCAGGTCCCTAATTGTACTTCACAGGCGTGGGGTTAAATGAAGGCGCGTTTATATATACTTTTATTTCCTGCTGACAACCCTTTTATTTTTTTTAGTGTACAACCAAAACAAAAGAATCAATACAGTACTTCCGAGACACGCAAACCTAAGACAATCTGCAGCCTGTGACCGTACACGCAAAAACGCACACACACACAAAAAACACACGCAAAACGCACGCACACACAAGATGCAGCGAGTTAGTTTTTTTTTTTCAGCCATGCAAGGAGTATCTATACATCACCCTTGTTATGGAGTGCTTGTTTCAAAAGTGCGAAATCTCTCTCGTCTCTATGTTATACAATGGGTCAGTATTAGGAGAGCATTTGGTATGAACTGGAGGGAGAGGGAGGGGGAAGAGAGAGGGGAAGGGGGGTGATAGAGACGTCTGTTGTTGTTGTTGTTGCTGGTGGTGGTGGTGGTGGTGGTGGCATGCGAAGAAAGAAGCCATTGTTTTAGTAGTAGTAGTAGTAGCAGTAGTAGTTGCAGTTGTTGCTGTTGTTGTTGTGGAAAGCAAAAACAGTCGGAGTCAATTTTGTTGTTGTTGCAATTAAAGATACAAAGCCAGTTTTGCTGCTGTTGCTGTTTGTGGCAGAGGAATGGAGCTAGTTAAATTCCTCTTGTTTATTTTGTTTTACGCCCACCAATGAAAGAATGAGCCAGTTTTTATTTGTGGTCGCTGTTGTTGTTGTGGTGGTGGTGACAGTTTTGTTTATAATGTTGAATGCAAGGGAAGGTGAAGCCGATTTTGATGTGAATTTCTAACTCGTGTGGTTTATTATTAACTACTCGTGGTTGCTGGGATTGTTTTTGTTGTTGCAATGAAGGAAGGAAGGAAGGAAGGAAGGAGGGAGAGAGGGAAGGATGGATGAATGTGTTTTTGTTGCCGATGCTAATTTTGTTATAGAAAGGGGAAAGTTGGGATCTATATGCAGCCTTGTTTTTGGTCTTTCTGATGCAAAGCAGAGAGGGATCAGTGTGTTCTTGATGCTGATGTTCTTGCTGGTACTTTGATTACTGAAGAAGGAGGGTTGGGAGAGGTCTGCTGTTGATGTTGTTGTTGTTGTTGATGTTGCGCCAAGCGAAGGACGAATGTGTCTTTGCTGCTGACGATATTACTGTTAGTTTTGTCAATGAAAACGGAGGCTCGGGAGAGGTCTGTTGATGTTGCTGTTTTTGTTGTACTTAAGCCAGGTGAAGAAAGACAAAATTGTTCTTGTTAATGTTATTTCTGTTAATTTTGTTACTGAAAAAGGAAGCTTGGGAGGGATGTGTTGTTGTTGTAGTTGTTGTTGTTGGTAGTGGTGGTGGTGATGTCTGAGGGGGAGGGGGAGACGACTAAGGCTAATTTTTTTCTTGTTGAGCTGAGAGGGATGTTATTTACTGTTGTTATTGTTGCTGTTGTTGTTGGGAGGAGGGACGGCAGATGAAGTGGGGGAGGAAGGGTGTTTTGGTCATTCCTTAGCTGTATTTGTTGTTGTGGTTATTTTTATTTACGGCAGGAGTAACAGAAGAGGTAGGACGAGAGGGATGGGGGAGAGGGATGTCACTCAAAAAAAAAAAAATAATAATAATAAAGAAAATAAAAATCATCATTCTCATTATCCTGACCTTCTTTCCCACCTAAGAATGGGGTGAGGTTAAAGGCAGTAAATGAAAAAAAATTCCACCTTATCTACTTGCATCCCCTTTAAGCATCTAGCCAACATTTCCACTCCTCTGAACACTAAAGCCACTGAACTACTTGGGTCTTTCAATTGGATTCGTTTTCAGATGTTAATGTTTCACTTATTGTAGTGGTAGATTTGTTTCCTGGTAAATATCGTCGACTTCACTAGTGTCACTATTATGCTTCAATTATTTTTCATCTTTCAAACTTTACCATGGTAACTTTTTCTCCATTTTCATTTTTTATCGTTGTACCATCACTTGTCGTTTTCCACCACCTATTTTCACTATTCATTACTGTACTTTTCACTGTTGTAACTAATATTTACTTCATCATTCAACTTTAACTAACTTCATATGTATCTTCTGTCCACCTTTTTACTTTATCTCATTCCCACCTCTCACTTCACTGGGAATCGTCTAAATTTTTCCTCCTCCCCTAATGCATTCGTCGTTTTTATTCTTCTGTACGTTTTCGTAATCTCGTTGTTATGCTTCCACTTTTTACACCAATTCCAAATTCGCCATGTATATATTTTCTCTATGAATTCCTCGCCACACATCATTCACGATATATCTAATCTTGTTTTCGGATTCTCCCAGTCCTATTTTATTTTTTATTCCTCTTTTCATCCGTTCTCAATTCATTTCACTTATCCTTCTTTTATGTTCTATTTCCGTATGGCAGTCCACTAGCTTCCTGTCTCCCTCCCCAGTCTCTTCCTTGTTCAAATTTACCTCTCTCCCCCTTCCCTCCACTTCACCGTCCCCGTCCTCACTCCAAAATATACCTCCTTATATCCCCACCCTCCTTTTCTCTTTCTCTCCTTCTCTCCCTCTTCCAATTTTCTCCTCCTTACCCTTATTGCCTCCACTTACCTCTCCATCAGTTTCACCTCCTTCTTATCCACATCCATATCATCCTCTGGCCCTTCTCTCTCTATTTCCTCTCTCCTCTCCCGACCCATTTTCTCCTCTTCTCTCCATTGTTCCCTCCTCCTCTTCTATGTCTTCCTGTCACCCCTCCTCTATTCCCGCCCTCTTTCCTCTCCCAAAGTTCTTTCGCATTCCCTCCAACCTCCCCTTTCTCCTCTTTATCCTCTCTTCTCTCCTTCTTCCAATTTTTCCTTACACCTTTTGCCACCCCCTCTCCCAACCCTTTCTTTCTCCTCTACCTTCCCTACTCCACCCTATTTCTTCCTTTTTAATTTCTATTTTCTCTTCACTCTCCCCCAAATCCCCTCGTTTTTACCTTCTTCTCCCCCTCCCTCCTCTCTCTTTCTCTCTCTCTCTCTCTCACTTCTCCCATTCTCTCCCAATCCCCTGCCCCTCCCTATCTCCCTTCCTTTCTCCCTAACCCCGCTCTCCTCTCCTCCCTCCCTCTCCCAACGCGTTTTATTTTTCCCCAACCCTCTTTCCCTCTCCTCTCCTCTCCCCTCATATCTTCTTCCTCTCTCCGCCCTAGTCTTATCTTTCCCCGGTACTCCTCTTCTCACTTTTCTTCTCCCCTTCTCTCCCAGCCTCAGCTCCGGTGCGCTTACAAAGGCTAGCGCGTATTGGCTTGTGCGTAAATATGGGACGCTTCATCCGGCCAGATTATCCCCCTCTCCCAAACACATTCCCACACGTGTAAAAGGGATTCGAGCGAACCAGAGAAGGATGGGTTTCAGGCCTCCGATAGAGCCGCCTTTGTCAGCTTACACGATCAATAGGACAAACCATTTTTTTTTTTTTTTGGCTCATGGTGAAGATTGTTATGGTCAGTCACTCTCATGGGCCGACTACTCTACTATCTGAACTATTTACATATCTAGTAAAGTTTCACACGTACGCACACACAAAAAATGAACAAGAATGTCTCACTGCTTCATTAGTTTCACTGTTTCATTTTTCTATACGGCTAGATTTCCCAGGTTTCGTCTCTAACCGCCCTCCTTTCCCCCCTTCTTTCTCTCCCTTAAAGTTAGTCTGTTTCTCCTCTTATTTTTCTATCTTTATTTCTGTACTGTACATTCAGACTGGGGTAAGTTAGGACCAAACCAGCTGAGTCAGGCTTCAAAAACATTAGAGGTGAACGGGAAAGGATGAATGTCAAAAAGTCTTGTCTTCTACGTTCACCTTTCCAGATGAACACATAAACATTTTAATACAGTCTCCCATTGGCTGATGCGCACACACAATTAATATGTATGAAAAGCATTTATTAAGTATGTAGTAGCCAGCGATTTTAATGAGTCTGCTCGAATTCATGCATGCGGACACTTATGTATACTCTACGCCACGGAAATTTTACATGCCTGTGATCCTGGTCATGCGCCATGCAAGTGAATAATTATTGCTCGCTCGTACGAATTCCAATATACATATGCATGACGAGGTAATTTCTATGTACACAGAAGCGGCAGCTCTTTCAGCACGCTGTTTTCTTTTTCAACCTCGTTTCCTATCTTTTTTTTTCCCTCCATGTCTGTCTCTTTTTCTTAATATTGCTGTTTCTGGCTGTATTTCTCTCTGCTTCATTTATCTGTCTGTCCCTCTGTTTCATCAGTTCCTGTTTGCATCTCTTTCCTCTCTTTCTGTCTCTCTCCTTCATCTCGCTGATTGTTCCCGGTCTATCTCCCTTTCTGTCTTCACTTCTGCCTCTGTTTCAACTCTTTGTCTCCACTCTATCGGTTTCATCTGTGTGTGTATTTGTGTTGCACTTACTGAAACACCAACAACACAAGGGCACCCCATCACACCACCTCTCACCCCTCACGATTCAGCTGATATTTGGGGTTCATACTTGTTCCTGCTTCGACCCTGCCTTATTCGAACCCTTACCCCTTTGGAACTCTTGCCTTGTTCGAACACCTACTCAAATGAGGCTAAGGGTTCATCTAGATCCCTACATCATCACTGCTTAATTCGAACTTCTGCTTAGATGACGTTTAGGGGTTAGCTTAGGTTTCTGTTTTTATCCTTCCTTATTCGAACCCTTCCAGTTCGAACCCCTCCCTTAAAAGGGTTCAGGGCTCATCTTGTTTCCTAAATCGCTCCTGCCGCATCCGAACCCCTGCCTGAACTGAACACTGGTCTTATCCACACCCTGCCATCTCTTCTAGTCTGCCCCAGCCACGTCCCTGCCTCCTCTTGCGCTCTGCCCCTTCTTCTCCTCTACCTCTTCTTCTTCGTCTGCTCTTCTCTGCTTCCTTCTCTTCCACTTTCCTTCCATCTTCTCTGTCTCGTCAAGTTTTCTGTTTTGTCTCGTCTCTTCCTTCCTGCCTCATCCTCATCCGAACTCGTGCTCACGCTGCATCACGTCCATCTCTTCCTTCTTTAATCCTCTGCCTCTTCCCTTCCTGCCTCCCCGATTTTCTACCTTTCACCACTATTATCTCGGTTTACCCGCCTCTCCCCGCCTCCCCATCCCCTCTCCCACCTCTAAAGTGACAGGGGAGGTGACAGGGTGGCGAGGGAATGACAGGCGTGAGATGTGGTTGGGGAGATTATGGGGTCGACATAATTACGAAATGGCAGGGTCCAGAAGACAGGGTTGATGGCAGGGGTTAAATGATAGGATTGATCGTTGGGGTACGGATGATACAGTAGGAGTGGCAGGGTTAAGTGAGGGCTGGATGGCAGGATTAAAAAGGAGCAGAGGTGGCAGGGTTGGGGTGACAAGGTGGGGATGGCAGAGCTCTAGATGGCAGGGTTAGATGGCAGGGGTGAGGTGGCAAGCTTGCGATGGCAGGGACGGATGAAAGAGGTTAGGGTGGCAGGGGCTGGGGTAGCAGAGTTTCTTCCAGGCGACAGGGTGACAGCATGTACAATGGTGCAAGGTACACACTAAGAATGCAGGGGATGGCGATGGCAGGGGACTACGATAGGGTACAATGGAAGGGGCGACGGCAGGACAGCGGTAGCGAGTGTAGCAGCAGACCACGGCTGAGATGATGGTGGGAGTACCGGCAGGGGATGATGGCACAGAGTGGTGGTTGGGAGCGATGAACAGGGTTAAAGACGCAGGCAATAGCAAGGGACGGTGACAGGACTGGAGGCAGAGGCGATGGCAAGAACAGCGTCAGGGGAGATGGCAAGAGCGATGACGGGGACTGACAACAGGGGCAATGGCGGGAGCGGTGGCAGGGGTGGCGGCAGGGAGCGATAGTGGGACAATGGAAGGGGCAGGCTTACTGAAGACATTTCTCATTAGGAGGCGGGAGGGATGGCAGGCGGCGGCAGGGGACTGAAAGGGTTGGCAAGGTCGACAGAATGGTTAGAGGAACTGACAGGAACGACGACAAGGATGACAGCAAGAGACAGAGCGTTTACAGGTAAGGCAGGGCAGTAAGAAATTGACAGACGATAGCAGGGGAGAGACAGGGAGCTATAGAAAGGCAAGCAGACCTGACAAGGGAGATGGAAAGAATGGCAGAGAGCTTGGTACGGTTTAGTAAAGCTGACATGAGAAAACAAGGAAGATGGAAGGACGCGTTATAGGGTTTTGCGCAGATGGCAGGGGGAATGGCACAGAGGAGGGCAGGGATGGCAAAGGCGATGACAGGGGAGTTTTAAGGTCCAGCAAGGATGATGGGATGGCAGGGAAGATGAGGCAGGGGGTGGCAGGCGATGTCAGGGGTATGACAAGGAGGGGGTATGAGTTGTAATTTCTGGTAAAGTTGACAGGGGCAATGGCAAGGGAGGTTGTAAGGTCTCATAAAATTGGCAGGGGAGATGAGGCAGGGGTGACGGCAGGGGATATAACAAGGACAGCTGGGGAATTTTAAGATCTAAAAAAGTTGACAGGGGCGGCAGGGGGCTTGACAGGTGGCAGGGTGTGGCAGGGGGGCGGCGAGGGGCGCGTGGGGGCCCTGCTGAAACACGCACTACAGCAGCGAGGTCGGCTATAGCTTGGGCCACTGGCGAGCTGTGGGGGAAGAGGAGTGTTAGTAGCTTAATGTTTCTACTAAAAGCTAAAAGAAAGAAAGAGAGAGAGAGAGAGAGATAAAAGAAAGAAAGAGAGAGAGAGAGAGAGAGAGAGAGAGAGAGAGAGAGAGAGAGAGAGAGAGAGAGAGAGAGAGAGAGAGAGAGAGAGAATCAACATCTATCAAAGACAATCTGGTAATAGTGGAGATGTTAACAGTGATACTTTAATGGACTTGGATATAACCATCATAACAACACATACAACAAAAGTATACTACTACTATTACTACCACCACTACTACTACTACTACTACTACTACAAAAAATAATAACAGCCTCCCACCTTACGTCAGGGAGTGCAGTACCATATGTAACGGCACTAAGTACAAGAGATTACATAACACTGCACAACTTACACCGACCCTGGCCACACGTTAGAACTTAGGGTGACTAAGAGTAAGGCGAGGGTTAGGAGGGTGTAGGTGTGGGTGCGGGTTTGGGTGTGAGGGAGATGTGGGTGTGGGTAAAGGAAGGAGTGTGGGGATAGGGAGGTCTGAGTGTAAGCCTGGGTGTGGGTTTGGGTAGAGGGAGGAGTATGGGAACGGGAACGAGTGTGGGGGAAGAGGAGGTATGTGGGCGGGTGTGGGTGTAAAAGAAGTACAAAATACAAAGGTACAAAGGAGTATAAAGTATAAAGGAAGGTAAACAGCAATAGAATAAACAGTGACCCTTTCATGACTATTTGTTACCGAGAAGACTATGGCTGTATCTAATTCTGTGAGGTGAAGAAAAGGAGAGCTAAGAAGGAAGGGATGCAGGATGGTGTGAGAGTGGATTGAGAGAAGAGGGTGTGTGAGGGTGTGGTAAGAATGAGAGGGTGTAGGTATGGGTGTGGGTGTAGGTATGGGTAGATGAATGTGGGGGAAGGGGTAGTGTGGGGAAGGGTAGGTGGGTGTGGATAAGACTGGAAATCCGTCGAGAGACCAAGGGCACGCGTGAGAGTGAATGTTAGAGAGAAAGCTGTATGGTAAGAAAGTGTGGGTGTGGGTGTGGGTGTGAGTGTAGGTCTAGGTGTGTGTGGGTGTAGCTGTGGGTGTGGGTGTAAGTGTAGTTGTAGATGTGTGTGTGCAGGTGTGTGCCTGGGAGATGAGGTTGAAAGGTGTATGTGTGGATGTGGATGTGCGTGTGGGTGTGGATATCGACGGTGGAATGTATATCAATGTGGGTTACCTGGTGGATGTGTTGGTGTGGATGTGAGAAGTGGAATGTGTAATAACCTAGGTTATGAGATGCAGGTGTGGGTGGTTGTGGGTGTGCAGGTGTGCGAAAATAAAATATGTAGTACTGTTGGGCAGGGGGTAAGGGAAGAAAGGGAGAGGGTGGGGGGTTGGAAGTGAGCAATGAGGGGGGAGGGGGAGCTGGAGGGAAGAGATGAGGGGATAAGGGGAGCTGGGGGGAAGGAGATTTTATTAGTTAGTGTGGGAGTGTTTAGTTCACTCTTAACACTTGTTTATTGGGCTGTACTGAGGATACAAGTTTGTTCATATTTTCTCTTATTCTCCTTCCTGCTTCCTCTTTCTCCTTCTCTTCTTCGTTCTTCCTTCCTGGTTCTCTCTTCCTGCGTGCTTTCCTTTATCATATTCTTCAGGCTTCCTCTTCTTTATCTCTTCCTCATTTGCTGCACTGTCTTTCTGTTTCTTCTTTTTCTTTCTATTTTTTCCAATCATTTTTAGTATTCCAGCTCTTCTTTCTCGCCTTCTCTTCTTCCTCTCTTTCTTACTCGTACTCTTTCTTCCTCCCTTTTTATTCCCATTTATTATTCTCTTTTCTTTTCTCTCCCCTTCTTCTTCTGTTCTTCCTCCTTGCCCCTGTTTCACCCCAGCTTAATTCCTGCATACACAGTCTTTCAATTTCGCTATATTTTTCCATCCTCATTTTTTCTACATTATTTATTTTCATTTTCCCTCCTACCATTCTTTTTATCTTCTCTCTCTCTCTCTCTCTCTCTCTCTCTCTCCTTTCAATTCTTCCCTCATTCTCCCTCCTGCACCTTATTTCATGCTTCCTTCACCATTTTCTTCTCTGTCTCTCGTCCCTTCTTCTCCGTCTCTTCCCCTTTTATTATCTCATTTTCTCTTTTGGGGCTATTTTAGCTTGCACCTCTCTCTCTCTCTCTCTCTCTCTCTCTCTCTCTCTCTCTCTCTCTCGTCTTCATCTCCTATCTCGCTTCAACTATCTTTCTTCTCCCTGTTCGTTTCCTTCATACTTAATTTATATAACCTTTTGTTCTTACATTCCTCTTAACAATCTACTGTCTGTTTCTCTGTCCGTCTGCCTGACCGTTTATCTGCTCTCTAAGTTTCCCCCGTATTCATGTAATTTCGTTAATTATTTATTCTACTTTCCTTTAATGACCACTGTAAATCTCAAGGCAGCATTCTCACTAGTTTCGAAGATTTTGTACCAATTATTCCCTATTAATTTATTACGCACATTAGACCATCTCTCTCTCTCTCGCACGTAATTCATATCTTTCTGTATCAATATGGACTGCTTACATAAGAGACAAGGAAATAAAAAATACAAATGGGGAAAAGGTATATAGTTGTCTCACATTCTTGACCCAGATTTTCGTCCTTTTGCAGCTTATTTCACGTAGCGCAGTGGCAGAAGGCAGTATTATGGCTCCACATCCCTTCCACGGCAAGTCCTTGTGTCTATACTCTATTCACTTTACCTTGGCCTAAAACTGCCATCCCTCCATCTTGAATGCTGAGGTACAACAACAGGTTAATACCAGAAATAATGCTAGTCACGAAGGGGTGTACAGAGAGGATTTAGAGACACATTACTGTTTTACTTTCTGCCACTGAGCTACGAGAAATACCCACAAAAGGACGAAAATCTAGACCAAGTTAGAGTGAGTCAGCTATAGTATCACATTTAAGAGTTAATCTATTGTTACACCTAGTCACTCAAGGCGGAGGGATGAAAATTTTAGATCAGGTTACAGTGAAATGAGTATATGCCACCTAAACTCACGACAATATTTTCCTGGTGTAAATTATAAGGGATGGATGTGAAAGAAGAGTGTGACGCAAAAAGACGACTGTGGTGGTGGAGGAAGGTGTGGAGAGGGGGGAGATGGGGGAGGGATTGGAGTGTGGTGGAAGGGGAGAACTGTGGGGAGGGGGGAAGTGGAGTAGGCAGAGAGGTGTGGTGGACTGTGGGAAGTGAGGGGGGAAGGGAAGGTGCTGAGGCGGGGAGGGGAAACGAAGAAGAAGGTACGTTGGTGTGGGAGGAAAGATATCAAGACGTCTACTTTAAGCTCTTTTACTTAGAGAACTCTTCCTTCACCTGAGTAAAGTAATCTGACGGTAGTGAATGAATAAATAAATAAATAACAGAGTCTTAGTATTGAAGGGAATGATGGAATTTACCTCTAACCTCTTCACAACGATAACTCTGTCGTAAGCTAAATAAGAATAGTCTGAAGTAAACAAGAAAAAAAATAAAATAAAACACGTCCTCGCGCTGAAGGGGTTAATACGCTGTCTCTCTCTCTCTCTCTTTTTTTTTTTTTTTTTCACAGGACAGGCATTGTGTGTTGGTGGGCTTTCTTTGCATTATAATTGGCTCGTTAGCCTTTGTTATCCGGGCTTTTGGCAGTAATTGGTTGCGCTGTGCTAAGTTACAGACCAGGAGGTCAGCCAGGGTCGGGGTTGAGTCTCGTGCTTCGTCTTCTTCATCATCATCATCATCATCATCATCATCCCCTTAACCCTTTAATTATTTATCATTATTATCCTGACTCTCTTTGCAATCAACTTGTTCATTTTTATTCCAGTCCTTCTCCTTCCCCACTACTTTCCCCTCTTTCACGTCATCGCAAGCTTAAGTCTTCTCTTCCTTCTTCTCTTCTTCTTGCTTCCTTTCCAATGTTTCCTATAAAATTTCCATGTCAGTTTTTCCATGCTGCATGGTGGTTTTTCTCACTTTTTCCTGGAGGGTTTGGTGGTGGGGGGAGCCTTCTTGCTTTACTATCCTTATCCTTCAACATGTAGAGTTTGATCTTGTAGTCATAGTTTTCTCTAACAAGCAGCCTCGAAAGGACCATAAGGTCTGTTGCTGTTTGCTTTCCTATGTAATCCTGTGTAATCCTCCTCCTCCTCCTCCTCCTCCTCCTCCTCATCATCATCATCATCATCATCATCATCATCATCATCATCGTCATCATCATCATCTTCCTTCGCTGCTAAACCGTGTACTGTACTAATCGTGGGTTAAAAATCATTAAATAAAAGATAAATACATTGAGTTATAAGCCTAATTCTTCTGATAGGTCTGCTGACGATACATTTGATGGCAGTAGTTTACAAATATATCTACAAAAAAAATCAAGTCCTGCAGTGTGTTTTGCAGTGTTACAACAGAACCTGCTATCATTACTAACACTACCACCTCGACTACACTACTACTACTACTACTACTTGTACAACTACTACCACTAACCTGCATAGTACATCTCGCGGTGCATGCTGGGGCAGGCCTTGGAGCGGTGTGCGTTGGTGAAGTCGATGTTGGTCCTGACGGTGCGGTGGTGCAGGGCCTTCACGGGACGGAAGTTGTTCGCCATCTTGGCCTTGGGCAGCGTTTGGTCGCCCTGCATCAGGAGGCGGAGGGCGTACAGCTGTAGGGAAGGGAGGGATTATTAAAGTCAGGTTGGAGGAGGGGAAGGCCAATACTTGTTTCACTTTCTCTTGGCTTAAAATTGCCATCTCTTGAATACCAGGGAAATGTGAAATTGCCATCTCTTGAATACCAGGGAAATGTGTGTGTGTGTGTGTGTGTGTGTGTGTGTGTGTGTGTGTGTGTGTGTGTGTGTGTGTGTGTGTGTGTGTGTGTGTGTGTGTGTGTGTGTGTGTGTGTGTGTGTGTGTGTGTGTGTGTGTGTGTGTGTGTGTGTGTGTGTGTGTGTGTGTGTGTGTGTGTGTGTGTGTGTGTGTGTGTGTGTGTGTGTGTGTGTGTGTGTGTGTGTGTGTGTGTGTGTGTGTGTGTGTGTGTGTGTGTGTGTGTGTGTGTGTGTGTGTGTGTGTGTGTGTGTGTGTGTGTGTGTGTGTGTGTGTGTGTGTGTGTGTGTGTGTGTGTGTGTGTGTGTGTGTGTGTGTGTGTGTGTGTGTGTGTGTGTGTGTGTGTGTGTGTGTGTGTGTGTGTGTGTGTGTGTGTGTGTGTGTGTGTGTGTGTGTGTGTGTGTGTGTGTGTGTGTGTGTGTGTGTGTGTGTGTGTGTGTGTGTGTGTGTGTGTGTGTGTGTGTGTGTGTGTGTGTGTGTGTGTGTGTGTGTGTGTGTGTGTGTGTGTGTGTGTGTGTGTGTGTGTGTGTGTGTGTGTGTGTGTGTGTGTGTGTGTGTGTGTGTGTGTGTGTGTGTGTGTGTGTGTGTGTGTGTGTGTGTGTGTGTGTGTGTGTGTGTGTGTGTGTGTGTGTGTGTGTGTGTGTGTGTGTGTGTGTGTGTGTTGGCATCGACTGTTTGTATCCTTCACGATGTTTGAAAAAAAAATATATAGTGGAACAGATACAGATGGACTGATAGACATAAAGATAGACAGATAACTGGATAAACTGGCAGCCAGACTGACAGATAGGTAGACAGACAGATAGATATATTGATGGATGGATAGATATAGACAAACAAACTGGCTGACAGACAGATAGACAGACAGACAGACTGATAGAAAGATAAACTGAAAGATAGAAAGATAGACAGATAGATAGATAGATACAGACTGATACACAGAATATGAAAACAAACAGACATAAGCAGAGAGAGAGAGAGAGAGAGAGAGAGAGAGAGAGAGAGAGAGAGAGAGAGAGAGAGAGAGAGAGAGAGAGAGAGAGAGAGAGAGAGAGAGAGAACTACTGAAAGGAACTTAATTGGTAAAGACTGAAAATGGTCAGAGGGAAAGAGAGAACATCGAAATGAAGGGGAGATGTAACAAGAGGAGGAGGAAGAAGAGGTTGGGAGAGAGACAAAGAGAGCCAGAGGAATGCGAAGAAGAGGGGAAGGAAGAAAGGCGAGGAGAGCAAAAGAAAGAAAAAAAATGTGGCTGAGAAATAGTGAAATGGGAATATTATGAGAAAGACAGAAAAAGAAAATCTGAGAAATGCAAAGATGGGAAGGAAGGAAGAAGAAAGAAAAGAGTAACAGAAACGGAAAAAATAAACACGAAAGAAAGTGAGACAGTGGAAAAAAAAAAAAGAATCTGAGTAATAAAAAAATGATAGGATGGAAGACACAAGCATAAGCAAGGAAGAAAGGAAAGTAGAAGGAGACAGGCTTAATGAAGGAGAAGGAAAGATGTAAAAAAGGAAGGAAGGAAAGGCGAAGAAATGTAAGGGAAGGAACAATAGGTAAGACAGGAATGCGAAGGATAGGAAGGAAGACGAGACCAAGAGAAAGGAATAAAGGAAAAAAAAAAATGAACGGAATCCAATGAAAGAGAAAGTGAGAAAGGAAGGCAGGGGAAAGTTAAGAAAGAGAGACAAGATGAGAGTAAGTAGAAGGGGAAGCCAAGGAATGCAAAGGAGGAAGGGAGGAGTGTGATTTAGACGAGAGAGAGAGAGAGAGAGAGAGAGAGAGAGAGAGAGAGAGAGAGAGAGAGAGAGAGAGAGAGAGAGAGAGAGAGAGAGAGAGAGAGAGAGAGAGAGAGAATAAGCCAAGAATCCACAAAGAAAATCACCACCACCACCACCCATCCTTACTCAATGTGCCACCAATACATCAACAAACTATATATATACAAATCCCTCCCTCCCATTGAAACCCCCTATCAAATTACAACGCCAGGACAAACAGTAATTCCACATGTCACTTCCACAACAGGCTCTCGCGTCCATTTGGCCACACTCTTATTTTGGTAGCAAGTGACATCGGTAATTACGCTTTAGGAATGGTAATTGGCTTTGTCATGGGAGTGGGGATGGGAGCTCTTTCAACGCAGGTAATTATGGGTCGTGTTAGCAGGTTATTGTTGGTTATTAGGCACGGGATTTATTTTTTTTCCCCCCTGACGGGTGTATAGGGATGTGATGTGGTTTGAGTACGATTTGATTTTAAGTTATAATTTCCTGTTTTTTTTTTTTTTCCTTTCTGCTATGCTGGAAGAAGGTGCGGATATTCATGATTTTGGGAATACGGTGTGATTTGAATACTGTTTATCTTCTCTACTCTCTTCTCTCGTCTACTGAAATTCTGTGCAATAGTTCACTACTGCCCTCCATGTCTGGAATTGTCTCACTTGATCGGCATTTATTAACTCGTTCAACTCGTGCCCATTGCAGCTTCTATCATTATCTTGAAACGAAGGCTGGTAACAAACACCAGATACTGATACAACACAAGAATTGGAATGTGTAGGCAACTGACGGAAGATATTATGCGCTTACTAGAACCAAAGATCCCTAACTCCTTTCAGTTTGGTTGATGGCAAAGTGTGGTCAGAGTGGAGGGTTGCTTTCACTGGTATCAAAGACTTATTCCTGCCTCATAAGATCATATAACGCCTGCATAATATTAAAGTTACAAAAATGTGCCAATCTTCAGGTGAAAAACCGACAACAGTAATAAACAAGAACTTCCACCTGATCCGAAATCAGTAAATTACCAAACACGTGTTAGCAAATTACACAAATTACAGACAAACTAAGAACAGCTGAAGGAGCAGGAAAAAAAAAAACTTGTAATTACCAGCAAACGAGTACAAAATTAGCCAATGACACAAAGTTACTACTAGGAAAACTGACAGAGTTGAACGAGCAGACAAAAACTTTAACACAAGTGCCAGTGCCTCGTTAGAGCTGTTTGGCGCTATTAGGCACTCTGTAATTAGAGTCGGGGGTTGTTAATGATCGAGGCAGTGCTGCTAATGCCCTCGCTACACGTCAAAACAAGGCGACTGGGTAGGGGTGGATGGAAAGAGGACATATTTGTGGGATGTGAGAGTTGGTGCCGGTGATTTATTTTATTTTATTTCATTTTTTCGTTGCTGAAGCTCTAGTGATGGCTGTGTTAATAACTGCAGTGGTGGGGGATGAAGGGATGACATATTAGGTGAATTTCAAACAGGTATCATTTGGAGGTGTGTATTAATAGTTTTCGTGATTAGAATTTCTTAGTTAATGATGTAGTAGTGATTATTGTATTTATGGTAGCGGTGATCTTGGTGGGGTATGGGGTGGTGGGATATCTTGATGGAGTTTGGCAGTGAGAAAAGTGATGTTGTAATGTGTTGTAGTGAGGTTCTGGTTGCTTATGTGGTACTTGTGGTGACTGTGGTGGTTGAGGTTGGATGTGGTTGTAGTGTGGTTTTGAGGCAGCTGTTTTGTGTGTGTGTGTGTGTGTGTGTGTGTGTGTTTGTGCTTATTATCTAAGAACCACTGAGTCTTTACATGTTAAGCTTTAATATCTGACAACCATACCATATCCTTTAGTTGACTTTCTTTACCAGTTCATTTGTGTAGTTTTAATTATCTGTCTCATGAGGTTTCTCTTACACTGAATAAAATAATCAGGCTGTAACAAACGTAAATTATAAAATACGTCCCCATACTGAAGTGGTAAGTGTCTTTGTTTTCATAATTTCCTTTCTTGAACTGATTCTAATTTTGAATATCCAAATTCATTCCATATCCATAACCATATCTGACCGCCACAGCCACACAAACAAGTCATTCTAGATTACAATACCCCTCCGTGCTACACATTACGTAAGGAGGCAACTGATGCAGATATCCGTACACATCAATTTATAGCCAGATTTATTTAACACACATAAACATACCTCACTGTCCTAGCCACCCATACAGACCATTTCAGATTCCAATATGGCCTAGTGCTATCTGTTACCTAAGGAGACTATTGATGCGGACTTCACATCACTTTACATTACATCCCTCACTCGTAGTGGTAGTTACAACCCCACTCTCAGCTGAATGTGAACCCAGTGGACTGCAGGCTTACGTTCCTCTTTTCCTGCAGTCCACCATCCTCATTTGGGGGATAGGGAAGCGACTAGGAGACTTTTTGTATAACCAGGAAGTTGACTGTAGCCTTAGGTTCCTCTTCTGCAGACCATCATCCTCATTCCGGGGGAACAGGGAAGTAACAGAGAGGCATTTGTGTGGGTAGTTGAGCCTCCTTGTTATATCAGAGCCACCCCGTGAAGGCGACCCTCTCCAGACCCATACCCCTCAGTATTCCATTATAACTAAACACTCCACGTCTAAGGGAAGCCTAGAGCAATCCCCCAATTACCGTAAACCTATCCTTCTCGATACAGCCACATTACATACGCTTGAGCAATACAGGACTATGGAGGAGTATATGAGGGGGGATGGAAGGCAGTGGTGGGGAGTGGGGAGAGGCTTGGGGTAGTGTGTGTGTGTGTGTGTGTGTGTGAGAGAGAGAGAGAGAGAGAGAGAGAGAGAGAGAGAGAGAGAGAGAGAGAGAGAGAGAGAGAGAGAGAGAGAGAGAGAGAGAGACGTAATGGAAAGATGGAAGACGCGATTCCTTCCAGCATGTCGCCCAACAAGTTACTGGGAAGAGGAGGAGGAGGAGGAGAAGGAGGAGAGGAAAATGTATGAAGATGGTAATGATGATAGTGATGATTATGAAGGTGATATAATGAAGAGGAAGATAATGATGATGATGATGATGATGATGATGATGATGATGATGATGATGATGATGGAGGAGGAAGAGAGAAAAAAAGCAAGATTATTACATAGAGAAGATGAAACATGAATTAATGATGGAGGAGACAGGATAAAAGAAGAGGACGAGGGAATAAGTAAGAAGATTGAGTCTAGATCTGGAGACGAGAAGGAAATGGAAAGAGTGAATAGCACACTGATGACAAACTCGTGTGTGTGTGTGTGTGTGTGTGTGTGTGTGTGTGTGTGTGTGTGTGTGTGTGTGTGTGTGTGTGTGTGTGTGTGTGTGTGTGTGTGTGTGTGTGTGTGTGTGTGTGTGTGTGTGTGTGTGTGTGTGTGTGTGTGTGTGTGTGTGTGTGTGTGTAAGAGACAAACAGACAGACACAGACAGAGAGAGCAAGGTGATGTTCAGAGTGTTCCGAGAGCCGCATTCTTGTCCTTCCCTCTCTCTCTCTCTCTCTCTCTCTCTCTCACTTTCCTCAGTCCACCTGTTGAAAGTTAGCTCTCCTTCCACTCTCTCTCTCTCTCTCTCTCTCTCTCTCTCATTTATCTTCCCCTTGCTCCTCTGTTCCTTCTTCCCTCTCTCCTTCCTTGTGCTACACCCTCTCGTACTTCCCTTTTATCAGCTGCCTCTCGTTTCACGCTTCCCTCAATCTTTGCTCTCTCTCTCTCTCTCACTCTCTCTCTCTCTCTCTCTCTCTCTCTCTCTCTCTCTCTCTCTCTCTTTCGTGCTTCTTAGGGCAGTCCTTTCTACACTTCCCTTTCTTGTTTTTTTCTCTACTAAATTATCTCTTTTCTTTCTTAATCGCCTCATTCTTTCATTTTTTTATTGTGTCGAGTTCTGGCTATAGACTACACACCCCGTTCCCGAGGCCCTGAAGTCCTACACGCAAGAGATGATATTACACGCCTCTTCATGTCACTACTTTGTCACTAACATCTACCACCCATACTGATCCATTATAAGACTCCCTTTCAAGACAGGTGGGATGGCATTAGTGGAGGTGTTTTTTATGACACGGCAGTGGGGTTTGTGAAAAAAAATAGGACTGTTTTAAAGAATTTCATATACACAAAATGATCACTGCCCCAGCCTAGGATCGATATAGCGTCCTATCAGATGGCCTTTCGACGCTCTACCACTTGACCTTCTCCTCCCCCTGACTCTTATCTTCTCTTTCCTCCCTCTCTCCTTTCTTAATTTTTGTCTCCTTCCTTTAACCTTCCCTATATTTCACATTCACTTTTTCTAGCGCTCTCCATCGCCTCTTCCTCTCTGCTCTTTCCTACTCTCTCTTTCTTCTTTCTCTTACTTTTTCCTCCTTTCTCCTACTCTCTGTTTCCTCTTTTCTCCTACTCTCTCTTTCCTCCTTTCCCCTACTCTCTTCTTCCTCCATTCTCCGACTCTCTCTCCTTCTTTCTCCTACTCTCGCTTTCCTCCTTTCTCCTACTCTCTTCTTCCCTAATTCTTCTCTAATTCTATACAATTTTAATTCTCTCATATTTCTTCTTCTCCATCTGTGTAACTCTCCAACATTTACAACCCTCTCCATATTTCATCATCATCTCCATTCCTGTGACCACCCTCCCATTTATTCATAGCCTGATAAGTGGTATGCATAGGATTATTCATTATTATTATACACTACCTTTGTTTCTACTTTATTTTTCGTCTTATAAATTCCACATTCTCACCTACCTTTTTTCACAGCTCGGTTATCAATTATCTATAACAGTTATCTACCCACCTACTATTTGGCAGCGTAGAAAGCAGTGTTTACAATATATTTAGTGATTCACATGTTTCCAGATCTCTCATAACCTAAATAATACAAAAGGAAATAGATATGATAGTTCTAGATGGGTTAGATCCACATTCTAAATATATAAGAACACGATCAGATACTATTCTAAGATCCCTGTCACGTACTAACCCCCTGAATGGTGTGCGGATTTGTTATTAATATGTCTCTTTCTGTTGTTCATTATTCTGCTTCTATTCCTTCTTAAATATATATCCTTACCTCCACCACCCATCTACTAACCTCCTTCTTGGTGTGTAGATCCGTTTGTCAATAATTCCTGTCTCTCTCAGGCTTCTACTCCTTCATCACAACTATCTACCCTTCTCTCTACCCATCTACTAACCTCCTGCTTGGTGATGTAGATGGGTTTGTTCATGATGAGCCAGGTAGTGGTCTCCCAGCATCCCGGGTGCGTGGTGGATCCGTCGTAGGTCATGAAGTGGTGTGTGGAGGGGAGGAGGCCGGCCAGGGACAGGTGTCGTATCGGCCACTGCTGACCTCTGTACACGACCTTGCTGAACCCGGACGACAGGATGCGTAGCTCGTCGTTCCCTGTGTCGCCCACCTGTAGAGAAGAATGATAGTGGACCGTAAAATCAACCTAAAGATGGACCGTATTATCAACCCGGAGAAAAAGATGATGGACCGTAATATCAACCTAAAGATGGACCGTATTATCAATCCCTAAATGGACCGTATTATCAACCCCTAAATGGACCGTATTATTATCCCCTAACTGGACCATATTATCAACCCCTAAATGGACCGTATTATTAACCCCTAAATGGACCGTATTATTAACCCCTAAATGGACCGTATTATTAACCCCTAAATGGACCGTATTATCAACCCCTTTCATCCTGTCACGTCATTTTAGTTTTTTCTTGCCTTCTACGGATGATTTTATTCAGCTTTTTTCATAGACTTTTCGAACTGGAGGGGTTAGATACAGCCTTCACTCACCCCATCACTACTAGAGGTCTGTCCTAAGTTAAATAGATTGGTCTGTAGATAAAAATAAACAAAATAATAATAAGTCATCAGATACACGAGGTTAAAAACTGAGTGAGCGAACGTGTGCAGAAGTTCCCAATTTTTTTAACAATAATTTTTAGACCATATGTGGATGATAGAATATGTCTGACCTTCGTGTATCGTTGCTGACTTCACCCTGCAATTTCGGAGGCAGGATGATCATATCTAACAATCACGCGTAATCCAAAAAATGACCGTAAAAGTTAGAGGCTTGCTAACTCTTCCCTCATTTCTGTTTTACGAATCAGACCGAATGATAGGCTGAAGAGCGAGGTACAATCAGCCAAAAAAGTAACGTCCATCTTACCACACGAACCACTCTGAAACAAGAACCATATATGGGGCACCCTGCAATTATAAGCGCAAATATTGTCCTTGGTAATTATTAAGACTCGAAATCGCATAAATCGTCATATAAATATTTGGTGATATATTTTTTGAAGCAATATATTAACGGATTCAAATGTGCCTGCAAAACTCGCTCATTTTCACAACCATCGATCCCCAGGGGTGCGATACTTTTTTGGCTAACTGTACAGCAAGTTTTAATGTATATTTTACAAAGTTCGGAATTATTTGTACAGTGAGTGCAAATTTTAGGCAATGTGTTCACTGTATGATTCATTAGGTCTACAAACTGGCTGAAATACTGAAAGATAAGAGGGACAGGGAAAGTTACAAGATACTGCGAATGGAAAGAACTTGTACATTAAAGAAACAGGGGAAAAATGTAAAATAATAAAAAGGGTAAAATGACAGAGTTGGAAAAGGAAAAAGAATAGTCAAAAAAAGACCACGAAATAAAGAGAACGAAAGAAAAGACTGAAATAATTACATGGATTTCTCCACTCTTTTCTTGTCTTGCTAGCTCTCTGGAAAAAAAAAAAAAAATTGAAAGCAATAATGGAACAAAAAGAAAAAAATTACAAAGATCTTACATAATGAAAGAAGAAAATATAAAGCCAAAAAGAAAAAATACAGCCATTGACAAAACTTAACACAATCATCATCATCATCATCATCATTCAAAGCCTATAACCTCCCCGCCTCCCAAAAAAACAGAAAAGCAAAAAAATAAAGTGTGCATCATAACAAAAACAATAAAGGCAATCTAAGAGCAAGACCATAAAAACACTGAGTGGATGCGATCAGGAGGAAGGCTGTAACCATGAATAAGAAAATGACTCGAAACACAATGAGGCCGGAAACAATAGTAAATGCTCAATGCACCCGGATGTAAAACGAAAAAAAGAAAAAGAAAACTTAGTGAGAAAATCATCATTACCATCATTATCGTCATTATTTCTCCTCCTTCTTCTCATCATTATCAATCCTCTTCTTCTTCCTCCTCCTCCTCCACATCATCATCATCATCATCATCATCATCATCATCATCATCATCATCATCGTCATCATCATCACCAATCGTTATTACTGATCATCATTATCATCACCGTTTAGGTTATTTTTTTTCCATGCAACTAACAATTTCATTTTTATTTCATATTAGATATGTCATGGCAATTTTATTTGGCTTCTTCGCCACACACTGTCGTCCCTCAATTAAAATAATCACGCGGATATGGCAAAAATATATTAAAGTTACATTACCATAGTAGTTAACCCTTTCTCCTAATAACAACCATAACAAACACAACTAAAAAGGCGCCCAATTTCACATACCCACCATCCACGGAGCCAGGCATGAAAAACAAGCATAAGAATAAGGAATACACTGCGGTCACCACTTTCCTTACGACACAACCGCCCTCATTTGCATAGCGGGCGATGGAGAGTATTTGGGGCCTTAGTGCTTGTGGTAATGTGGGTAATTCTGGCGAAGGGCTGGATAAGATCAGTGTGTAGTTGGGGTTCGCCTAGACCGCCTCTGCTTCGCCACTGTTCCAGTCTCTGAGTGTTTGCTTGTAATTTGCTTGTCACCCCTCGTCGTCCGCCTCCTGCGTCACATACACACACTCATGCACACATATACACAAACATGCACATGAACACAGCTATACTCTCTCTCTCTCTCTCTCTCTCTCTGCGGTTTCTTATATGCCAGAGTACTCACAGACATACGAATACGAATGTGGTTATACGGAGACTCATAAACAAACACAAAATGGTTCTCTCTCTCTCTCTCTCACACACACACACACACACACACACACACACACACACACACACACACACACGGCTAAACACATACCCGCACAGAAACACACCTACACACATACACATCCTCACGTCCAATACTTTCCCCCACCACACAAAAAACTTCCACATCCCCAACACCAACTCTACATACAGCTTCTTCTTTCATGTATCTGATAATCAAGCAGGGAGAATGATAGCCGGAATAAATCCTTCCTTATGCTAGCCATGTACGATGTAACTCAAGAATGGGTGCTCTCAGAAGTAAGAGAAACGCAAGGGGAAATCAAACTGGTAGATTAGCTATGTTTTTGTGTATATCAGGGTTTGTATGAGTTTGTATATGTTATCGGTATGAATCAGAAGGATGAGAAAGCACGCATGCACATGGAAGGGCATACTGTCAGCACTCACTTTAAATATCATCATTCACTTTTAAAATCTCTCTATTTCAACTTTGATCCCGACCTCATGGAAGTTAATTCTACCTTTCTTACTCTACATAAGGCAACTTTCTTCCACCTTCTCGCCCACAATTTAGTTACATTTTAATTAATTGGTATCAATTCAAAGCTTAGCAAAATCGTCAGGAGCCTGCGAGAAGAAATTGCTCAAGACTCTACCGCCATCATCCTAGTACCACCTCGCAAACCACCGCAACAACACCCCTCACCCCACCACAGAAACCCTCAGTCACTTCCCATTTCCCTTTAACCCCTCCATTAAACCCCTTCTTCCCTCTCACTTTCGTCAGACAACCCCCATTCTCTGTCTGTCTGTCTGTCTGTCTGTCTGTCTATCTGTCTGTCTCTAACCCCTACCTTTCCCCCTCAACTCCTCCTCCGGTACTCCCTCCCCTTTTCTCCCTCCCTCTCCCCCTCCACTTAAGCCAGCCAATATGCAAATCGTCTCGTCCCTCTTCTCTCTCTCTCTCTCTCTCTCTCTCTCTCTCTCTCTCTCTCTCTCTCTCCATGTACGTCTGTATGCAGGTATCCATGTATTTGCCTGAGTCCTATTTCGAAAACAAACCAAAATCTCTCTCTCTCTCTCTCACACACACACACACACACACACACACACCTCCCCGGCCGTAAACCTGAAGGAGGGGTGACAGGGACGCCCTTGGCCCGTAAAGTTAAACGCACTGGGACGGAGAGCCTGCAACTTGGCGAGACTTCTTCAGGAGACGTAGGAGATGTTTTGCGAGATTTGTGGGAGATGGTTTAGGGTCTCGAGGGGTGCTAGGGACAGTGGGAGAGTTGTGGGAGATAGCTGAGGATTCTGAGAGACATATGAGTTTGTGAAGGACGTGTGGAACTTTAGGAGGTGTTTTGTTTGAGAGATTTTGTGAGAGTTGGCTCAGGGTCTGGAGGGGTGTGAGAGATAAGAGTTGTGAGAGACAGTTTAGGATCCTGGGAGTAAAGGGAGATTTCATGAATCTGAGAGAGACTTGTGGAGATTATGAGGCGCTTTACGGGATTTTATAAGACTCAGTTTAGGGTTTTGATGGGTGTGAGAGACAGTGAGAGAGTTGTGAGAGATAACAGAACTCTGGGAGACTGGTGTGGGATATGAGAGAAGTGTTTGGTTATATGTGAGAGATACTTTCGGGTTCTAAGATGGTGTGGGAGATATGAGAAATGTTTTTGGATATTTGTGGGGAAAGGCAAGGGATTCGCGGATATACAAGAGATTTTCGGAGATAGGCCAGCCGCACCACCTTCCAAGCCTTACCACTTTCCTAGCCTTACTATTTCCTAACCTCGCTACCTTCCTAACCTCGCTACCTTCCTAACCTGACCACTCGCCTAACCCTGTCCCTCTCCTAACCTTACCGATCTTCTTGGCATACCACCCTCTTAACTTCATTACTGCCCTGACTTTGCCACTCTCCCACCTTCACCACTCTCCTAATCGTCACTCACCCAGTCTTGCAACTCTCCTAACCTTACTAATCTCTTAATCTTACACTCCTAACCTAACCACCTTCCTAACCTCACTCTTCCAAACCAGACCATTCTCCTGGTATAACACTTCTTAACTTCTCTCTTCTCCTGACTTTACCACTCTACTGACATTACCATTCTCCCAACCTTTAGCATTCTCCTAACATTAGCACTCTCCTAACCATATCACACTCCTATCCTTACCCTGAAACATATACCCTCATCACCTTCCTCATTTTGCCGCCGCTCTAAACTTTGGGATGTGAGATATTGGATGGGATAAAAGATATCTGAAAGATATGGATGGTTATGTTATGGAAACTGAGAGGGTTAGGTTAGAAAGGATGGATATAAAGTCTAGTAGGGGTAGAATAGGTCTGATGGGAATAGTTTTATTAAGACGGTGGGGTTACGTTAAGTACCGGTACGTTAGAATGTGAAGGCAAGGTAGGGTATGTTAGGGAGGACACGGTGAGTTAGTATCTGGCTAAGCAATAGAAGAAAAGGTTGACCTGGACAGATAGGTGTGGACGGGATAGGCTGGGATAGTTGAGGGCAGTGGGTGGTGGGGTAGTTAAGGGATTAGTTCGTACAGTACATCCTGCGAGGAAGAGAGCTGTATCAGGAGTAGTGTTGGTGATGTCAGGGATTAAATAAAAGACTTCTGGTATTTCGATGGGTTGGAGGAAGGGCAAAAAATGGATGGGGAGGACAAAGAGTGGGTTGGACGGGCTACTGGCATGTTGGTACTGGGGCACTATGGGGACTGAAAAACGTGGAGACGAGCACTGTGGGTTGGACGGAATGAGTATGATGAAATTCCAGATCTAAAAAGACTGTAAATATTTTCTAAACCAAGAGGAACAAGAGCTTAAACCAAGAAAACAGCCAACACATCCTCTCTCACACCCCTTATATCTTGTAACCAGATTAAAAAGGAGACACTTGCAGACGATTATAAGTACCTGGAGACGCTGTGGATTCCTAACTTGCTGAGGAATCATTTAGAATTCTTCAACAAACAATCCTATCACTCCCTGTGCATCTGGTTCGAGGGCTATTTTTTCTCCTTGTCATTTTATCTCCCCACTTCAACCCCACTTCCTCCTTCTTCACTTTCTCTTGGCCTGTCTTCTTTCTTCGCTTTCGTCTCATCTTTTCTCATTTCTATCGCTTGTTTTATTTTTCCTACTACATGTTCACCGTATCTCTTCACTACCTTAATCCTATATCTTTCTTTCTTCAATCTCCCCTTCTCTTCTCATTATCCTACTCCCTACTTCACAGCTCTCCCTCTCTTTTATTATAGCTCTTCTCTCTCTCTCTCTCTCTCCTCATTTCTTTTCGTATATTTTTCCCTCCCGGCCAAAGTTTTCTCATCTCTCTCACCTCATCCCCTCATCTTTACCAGTTTCTGACACTGCTCCTCCTCCCCTTCTCATCTCTTCTCTTCTCCTCTCTTCTCATCTCTCCTCTCTTCTCATCTCTTCTCTTCTCTCTCTCTCTCTCGTACCTTTTGCAACATCTATCTTTTTCAGCTTTTCACATTTCACTTACTCCTCTCACCTTCTTCTCATTTACACCATCATCTCCCTCACATCTCCACGTCAATTCCTCTCACTTCCAGTTAATCTCCACATCATCTCCCAGTCATTTCCCCACCACATCATCTCCCTCTCATTTTCCCAAATTTCCACCTCACATCCCTCTCAATCTCTCCTCATCTCACCATCTTCTTCTCATCTTCATATTCTCTCACCTCATCTCATCACTGCTTCATTTTCCCCTCATCTCCATTCCCCATCTCCACGTAATTTCCTCTTCATCACCTGTTCATCATCTCCTAGACTCCACCTGATCACCTCCACCTTCTCTACATCTCCATCTTATCCTCCTGACTGTCAACTCATCACCCCGTCATTACCCCCTCATCTCAATTTCCACCTCATCTCCATCTCATCACCCCCTCATCGCCATCTCATCACCCCCTCATTACCACCTCATCTCCATATCATTACCCCATTTCCACCTCATGACCCCCTCATTTCCCCTCATCTCCATCACGTCTCCCCCTCACCTCCACCTCATCACCCCTTCATCTCTACCTCATTACCCCCTCATCTCCACCACATCTCCCACTCAGCTCCACCACATCTCCACCTCATTTCCACCTAGCCTAGCGGACCACTTCTCGCCTCACCCTTATTTAAGAACATTGCTGGCGGTAAAACGAGACACACAGCCTACCCTTTCTCTCTCTCTCTCTCTCTCTCTCTCTCTCTCTCTCTCTCTCTCTTTCTCTCTTTCTCTCTCTCTCTCTCTCTCTCCAGTCCTGATAGTATCGTCTTTGTCAACCAGTCCCCTTCCTCCTTCCACCCTCATTTCCCTTCCCTCCTCTCCCCCTCCCTTTCTCTGCCTTTCCCTACTTTCTCCATCTTTCCCCTCTTATTTCCTTTCCCTCCTCTCCCCCTCCCTCCCTTCCCCAACTTTCCATTTTTTTTCTTTCCCTGTTCTTTCCTTTCCTTCCTCTCCCTCTGCCTTCCTTTGCCTTTCCCTCCTTTCCCCATTTTTTCTATCCTTTTCTTTCCCTTCTCTCTCTTTTCCTTTCTCTCCCTCTTTGCCTTTCCTCTGCCTTTCCCTCCCCTTCTCCCTTTACACTATTTTTCTTTTTCTCCCTCTACTCCCCCTCCCAGTTTCATTCTTCTCCTCCTCTCTTCCTTCCTCTCCCCTGGTGTTCACTTAGCTTGCTCTCCATTCTCCACCACTTTCCTTCCTCCCTCTCCCTGCTTCTGCCCCCCCCCCTCTCTCTCTCTCTCTCTCTCTCTCTGACCTACCTAAGAAAAGCAAGACCTGTAAGTGCTGATAGTATCTTGTGTCAACTATGAGTAGTCCCCCCCCCTCTCTCTCTCTCTCTCGCTCTCACCTAGGAGAAGCGAGACCTGCGAGTGTTGATACTATCTTCTTTGTCAACCATTTCGCCCACCCCCCTCCCCCTCCCACACCCTTTCTCCTTACCCCTTCCCCTCCCCTCTCTCCACCCTTCCCTTCCCTTCTCTCCCCCTTACCCTCTCCCCTTCCTCTCCCTTTCCTCTCACGCCCGACTTCGTTATCTAGAACGAGGGAAGGTGTGGTGAGAGGCGATGCAAAGAGTGAGGGGAGGGAAGGGGAGGGGTAGGTCTGGAAATGAGGGGAAGTGAGGTCAGGGCCAATGGCAGAAATGAGGGGAGAAGTGACGCCGCGGAAGGGATGGAGGCCAAAGTAGGAGGGCGAGGGGAGAGGGGAAGAAAGCTGTGAATGGAAAGGGGGCGTAAGAATGAGGGGAAAGAAAGAGGGGAGAGGTAATACGTAGAACTGATGTGGGAAGGTGAGGGGAGAGGATAAGGAGATACAAATGGAGAGGTAACGCTGAGAATGAGGGGAAAGAAAAAGGGGAGAATAATGTAGAGACAGATTTAGATGTCGGAAGGTGAAGGGAGACGCGAAACTAAGACTGAGGGGAAATAAGGGGAACAGTTAAGTACGGAACTGAGGATTGGTGGAAAGTACAACGTATGTGGGAAATGACAGGAGAGACAAAAGTAAATATGGAGATGAGGGGAGAGGTGATGTAACGAACGAGGGGAAAGAAAAAGGGAAAAGGTAAGGCGGAGATAAAGGTAAAAATAGGAAAATAAAGAGAGAGGAGATATAAAGAATGAGGGAAGTAAGGGTAGAAGAAACGTGAGGAGGAGAAGGAGAGGTAAGGGTAGGAACGAGAAGGAGGTGAGGGGAGAGGCAGTCATGAGAAGAGGGGACATGAGGGGAGAGATGAGAATGACTGGGGGGGGGGACATTAGAGGGAGTGAGGGGAGAAATGAAGCAAGAAGGAAGGGAATACTGAAAGTGAGGGGAAGGCGGGGGAAGAGACGTATCTAAGAATGAGGGGAAATGAGCAAAGAAACATTTAAGTGAAGTGAGGGGAGAGGAGATGCTACGAATGAGGGAAGAAAGGAAGAAATACAGGTACGGAGGAAAGAAAGTTGTGGAGATGAAGGTTAAAAGTGAGGGGAAGAAGTTTTACAAGGAAATGAGGGGAAATGAAGGCGAAAACAGTGGTACGGCTGAAGAGAGATGAAGGAAAACGGGAGGAAACAATGACAGGAAGGAACCAATGAGGGGAAAAAATGAGGGGAAGAGGGAGGAAAGCGCCGTGAAATGAAGATGAAGGGAAAAATGTGAGGAAAAGAGGGGAAAATAAAACTAATAATGAAAAGATGAGGAGGAAATGAGGCTGAGAGAGAACAATGCAAAGAATAAAATGCAGGAAAGAATGAGGAGAAAAGAGGGGAGAAGTGCAGAGAATGATACGAGATGAGGGGAAAGGCGATGCTAAGAATCAGATGAAGTGACGGGAGAAGTGGTGAGGGGAAACAGGGAGTACTAAGAATGAGGGGAAGAAGAAAAGAAGGAGGGAAGAGGCAGTTCTGGAAATGAGTGGAGATGAGGGGAGATGCGGTAGTAAGAATGGCAGGAGGTGAGGGGAATACTGGAAGATATGATAGTAACGAGAGGGGAAATAATAAAAATAAAGGGAAGGGAGGGGAGAGGCGATGCTGAGAATGAGTGAGGTGAGGAGAAATGCGATGTAGGAAATGAGGCAGCAATGAAGATTAGGAGAGCCAAGGGAGAGGGGAGATGAGGGGAGAGGTGATGTGAGGTGAAAGGCAATAATGAGAACGAGGGGAGAAGTGCTGATGGGAAAGAGGGGAAGTGAGGGGAGAGGTTGGTGTGAGGTGAGAGGCATAACTGAACTGGGAGAGGACATGACGGGACTTGAGGGGAGATGCATTGCTAAGAACGAGGGGATATGAGGGGAGAGATGATAAGAATGAGGAAAGATGAGGGGAGAGGTGACGTTAAGAGCAAGATGAGGTGAGGGGAAAGATGGCGTTAAGAATGAGGGAATGCGAGGGGACTGAAAATGCTAAGAATGAAGAAATGAAGAAGAATGAGAGGAGAAATGATGTTAGGAATATGAAGAGGTGAGGGGAAAGACTGTGCTAAGAATGAGGGAGGGTGAGGGGAAAAGGCGTGCATAAAACGAGGGAGAGTGAGGGGATATGGAGTGATTAGGGTAAGGGGAGGTGGGAGAAGAGGGGGTGAGTAGAATGACAGGGGGTGGGAGGAAAAAAAGTGCTGAGAATGAGGGGAGGGGAGGGGAATGGGAGTGCACAGAATGAGGGAAGGGAAGAAGAAAACAGTCCTAAGAATGAAGGGAGGGGAGGGGAAAAGGAGTGCGCAGAATGAGGGGAAGGGGGAGGGAAGAGGAGGTACGAAGACAAGTGAAGCGAGGGGTGAAGCATAACCGAAGTGAGAGGAGATGTGAGAAGGGTGAGGGGAGGTGAGGGGAGAAGTGACGAAGTGAGAAGATAGAATATAGAAAATGAGGTAGGTAGAGGGATGATGATCAAGAAAGGAGATGAGGGGAAAAGTGAGGGGAGTGATGAGGGAAGAAGTGAGGCTGGGACATGAGATGAAGTACTAGAAATGAGAGGACGAAATCAAGACAAGACGAGAGAAGATGTACTAGGAGTGAGGGGAGATGAGGGGAGGTAAGGGGAAATGAAAGCTGTGACGCGAAGTAATACCAATAATGAGGGGAAGGTGAGAATGTGAGGGGAGGCTGGAAGAGGTTATGCTTTGGTGGGGTGCGGTGAGGGGAAAGGCAGTGATGGAAACGAGGGGAAGTGAGGGGAAGGGTGATTCAGGAAATGTGGGAAGATGATGCTGGGAATAAGGAAATTAAAGTGATGATATAAATATGGGTGAGATAAATAGATGAAGTGATAGATAAATAGGCATCCTGATAAACAGATGGACGGTTCGATAGATAAATACACAGGCAGGCAGACATACAGAGAGGCATTTATATTCATGCACACACACACACACATATATATATATATATATATATATATATATATATATATATATATATATATAGAGAGAGAGAGAGAGAGAGAGAGAGAGAGAGAGAGAGAGAGAGAGAAACTAAGAAAAAGAAAACACGAAATAACAGAATGAGAGGAAACGAGAAAAGATGCAAATCCTTGAATGAGGGGAAAAGAGGGAAAAGGCAATAGAGGGCATGAAAGGAAGTGAGGGGAGAGGTGGACGCTGTGAGGGGAGACGCGAGAAATTAGAAAGAGAGAGAGACGAAGGAGGGAATCGGCAAACGAGAGAAAGACAGAGAAAGAGGGCGAAAGAGGGAGAAGAGGGGAGAGAGACCATGCCGAGAGAGGAGAAAGAGGCAAAATGAGAAAAAGCGAAGTGAAAGTCAAGAGTGAGAGAGAAAGAGGCTGTGATTAGAATAAGGGGAGAAAGAAAGAAAGCGAGCGAAAGAAATTAGAGAAAAGGAGGAACAGGAGGGGGAAGGAAGACAGAGGGAATAAAAAAACAGAGGATGGAAGCAAAAGACAAAGGGAATGGAGAAATATACAAAAGGAAACAAGAGGGAAAAAGTATTAGAAAGGAATATCAGAGAAAAACATTACATATAAACTGACTTGGAGAGATCAAATAATATTCTTTGATAAAAAAAAAAAAAATGATTAACAATGGCAAACAGAATTAAAATAAGGTTTACATTCAACAAACATCGAAACTAAAATGAACGAAAAATGACTTACATCGAACAGAAAAGAATTATGTAGAAATAAGACTGATGAACAAATAACAAACTCACAATGAATATATACACCAAATAAACATACAGAATGAACACATGTCACTTGAATAAATGCTAAAGGAAGAATCAAATATAACACTTTAGATGAACAAATAAATAATGAAAAAAGAAATTCACAAAGAACAGAACTTATACTGCAAGTGAAAAAATAAATACCAGACTCAGAAATGAACAGATATCAAGGCAAAAGTGAGCAAGAAAAAAGGGGTGAACTAACTCAGGGGAAAGAAATTACACTCAACTCAGAAGAAAACAAAAAAACCTGCGAATTAAGAGAAAAATAAACACAGCCTTCCTTGACCTCCTTTATTACCAGCACGAACTAACAAAAATAATAAAATCGTCAGGTAGTAGAAAGAATAAATAAAAATACTGTTATTTTACTAAGTGAATTAAAAGCCAGCTCTATTAAAGGGAGTAAAGCCATTTCCTCTGAGGAGATTAAAAGCAACTCTCCTCCTTGCAATCTCTCTCTCTCTCTCTCTCTCTCTCTCTCTCTCTCTCTCTCTCTCTCTCTCTCTCTCTCTCTCTCTCTCTCTCTCTCTCTCTCTCTCTCTCTCTCAACATCTTCCCCTCCTTTTTCCCTCTGTTCATTTCCCTGTACTCTTTAATATCATCAACTTCCCACCAGTCACCTTAATAAACGAAATGAAGTCTGGTTTTACTGTGATATAGAGGTTAAGTCTCTCTCTCTCTCTCTCTCTCTCTCGCTCGCTCGCTCGCTCTCTCTCATAACTCAAAAACAAATAAATAAATGAACAACCAAAAGGAACTACTCTATCCTTTCCAATTTTGAGTTTTAGCCCTTTTTTTTTTTTTTTTTTTTTTGACAACGACCAGATGATTTATGCAGCAAAGAGGAGATTTTTGAAAGCCTAAAACATTACATCAAATCACCATAACCACTTCAGTACAATGACGCCTTCTTTATTGAAGTCCTGATATCTCTAATCCATTTTATTATTAGTGGAGGCATCTCACTGATTTTACTCTAAAGATTTTTTTTTTCTCTATGTAATCTTGTTTTGTTAAGACGGTTCTATTCAGAGTATAAGACACCTCTCAATCATTATTATCCCCTAAGTCCATTAGTTAGTGCTAGTGTTAGATATCTTTATTTTGGTTCAGGAAAAAGATAAGAAATGATTTATAATAAGATCCAGTGACTCCTTCAATGCCTTATTCTTGCTATCAATATTTAGATTCAGGATGAAATTAAGAACAGATTAATAATATGATTCAATGACTCCTTTAATACCTTGTTCTTGCTATTTTTATTTAGGATGAGGGTAAAGTTATGGACAGGTTTGTATCAAGATCCGAATGATTTCTTTATCACTATATTTTTGCCATCCCCAGAGGGCTATAATTGATTTAGGTAAATTTTTGAATTGGTGGGGATACAGATTCTAATTACACCTTTCACTATTACAAGGGGGTCTAAAAAAAATCAAGAAAATACTTTAATAGAATGAAGAACAAAACTACGAATAACATCCTCACACAAAGATGGGGTTATCAAAGAAAAAAGAGGAAATCCACGTATTCCATTTCGCTCAGGGTTTGAAAATGGTTCCCTGTACAAAGAAAAATAGAAGATTCAGTTCCTTGAGCTTACGAAAATACAACATCTGCAGTTTTGGCGGTGGTGTGGAGGGCAATTATATATCTTTTTTTCTGAGGCCAAAATACACCTTGGAATGTGTGTGTGTGTGTGTGTGTGTGTGTGTGTGTGTGTGTGTGTGTGTGTGTGTGTGTGTGTGTGTGAGAGAGAGAGAGAGAGAGAGAGAGAGAGAGAGAGAGAGAGAAACTCTCCTTCAACACGCCAACACTTCCGGCTCGGATTGGAAAAAAAAAAATCAGCAAAAATCGCTTAAAAACACAAGCTCAAGCACCACAATGTTTGGGGAAAAAAAAGAACTGGCATTATTTTTTTTCGCTGTTCGGGCCGAGTTGGCAGGCTGACGAACTTGAGGTGAAGTTTGAGAAGTGAAGGATTAAAAGACGTTGGTGTAGGTGACTTCTTGGGTGTTGGTGCTTTGTGAGTGAGGGGGAAGCATGGGGGAGAGGGAGGGGGAAAAAGGGGAGAGGGAGGGGGGGAGGGAAGCATGGGGGAAAGAGAGAAGGAAAGAGAAAAGAGGGAGGGGGAGGCGGAGGTGATGGGAGAAATAGAGAAGCCAGGAAGGACTGATGTAGATACGGAAGAGTGAAGGAAAGAGGGGAAGAAAGGGGCAGAGAGAGGGGAATTAGAAGGGGGAGAGGGGGAAGGGACGAGGAGGGGAAGGGGAATGACGAGAGATGGAAAGGGAAGGAAACAAGCTTGAGAGGTGAAGCATCAAAGGTGTTAGTGTACTTTCTTGAGCGTTCGTGCTTTGTGTAAGGAGGGAGAAGAGGAGGGAGAAAGGAAGGGGGAGGGAGGGGGGGAAAAGGGAAGAGGAAGGAAAGGAGGAGAGGGGATAGTTGGATGGATAAATCAGTGCAGGAAGTATTACTAGTTAGAAGAGGGGAATATATGAGGAAGGAAGGGAATGACAGAGCCGAAGGAAGGGGAAGAGAGAGGGGAATTAGCGAGGGAAGAAGGGGAAAGAACAGGGAGGGGAAGGAGGATTAATGAGGGATGGGAAGGTAACAAGTCTAAGAGACGAAGAATTAAGAGGTGTTGGTGTGGGTGTGAGGGGGAGGGGGAGAGGGGGAGGGGAACAGAAAGGGAGGGAAACGAGAGGAAGGGGACGAGAGGGACGGGAGGGACTAGTTGGCAAGAGAAATAAGTTCAGGAAGGAATGGTACTAAGGAGATGGGGAGGGGAAGTGAAGAGGAATATAAAGAGAGAGATGAACAAGAGGGAGAGAGAGGGTAATTAGTGGAGAAAGAAAGGGAAGGGCGAGGGAGAGGAAGGGAAGAGAGAGGGAGAAGGAAAGGGTGAGGGAGGGGAAAGAAAGGGAGGGGAAGAGAAGGGGAGAGAGGGAAAAGAAGCAAGTCTGAGAGGTGGAGGATTACAAGGCGTTGGTGTGTGTGACTTCTTGAGTGTTGGTGTTTTGTGTGAGAGGAGGAGGAAAGGTTAGAAGAAGCAGGAAAGACTGGCAGAGAAACGGGGAAGGGATTTAAAAAGGTAAGATCGGGGAGAGCGAGAGGAAGGGGAGAGGAGAGGGAAGGGAAAGAGAAAAAAACAAGTGGAGGAAGAGGGATAAGGGAAGGGAAAGGAAGTGGGATTAATAACACAGGTAAAGGAAGAAGTTTGAGAGGTAAGCCTAAAAATTGGCGCTTTTGTTTTTAGTATTTTTTGACAATATTATTCTATTTAGGAATGACTTTATGAACTGGAAGGGTTTGATACAGACCTCATTGATTCTTTCACTACCAATGGGCTCTCGTAAAGTAAATTAAATCGCATGGAGATAATGAACATAAAAGGACGTCACCGTACTGAAGAACTTAACTTTCCCCTTGACTGGCAAACTACTGCCAACACCACCACCACCACCACTACTACTACTACCACCTCTACTCTACCTCTCCTCCTCCTCCTCCTCCTCCTCCTCCTACTACTACTACTACTACTACTACTACTACTGCTGCTACTACTACTACTACTACATTCCTCAGAGGGAGCATCAAAAAAAGATATGGACCTTGGTACTGAAGTGGGGAGAGAGATAATGACTGATCCACACACACACACACACACACACACACACACACACACACACACACACACACCTTGGTACTGAAGTGGGGAGAGAGATAATGACTGATCCACACACACACACACACACACACACACACACACACACACACACACACACACACACCTTGGTACTGAAGTGGGGAGAGAGATAATGACTGATCCACACACACACACACACACACACACACACACACACACACACACACACACACCTGATAAGTAATTGTCAGATACAGAATATTTCAGGTATGTACAGAATGTATGAGGCATAGAAGGTGATATATAGGCTTCCTGATATACAGACACGGGATCGAGAGGGTAAAGGAATGGGGAGGGGAGATGATATATGGACTGGGGGAGAGGGAGGGAAAGGGGGAGAGGGAGGGGAAGAGAGACGGTAAAAGAAAGATGGTGGGAAGGGAGGGACGGTAGGGTGGAAAGGTGAAGGGAGGAATGGAGTTTTTTTCGTTTTTTATGTTTTTGTCTCTAAACATGGATTGGACAGTTCTCTCCCTCAAGCCCAGATGTCCTCCTACGTGTCACAAACCTTTACATGTCACCACTTTTGCATTAACATCCATGATCTGAGTTAATGATGTGATGGTAATAGCGCTGATGTTTTATTAGTCTCTGGGTCTCTTGAAGGATCAGTAAAGTCTGGCTTAATGAGTATCTGATCCACACACACCACTCCCTAACCTAACTAGCGATAAATGAGGAGGAAAGGAAACACTATAGAGAATGAAGGAGGGTGGAGGAGGACAGAGTGGAAGAGGGATGGATGAGAGGGACAGGAAGAAATGCAGAGAAATGAGGAGGGGATGAGAAGTGGAAGAAGGAAAGAGGTGGACATGGAAGGATGTAAGAGGAATAGGAAGAGAGGGAGAGGATACAAGGAGATGGGGAAGACTGCTGAGAAGGTGGTGGGGAAAGGAAAAGGATGGTGAGAGATGGGAAGGACACAGAGATGAAGAGAAAAACTGCACAAATGAGGTGTAAGGATGGACAAAATGAAAAGCGAGAGAGAGAGAGAGAGAGAGAGAGAGAGAGAGAGAGAGAGAGAGAGAGAGAGAGAGAGGAGGGAGGGGGGGAGAATAGAGCAAAGACTGGAGGGGAATAGGAGATGTAATGGGACGGAGTAAAATGTAAAAAAAAAAAAAAATGTAACATGACAAGTAAAAGGGGACTAGTGACAGGAGGGGAGGAAGGGAGGATGATGAAAGAAAATAGAGGACAGATGAGGGGAAAAACAGAAGTATTACAGAAAAGCGAGAAAGAGGAAATGGGGAAGAGGTAGAGTGAGTGGGCTTAAGGTAAAGAAGGGAAAATGAAGTATGGAACGGGCCTAGGGAATGAGGGGGGAGGGAAGGTGGATCAAGAATGGGGAGAGGGGGATATGAGAGAGGAAATAGGCATTAACGGTGAAGGGTGAGGGGTAGGGGGGAAGTGGGAGGAAATGGGAGATGGAGAGAAAGGAAGAGGAATGAAGGTACGGGAAAAAGGGGGAGGGAGAGAAGTGTGTAAAGAAGTATGAAGAATAGTAACAGCAACAGCCTTATTGGTCCCTTCGTGGCTGCTTGTTGTAGGGAAGGTAATGAGTAACAAAGCTATTCTATACGTTAAACAAGGATAGCTGAACAGGAAGGAAAGAGAAAGGAAGAGAATATGACAAATGGAAGTGGAATGAGGACAGAAGTGAAGAAGGGGGTGGAGGAATGCTGAAGAGGAGAAGTGGAGGAAGGACGAGGGAAGGATGAGATGGGGGGAGGGGGAGGAATGAAGGAGGGGGAAGGGGATGAATGATGTACAGGGGAAGGAAGAGTAGAAGGAGAAGAGAACAATAGGCGAGGGAATATGACAAACTGAAAGAGAAAGGAGTCAGGGGTGATGAGGAAGGTTGGAGGGGGGAGTAAATGGGGAGAGAGTGAGAAAACGATAAGAAGTAGAATCAGGAAGGATGGAAGACAGATGAGGGAAGGACGGAAAGCAGGAGGAGAGGAAGGTGAAGGAGGGAAGGGAAGGGAAGGGGAAGGGAAGATGGTAGGGAGGGGGTGAAGGTGGGAATTCGGTCTTGAGAGGGGGTACTGCATATTTAACGTTAACAACCAGTGCTGCTTACCTCGGTACAAAAGCCCTGGCGTGATGGATGGAGGTAAGTAGGTGTGAGGGGGCTGAAGGAATAAATAGACGTGTAGGTAAGTAGATAGGTAGGAAAATGTAGGTACGAGGATGTGGAGAATTTTGGATATCATTGGGAACAGTTTGGCAGGAAAGCGGATAAGAAAGATATGGTAGACAGGTAGGTTGATTATTCGGTAGGTAATGCTTAAGTAACATTTGGTAGGTAAGCGGGCAAATGGTAAGGTACGCAGGAAGGTATAATCAGGTATGCTGAGAAGTAAACCTGAATTTGCTAGACAGATTAGTAGGTAAGTTTGTACACCAGGAAATTAGTCGAACAGGTAGATGGGGAGAAGGATAAATTAGGAAAAAAGATGGTAAGCAAGTTACAATAGACACAGAGGAAAGTACAGCAGACAGGTAGTGAGGCAGGTGGGTGGGTGGGTACGTTATAGTTATACATACAGACATACGTTACAAGCTCTCACTTCGTCCAATAATTATTCCCTCCTTCCCCTAATTCTACTCTGCTTCCTGACGAACAGTTTGATAATATCGGAGTATTTAATATGGCAATCCTAGCACATACTGTGAAAAAATAAAAAAGGGATTATTACAATGAATATGATGGCGATGAAATGTGGTGGATTTTTCCCCCCCATCACTGACACCATACCGACAAACACGGAATTATTACTGTTATTACCTTTCGCTTTCAACGGGATCATCATTATTATGTTTATCACTGTTATTACTGTTATTACCAATGTATGAATATCTTTTACTACCTCACAACTTATCTTTAACACTGTTCCACTTTACGAAATGCTGTTCTTTGTAATTCATTATCACAACGTTAATATTATACTCTTTTCACCTCAACTTGGCCCAAATTTTCGTCCGTTTGCAGCTTATTTCACATAGCAGAGACTGAAAAAGACGATACTGCGGCTCTACATACTTTCCACAGCACTTCCTCGTGACTAGCATCATATTCTGCTGTTAATCTTCTGCCACAACTCAGCATTCAAGACGGGGAGATGGCAATTTTAGGCCAAATTAGAGTGAAATGAGTATAATAGGTAGTCAGGAGTGGGTGAGAGAGTTGTCCGTGAGTAAGGATGGCTAGTGCTGGTGAGTGAGTGAGCGAGTGATTAAGCCTTGATGGTGGGCACTGGCGATGACTGAGTGCGTGGGTGAAGTGTGTGAGGAAAAGAGGGACTGTGTGATTATGATGTTTGCGTGCGTGTGAGTGAGTGAAGAACGTGAGGATGAGCCTGATAAGTGAGTGAGTGAGGTGAAGTGAATGTGAGTGAGTGAGATAAGCGAGACTGGTGTATGAATGTGATGAGTAACGATGATGGATAATGTCTGGGTGGTGAGTAGGTGTGGTGAGTAAGGCAGTGTGTTGAACAAGAGTGAATGGGTTTGTACAAAGTTAAAGAGGATGAGGAGGGTGTCACGAATCAATTCGCGACGTTTCCCTTTTGTGAGAAGCCACGAACTATTAGTGGAAAACTCACTGTGTATCGCTCAGCTAACCGTTTCTCTCTCCATTTCGGAGTATACTTTTCAAAACATTCGTCACTTTCAAAAGTGACCGATTTAATGCACGTCACTAAGTGCTCTACTGAGCGATACTATTGTTTCTTAATTGTTCGCCTCTGCTTGCCTCAACTGTTAGCCACGCCTTCTTCCGGTGGCTTGTGCGTCCTGCCCATACAATGTATTTGAATTCAGTCGAGTGTTTGTTGTGACGGAGAGAGGTCCTGTGCTCAAGAAGTGTGAGAGGTCAGCTAGCACCCAAGCTCCACTAGTATAGTTGCCCAGTACTCCCACCCCCCGGGTGATACATAGCATTCATCGACCGGTATTTCCTTTTTGTATAATCCTAGTTTTAAGAGTTTAGTTAAGGTGTTTTTTCCTAGGCGTAAGTATTTAGCTTTTGTGTGAGTGAGTGCGTCTCATTGATTTGATTTGAAATGTAACGTTAAATTTATTTTTTGTAATCAATAAATTTAACAGTTCTTTTTCTTGAGCTTAAGGTAAAGTTTTATTTCTCCAAATTAAGCTTATTTCTCATATAGCTCCTAGCTTGCATAGACGTTTTACTATTCATAACTGGTACTTAGACCAGTCTTGTTGTATTAACTTAATATCCGTTGTGCCATAGGAGTTAAGCATCAGCAAGGACCTGATTGTTATTATTATTAGTATTAGTTATTTATTGTCAGGGGTGAAGTAACTTTCTCCAGAGGCTAACAGTACTAATTCAGCATTTGTGAGTAATTAGTCTCTGCTGTGTACTGTTGAGAAAGTTTATAAATTCTCGTTCTTAGAGAATCGTAGCAAGTCAGCGTAAAGTAATCGTAGCTTGATGTAGCAAGACAATCATTGTCTCTGCTCTTCAATATTATTGAATATTATTATCAATTTAAATAATATTTAAGCATTTATTTATTTTAAAAATACCGTGATATTATAAAAACCCCGTGACGTTTGGCGACCTCATTCCAGGATATTAACTCCTAGCTCTAAAGCTATTCACGAGATAGTGCTCACTCGTTCATATTTAGGTATTTATAATTAAAGTTTATAGGCACAAGTTTACTGGTGTTTACCGTTAATTTAGCAAGTGAATTTTTGCTTTATTAATCCGTAGAGTACTTAACTCTATTTAGTACTTTATTTTTGGTAACGCCAGACGATTTTATTCGCTCCTGGGTAGTCGCTGTACCCATTGTGTTAATTATTGAGTTCTTAGTTATTTGCATTTTTGCTTTAATCTTTGCCAGTTAACTAGATAAGACTGGCCACCACTAGCTTGTGTCTGTATTCTTTACTTGTGTTTATTAGTATTCGTCGCTAAGCAGTCAGTACTCAATTTCGGGTTGCTTAATAAATTAGCGCCATGGCTACCACTGTATTTTTACAGGAAGCCAAAGAAATAGGTCTTTCGGACCCAACCGAAATTAAAGAGTATATACTCTCACGGCATAAGCAGGAGCAGCAGCGCGAGAATGATGCCCGTGAAGAGCGTAAGATTCAGCGCGAATATGAGCGAGAACAACGCGAATACGAGCGAGAACAACGCGAATACGAGCGTGAACAACGAGACAAAGAACGAGAACATGAACGTGCCGAACGTGAGGCACGAGAAAAACATGAACTTGAAGTGCTGAAGCTCAAGCGAGATTCCTTGGCTTCAGACACATCTAGTGCAGTTGGTCCAAGCTCCACGAGCGTTCTCCCTGCACATGTCCTGGCGACCCCACGCATCAAGCTTCCTTCATACAAGGAAAGCGAGCGAATCGAGCCGAACATAGCTCGTTTTGAGGACATGGCAGACATGTATCAACTGGATGAGGCAGCTAAGCGGATCCAATTTCTTAGTTTATTTGAGGGCCCTGCCCTCGATATTCTCCACAGAATTCGTGGAGACAATCTCACGTATGAGATGATGAAAGCTGCACTCATTAAGGCGTATTGTCTCACAGTAGACGACGCCAAAGTTCAGTTCATGCGAGCTCGTCTCCAAGACAAGGAAACAGCTGTCCAGTTCCTTGATCGTCTCACAGCTTACTTAAATGAGTGGATGGAAAAAGATGAAACTCCTTCCACGCGTGAGGGGATAACTGACCTTATGCTGTGTACACAGCTAGAGAGGTCGTGGCCTGCTGAGCTCATAGCACAGCTTAAGATCTGCCAGGTGAAAGATGCCAGCCAAATGGCAGAAAAGGCTGACGCATTCTTTACTGCATACGGGTATCAAACTCGTAAGCAAAACACCTGGAGCAGAAAAGATACTGCCAAGTCTGGGAAGCCGTCTCAGACTGAATCCCAGCAACAAGGTCATTCTCAGAATAATGGCCAAGGTCCAAAACCGCAGTGGAAGGACCAGGGGCAAAACACTCAGAAACCTGAGTGGAAGAGGTACAACAAGTACCCTAACCAGCAGCAGTATCAGCCACGCAACCAACCGTCGGGACAAACTTTTTCACCACCAGCTCAAAAGAGGCAGGAAGCGAACGCAGCCTTCATTTCTCAGCAGCAGCACGGTGGTCACGTCCCTACCAGTGTGGGTACTTCCCCACAGTTCACTAGTCCCACAGTGACAGTGAACCCCCCTCCACAGATGGCCAATGTTCCATCTTCCCAATTTAATTCACAAGGCACAATGTTTGCCACATCAATTCAGCAGCCTCATGAGTGGCTAGCTGCTTCCTCCACAGGCCCTCCCACAGGTGCCAGTACCTTCCTTGTTCAGCCAGGGTTTGTGGGAGACATTCCTGTGAAGGTCCTGAGAGACAATGGTTCCTCAGGTTGCTCTGTCAAGCAGAGTCTAGTTCGGCCTGAGCAGTATACAGGTCGACAGATCCATGCAAACCTTATTGATGGATCAGTGAGACTGTTCCCTGAGGCATGTATCCAGGTGGCATCTCCATTTTATACTGGTACGACACTTGCAGTTGTCATGCCAGAACCCTTATTTGAACTCATCATCGGAAATATTTCCGGTGTCAAGGATAGTTGCTCCGATGATAATGCTACTCAGACTTCGGCTGCTGCGGTAACACGAGCCATGACTGAGGCTCCAGACTGAGTCACCCCAGTGATCATTGAATCGCCGCAAGATCTGATGTGTAGTCAACTTGTTGTGCAAGAACAACATTCTGACCCGACACTTGCTGCCGTGCGGAATAAACAAAAGGGTCGAGTGATTAAGTATTCGCGGGGAGGTCGAGCCAAGTTCCTTCGTAAACAAGGACGGCTCTACCGTGAGTCACGAACACCCGAGGGCGAGGTTCGACTGCAGTTTGTCGTTCCTGCCAAGTACCGCCTAGCTACAATGGGGTCATTGTTCAGCCTCAGGAGGTCACCTGGGCAAAAGGAAGACCCAGGGCTGTATCCGAGCTGACTTTTTCTGGCCAGGGATGGGACGAGACATAGATAGTTTTGTCCGTTCCTGCAGTGTGTGCCAAAGTATCACCACTAATCAGGGACATGCCCTTTCTGTGCCATTTGTAACCACACCTGTAATCTCTGAGACAGTTGAGAGACAGGGTAGTGGTGAAGTGGGTGCAGACCTGACGTCTCGCCCATTGGCCCCACAGGACACATTATGTCCAGGGCCTGTACATACATATTATGTACCGTAAATTAAGGGGGAAGCTGAGAGGCGACTTGAGGCTATGGAAGACCCAAGTTTGCACAAGGATTCTCAGCTCCCCGATACTAATATAAGTACTGTAGGTTAAGGGGGAAGTTCGAGAGAGAACTCCGCAGAGGCGACTTGAGGCTATGGAAGACCCAAGTTTGCACAAGGATTCTCAGCTCCCCGATACTAATATAAGCACTGTAGGTTAAGGGGGAAGTGAGAACTCCGCAGAGGCGACTTGAGGCTATGGAAGACCCGAGTTTGCACAAGGATTCTCAGCTCCCCGATACTAATATAAGTATTGTAGGTTAAGGGGGAAGTGAGAACTCCGCAGAGGCGACTTGAGGCTATGGAAGACCCAAGTTTGCACAAGGATTTTCAGCTCTCCGATACTAATATAAGTACTGTAGGTTAAGGCACTTCCTCCCATTTCCTATTTTAGTGTGATGGGCAAATAATATTTCACCAGGATAGGCATCCTCTGTCGGAAATTTAGGAATAAAGGTTGAGGACCCGTGTGCAGTTCGAGGCTATGGAAGACCCGAGTTTGCACAAGGATTCTCAACTTGCCGACCATAATCGTGTGCTATAATTAATGGCGACCTCGAATGTACGTCGTAGCACTGACTGCTAGGCAGAGAGAGTAATTGTAACATGATAAAATTTTGTCTCATTGACACTTTTGATGCTCCACCTCAATTGGTTTTGCAGGTTCAGCAATGGGTGTAGCAGTTTTGCTGTGCGGACCAGCTGATCGTCTGCCGCACACTGCCGCCTCTTCTCCTCTGCCTTCGTCGTCGCCATAATATTATTTACTATGTCATTTACACGTAGGTACAGTTACACTACAACTGTCACACCTACACCGTGTATTACATACATCACGCTACACAACAATTAGTTGTCAGTGTAAATGTAGTGACTTTTCGCTCAGTTTGACCTGAGTACAGGATTTTCACCATCGTCATGGAGTTTTTCCCTCAAGCTTGCTTCTATTAACGTAAATACGAGTTTTTTTTCGCTCACTGGCGACTGTGACTTTCTCCTGTAGCAGGATAGCACACACACCACAGTGTGAATCTTGTGTGACTGAGTTAGGATATGTACATATATATATATATCCAAAAATTTTTTCCCATAAGGAAAAAATTTAACTTTGTAAGGGCGTAATGTCACGAATCAATTCGCGACATTTCCCTTTTGTGAGAAGCCACGAACTATTAGTGGAAAACTCACTGTATATCGCTCAGCTAACCGTTTCTCTCTCCATTTCGGAGTATACTTTTCAAAACATTCGTCACTTTCAAAAGTGACCGATTTAATGCACGTCACTAAGTGCTCTACTGAGCGATACTATTGTTTCTTTATTGTTCGCCTCTGCTTGCCTCAACCGTTAGCCACGCCTTCTTCCGGTGGCTTGTGCGTCCTGCCCATACAATGTATTTGAATTCAGTCGAGTGTTTGTTGTGACGGAGAGAGGTCCTGTGCTCAAGAAGTGTGAGAGGTCAGCTAGCACCCAAGCTCCACTAGTATAGTTGCCCAGTACTCCCACCCCCCGGGTGATACATAGCATTCATCGACCGGTATTTCCTTTTTGTATAATCCTAGTTTTAAGAGTTTAGTTAAGGTGCTTTTTCCTAGGCGTAAGTATTTAGCTTTTGTGTGAGTGAGTGAGTGCGTCTCATTGATTTGATTTGAAATGTAACGTTAAATTTATTTTTTGTAATCAATAAATTTAACAGTTCTTTTTCTTGAGCTTAAGGTAAAGTAAAATCTTGTTTCATTTCTCCAAACTAAGCTTATTTCTCACATAGCTCCTAGCTTGCATAGACGTTTTACTATTCATAACTGGTACTTAGACCAGTCTTGTTGTATTAACTTAATATCCATTGTGCCATAGGAGTTGAGCATCAGCAAGGACCTGATTGTTATTATTATTAGTATTAGTTATTTATTGTCAGGGGTGAAGTAACTTTCTCCAGAGGCTAACAGTACTAATTCAGCATTTGTGAGTAATTAGTCTCTGCTGTGTACTGTTGAGAAAGTTTATAAATTCTCGTTCTTAGAGAATCGTAGCAAGTCAGCGTAAAGTAATCGTTGCTTGATGTAGCAAGACAATCATTGTCTCTGCTCTTCAATATTATTGAATATTATTATCAATTTAAATAATATTTAAGCATTTATTTATTTTAAAAATACCGTGATATTTTAAAAACCCCGTAACAGAGGGGTATTGAGGTAGTGAGTCTAGTAGCTGTATATGACAGAGAGAGAGAGAGAGAGAGAGAGAGAGAGAGAGAGAGAGAGAGAGAGAGAGAGAGAGAGAGAGAGAGAGAGAGAGATGAGGTGAAGAATACTGTATAAGGTGTGAGACTGGGAAAAAAAAAAAAAAAACGATACTAAGCAAGCAAGGACGATGAATAGATGAAACAGCCTCATGAATAACTCAGTTAGGTCGATAAATAAAATGAATAACCACGCTCAATGCTACCCCAGCCTTATTCAGCATTCACGACCCCACCTTATACACTGAATAGGCTATAATTTTTTCAGCGCTAACTCAATTATTTCTGGGCGTATCCTCATGTGATATTGTGTGACTGTCCTGTGCCTGATTATGACAGGAGGCTGGGGACATGTTGCAATGGTTGTGTGTGTGTGTGTGTGTGTGTGTGTGTGTTTTCAATGGATCTTTTTTTTTTAGTGTATGTGCGTGTGCTTCTTAAAGGGAGGATTGTTATTTTCTGTGTGTGTGTGTGTGTGTGTGTGTGTGTGTGTGTGTGAGCCAAATGGGGTTCTGATTAATACATGACCAATTTGACAGGAAATACTGCATACTTTCAGGGCATACAAACTATTATTCCCTTCAAACCAATGACTTCTTTTCATTTTACTCACGTTACCACCAAACAATTTTATTTAAGAGTTTAATTGTAGTGAAAAAGGGACTAAATAGGGCCATAACGAACCCCTCCAGTATAGTCTCCCGGGAGCTGAATAAAATCGTCTGGAGATGGCACAAGTATACTAAAAAACAAACGCCACCTCTCAAATATATATACTGCAAAAGCTACGTCACCTCTCAGTAACACAGAAGCGCTGGCGATGCAGGGGGGGACGTAGCTCTGATTTGGCTAATTTAGAATGTCTCTGGTAAGAAATAGATCTGCAAGGGTACGATTCCAGGCAAGTTTGTATATTTATGTGTGAAATATGCATAAACGAAGGCTTCTATGTGGAATATGTGAAGATACGTGAGGGAAGGTGTGTGAATGAGGGCACTAGGAAGAGAAAGGAGAAACAGAAGGAGAAGGATGGAGTGGGGGAGAAAAGAAGGAAGAGAAGAGAGACAGAAGGAGTGAGTGACAGAAGAAAGAAAAGACGGGAGAAACAGAAGGAGAGAGAAAGAGTGGGGGAGAGCAGATGGAAGAGAAAGGAGAAACGAAAGGAGAGATAAGGAGGGAAAGAGAGGAGAGTGTATTTAAGAGACGAAATGAAGACAGGAAAAATGAGGTGTGTCACGGGGAGGGAGAGACGAATGGAGGAAGAGAAGACTACGTCGTGAAAAAGGAAGGGGAAGGAAGAGGGGAGGGAAAGAAGATGGGATGCATAGATATTTTATGAAGAGGGAGGACGAAATTAAAGGGGGGAGGGGAAGAAGGAAGGAGGGATAGATAAGTCTTGAGGAGGAAGGGAGAGAGAAAGAGATGGACAGGAGGGAGGGAGAGCAGACAAGAAAGATGTATGTCACGAGAAGGGAAGGAAGGGAAGGGAAGGAGGAGGAGAAGGAAGGAGAGGTAGCAACTTCAAGAGGATGGAAAGAAGGAAAGAGGGGGAGAAGGATGGAGGAATTGATACTATGTCATGATGAAGGGAAGACAAAAGAAAGGAGGGAGGAAAGAAGAAAGGAAGGGAGTGGAAACGTAACAAGGAATACATATAGCACGAGAAAGGAGGAAGAGAGGAAGGGGGGAAGGAAAAGAACGACGGGTTAGAGATGTCATGAGAAGGGTGGGACAGAAAAAATGAAGTGAGGGAGAGGAGGAGGGAGGAATATGTATGTCACGAAGAGGAAGACAGGAGGTGAAGGAAGGTGGGGGGGGGGTTGTACGCTATGAAGAAGGAATGAAACAAGGATGAAATGGTTTAGAGGAAGGAGGGAAGGAAGGGAAAGGTGTGTGGGAAGGGTGAGAAAGGGGACCGATTAACGTTATGGAAGGGAGGGCAAAGAAAAAAGGGTGAAAGACAGGAAGTATTAGGCATGAGCGTAGGAAGGAAGGAAGGGGTAGGATGAGGGAAGGATATAATTTGAGAAGGGGGAAGGGATAGGAAGGAGGAAAGCGAGGAGGGGAAGGATGGAAGGAAAGGGGAGGGGTGGGACGAAGGGAAGGGAGGGAAGGAAAGGGATGAATTGAGGAAAAGATATTATAAGAAGGGAAGGAAGGGAGGGATATGCACAATAGGAAAGGAGGAAAGAAATAAGGGGAGAGAGAAGAGAGAGAAGGAAGAGAAGGACGGAAGAGAGAGGAGGAAGAGAAGGAGGGAAGAAAGAGGAGGAAGAAAGTGCATGATGGGGAGGGAGGGAAGGGGGAAGGGAGGAGTGTCAGGAGAGGAAATACGAGGATTCAAAATGTCTCCTTTTTTTTAATATGAGGCGATTTACTGAAGTGGCGAGAAAGGAAGCCGCGAGAAGATGAAGGAGGAGGAGGAGGAGGAGAGGGGGTGAAGAAGATGAAGGAGATGGAGAAGAAAGAGAGGGTGAAGAGGATGAAGGAGCGGAAGGAGGAAAAGAGGAAAGAAGATGAAGAAGCGAAAGCAGGAAAAATGTTAAGAAAGAAGATGAAGGAGCGGAAGGAGGAAAAGACGAAGGAATGGAAGTGAAGGAGAGGAGAAAGAGAGAGGGATAAGATGATGCAGGAGGATGAGGATGAAGAGGAGAAAAAGATGAATGAGGATGAAGAGGAGGAGGAGGAGATGGAGAGGAGGAGAGGATGAAGAAGTGGAATGAGGAAAAGACGGAGGAAAGATGATGATGAGGCGGAAGAGGAGGGGGCGGAAGAGGCAGAGAATATGATGAAGCAGAGGAGGAGGAGGAGGAGGAGGAGGAGGATAGGTAACGAAGAGAAGATGGAGAGGGATTACAAGAGTGAGAGGGGGATTGTGAAGGAAGACGAAGAGAAAATATGGAAAGGGAGGAAATTGGGATGCTGAAAGAGAGAGAGAGAGAGAGAGAGAGAGAGAGCATCTTTTTCTGTTTTTTATATATAATGTCAATCTAATGTCCCTCAATTTCTCATTATTTATCATCGTACCTATCACTTCTCTCTCTCTCTCTCTCTCTCTCTCTCTCTCTCTCTAATCACCACTTTTTCCTTAATTCCCCACACCATCCTTCTTCCGGTCACTCACATCTCTCACTTCTTTTGTGCACCCCACAAATTTTTCTCACCCTCTCATCTATCTCACCCTACTCATCCCTCTCACCCTACTCCTCCCTTTCACCCCACCCATTCTGTTCCTCTCACCACACTTATCTCACTCCACTCATCCATCTCACCTCACTCCTCCCTCTCACCCCACTCCTCCCTCTCACACCATTCATCCCTCACTTCACTCATCCATACTCATCCCTCCTATGCCACTCATCCTTTCTCTTACTCATAATAGTCAACCCAGTCTTCCCTCTCACTCCACTCATTCCTTCTATCGCATTTGTTCTCACTCTCTTTCACAACTCATACCTCTAACCCCCTCCTTTCTGTTCTTCTAATCCCACTCATCCCTCTCACGCCACCCATCCTACTGCTTTCACCCAACCCACTCACAACACTCAGTTCACCCGACCTTCTCACAAACTGACTCTCCATCTACATCTTTCCCATCCCATTCATTCCTCCTCTCCCTCTCACTCCTCTCTCATTCCCCATCCATCCCTGTAAACTATAAATCCTCTCTCATATTCCACTCATTTCGCTTCGCCCTTTCACCTCCATCCACCCTATCCCTTCCACCTCATCCCGCTTACCCATCCGACCCCTCTCTCTCACAAACAGAATTTTCGACTAAGTTATGCCTCTCGCCCAATTCAAACATACAACATTTCCCTCCCACCCTACTCAAAATCTCACATCCCACACCCCCACTCTTTCCAATCCTCAAATTCTCACCCAACTCAACCCTCTTACCCATTCCAATCATCCCTATCCCCCGTCCCTCTCACAAACATACCTTTACACCAAAATCAGGCCTCTCACCTACCCCACCCCATCCCTTTCGTCCACCCCATCCTATCTTTCTCTCTCACCCTACTCGTCTCATCCCTCTTCCCAATCACTCCACCTCTCCTCCTCATGACATTCGCCCCACTCATCCCTCTCACAAACAGCCTTCTCACCTAAATCACCACTCATCCAAGTCATCCAAAATCTCCCCCTGTTCACTCCACTCATCCTATCCCCTCTCATCCCAGTCATTTCACCTCTCCTTCTCACCCTGCCGAACCCATCCCTCTAACCCATCCCTCTCTCACAAACAGCCTACGGTACTCATCTAAATCATCCCTCTTACCCAACCTATCCCTACCACTCCTCCCATCCCTCTCCCCGGCCCACTCGTCTCTTACTCAACCACCCCATCCCTACCACCCCTCCCATCCCTCTCCTCCGGCCCACTCGTCCCTCTCCCGGCCGCGTCTCGTCCTAATTACCATAAACAACGCCTCGGCCACTCGAGTAGCCACAAAATTCAGCGTCTGGCGGAGGGGGACGAGATGGTGCCTCATACACTCACAGTTTTAAGGGGGCGGCGGGGGGTGATGAGGGCGGAAATGTGGGCGGGATGGGTGGGATGTGGGTGTGGGAGGTGCTGAAGAAGTGCGGGAGAGTGTGGGTGTGGGTGGTATGGATTTAGGATGATTTAGGTGTGGTAGGGTGTGAGCTGTGTGGATGTGGGATAGAGAAGGGCAAAATGTAGGCTCATTTACTCGCAATTACAGGGCGATGAAGCGGGTGCTGAGTGCGGATTTACGGGCGGGATGGGAAGGATGTGGGTGTGGGAAGTGTGGGTGGGTGTTGAAGAAGTGTGGGAGAGTGTGGGTGGGTGCTGGAGAGGGAGAGAGTGTGGGTATGGATGTGGGTAAGAGGGGGACAAGATGGTGCGTCCAGTACTAGAAGTTTTAAGTGGGCGGGATGGGGTAATGAGAAAGAGTATCTGGGCAGGATGGGAGGGATGTGGGTGCGGGAGGTGAAGGTGGATGATGGAGAGTCTAGGGAGAGTGTGAGTGTGGGTGGTGTGGGTGTAGGATCGTGTGGGCGTATTGTTGTGGGAAGTCAGATAGGAGAGATCTGCATGGAGTTACACAGACATTCAAACTACACAGACATTGCAGTCCCAGAGAGGCGGTCCGGTCCAAACACGAATAATAATACCACAGTCAGAGAAGAATATACTGAGAGAGAGAGAGAGAGAGAGAGAGAGAGAGAGAGAGAGAGAGAGAGAGAGAGAGAGAGAGAGAGAGAGAGAGAGAGAGAGAGAGAGAGAGAGAAATTTTAAGCCATACTAAGGTTTACGAGTAGTGTATGTGAGTGTGGGTAGAGTGCGGTTGAGTGCGTGGGCGGGATAGTGTGCGTTTTGGTAATGGTGGTGCTGCCATTAACTTACTCCCTGTTTTTCCATCTTTATTTAGCCCTCCTACTCACTCTTTATTGCCCTCCGCCGCTCTTTTTCATTTACCCTACCCCTCTCTTCATTTTCCCTGCCGCTCTTCCTCTTCCCTCTCATTCTCCTCATTTCCCTGCCACTCTCTTCACTTTTCCTGACAATCTTCATTTTCCTTGTTTTTTTTTTCCTATTTTCCCTGTCATTCTCATCATCTCCCTGCCACTGACCTCCCTTTCCATGCCATTTGCTTCATTTTTCCACGTCATTCTCTTCATTTTCCTCATCTTCATCCCTTTTCCCCCTCCCACTTAATTTTTCCTGCTCTTTTCATTTTCCCCGCCAGTCCTTTCATATTCCTCTGTAACTCCTTTCGTCTTCCCCTGCCACCTTCTTCATTTCCCTTCCAATTGCCTTCCTCTGTTTCTTCCATTATTTCCTTTCCTCCCAATCTCTCTCTCATTCCTCTTCCTTTTACTTCCTTCTCTCTCATTCCGCTCTCTTTTCCTTCCGTCTCTCATTCCCCATCCTTTTTATTTCTTCTCGCTCATTGCCTTCATTCTTTCCTCTCACTTTCGCCCTCTCTCCTTTCATCTCCACCTGCCTTTGCCCTAACAAACCTTTTCCCCCTTCCCCTTCATCTCCATCTTTATCTCCGTATTTTTCCTCTCCCTCCGCACGTTCCCCTCCTTCGTTATCTCCGTCTCCCCCCCCCCTCTCATTTTTCTCAGCCTCTCCCTTCATCTGTCCCGCGTCTCTTCTTATTTTCTTTCGCCATCAACAAACTTCTCCCTAATTTGGCAAAGATTTTCGTCCCTTTGCAGTTTATTCCCCGTAGCTCAGAGATAAAATACAATGCTACGGCTCTACTTCGTTTCCTCAGCACTTCTTCGTGACTAGCACCAGATTCTAACGCTACATACGGCACTGAAGACTGAGAGATGGCGGTTTTAGGCCAAGTTAAAGTGAAAAGAGTATAGTATCAGATAGCAGTGGACGGTGCTATGAAGGGCTTTGATACAAAATACAGATCTGTGTGTGGAGGCTGCGAGAGGACTGCATGAGGGTTTATTGGGACCCACCTTAACCCTCTCGTGATGGGAACAGCTCTACTAATCTCTTCCAGCCAACGGTAGACGATTTTATTCAACCGAGTGAGTACAGGAGCCTGGGAGTGTTAATACAATCACCCCATTAAGCCTCATCTCTGGGATAATTTTGGTACTCTATTCCAAAACTGAATCAAAGGAGCTAAAAAAATGTTAAAGCTGACACCATTGACAATCTCATGGTCTAATCAATTCTAATAGTTAATTCCAACCAATGCCAGACGATTTTAATCAGCGGAGTGGGTCATGAAAGGCTGGGAAATAAAGCATGGGTGTGAGAACTTTGGAATGGCAGGGGTACATCTTTCCCCCTTCCACACTGGTCCATTCGCATTCCCCTGTTTCCCTCTTTCCCCTCAGATTTCCTTCATTCCCTTCATATTTCCCTCATTTCCCCTCATTTCCCTCACATTTCCATCATTCCTCAACTTTTCTCTCTCTCTCACCTTCCTTGATCTTCCCTCCCCTCATCTCTTCTCTCCCTTTCTCTTGCTCTTCTACACATTTTCCTTCACTTCAATCCCTTCTTTCTTTTTACCTTCTTGTTTCTTCCCTCTCATCCACCTCTACCCTCATTTCCCCTCTTTTTCCACCATTCGGATTCCTTCATTATTCCTTCCCCTCGCTCCTTATTTCCCCTTTCCACTCCCATCATTATTCCCCTCTTTCCTTTCATCTTTTACTCCTTTCTTTTCCTCTCCCCTCATTTCCCTTCTCCCCTCAAAACAAACTTCCAACCACACATCTACCTCGCAATTTCCCTTCCCTTTGCTTCCCCTCTCCCACATTTTTCCCCTCTCCCCTCCCTCTCTTCCTTCCTTCCCCCTCAGTTCCCTTTTATTGCCATTCTCTTTCACCTTTCCTCCTTCTCCCCCTTACGTTCCTCTGTTTACTCTCTCTCTCTTTCTCTCTCTCTCTCTCTCTCTCTCTCTCTCTCTCTCCCTATTTCTTGCGTCATTAAGTTAGGGTTAGTTTTCTTCCCTAAGTCTTTCTTTCTCTACTCTCTCTTCTTTATTTGACTCTCTCTCTCTCTCTCTCTCTCTCGCATTCCTTCTTTTCTCCTCTCCTTCCTTCCTTCCTTCCTTCACCCTCTAATCCAATATCCGTCTCTGTTTTCCCCTCCTTCGCTCTCACCGTCATTTAGCGTTTGTCTTTCCTTTACTCTCTTTACTCCGTCCCTCTTTCCTTCTTTCTTTTCCTGTTCTCCTCAGTATTTCTTTTCCTTCTTCCTTCATGCCTTTCCTCTTTCTTTCCCCTTCCTTATCTTCCTCTCTTTCTTTCCCCTTTCCTCACTTTCCTTTCTTTCCTCTTTCCTTATCTTTTTCTTTCCCCTTTCCTTAACTTTCTCTTTTTTCTTCCCAATCTTTCTCTTTCTTTCCTGCTTCCTTGCCTTCTTTCTTTCCTCCTTCCTTATCTTCCATTCTTTTCTTTTTCCTAATCTTCCTCTTCCTTTCCTCTTTTCCCATTTTCCTCTTTCCTCTTTCGTTATCTTCCTCTCTTACCCATTTCCTGATCTTCCTCTTTCTTTCATCATTTTCCTTTCCTCTTAATTGATATTTTTCACCTTTCCTATTTCCATTTCTATATCTTTCCTCTTTCCTCTCTTCATTCCTCTTGTATTTTCTTCTATATTCCGCACTTCCTTTCCCTCCTATCTTCCTTAGCATCTCTTTCTTTCCTCTTTAGCATTTCTTGAATTAGGAAACACATTAAATTTATACATCCCTTCATTACCTTAAGTCTCTTTCAAGATGAATAAGATTGTGTCGAGGTAGGGGGAAGGAAATATGAAGATGGCATCGTACTGATGAGGTTAAAGGAACTAACCCCTCTCTTCTAACCTCACGTCCTTCCATGCTTCCCCCTTCTCTCTTTTCCTCAGTGGAGACAAAAATGGGAGAAATGGAGTTCCCCCGAGCTAAGCCCTGTATTGGACTATATAGCCCCGCTAGGGTTACAGGAGCGAGCTACCACTCCCGGCACGGCAGCCCGGGCGAGGCTCGAACTCGCAATCCCCCGATTACGGGTCCAGCGCGCTACCAATGTGCTACCGCGCCCCCCCCCTCAGTGGAGAGAGAAAATGGGAGAGAGAGAAAGAAGAAAAAGAGAATTAGAAAGAAAGGAATAAAAGGAAGGACAGGAGGAAGACACAATGATAATGCTAATGCTAACAACAACAATAATAATAATAATAATAATAATAATAATAATAACAATAATAATAAAGTTAATTAGAATGGAGAGATGAAGAACCAAACATATAAGCAACTATTAAATTCCATCCCTTACTTGAAAAAGAATAAGAAGCAAAGACGAAAAGAGAAAAGAGGAGGCGGAAGAGGAGAAGGAAGAGGAGGGGAGGGAGGAAGGACGTATGCCCCTCCTCCCACCTCCTCTTCCCTACCCCCTCCTCCTCCTCCTCCTCCTCCCTCCCTCCCCTACCTTCACCTTTCCTCCCATTTATAACCTGTCCATTCACAATAAAGGCATCGCTCCGTTACTACGCTGCTACGGTTTGTTTACATTCTCTCTCTCTCTCTCTCTCTCTCTCTCTCTCTCTCTCTCTCTCATACGACTGTGTATTAATCTGTCTCTGCTTTATTTCCTTACTCATCTATTTATATCTTATTTTTATTGATTGACTGATACTTAGAGAGAGAAAAGTGTGTGTGTGTGTGTGTGTGTGTGTGTGTGTGTGTGTGTGTGTGTGTGTGTGTGTGTGTGTGTGTGTGTGTGTGTGTGTGTGTGTGTGTGTGTGTGTGTGTGTGTGTGTGTGTGTGTGTGTGTGTGTGTGTGTGTGTGTGTGTGTGTGTGTGTGTGTGTGTGTGTTATACTATTTCTTATTCAGAATCACATACCTTCATCTATTTTTGACGACCGAACACGCGTCAATATCCACACCTGAACACACACACACACACACACACACACACACACACACACACACACACACACACACACACACACACACAATGCAGGTACATAATGAAAACCACTACTACGTTCACATGTATGATTATTTAAGTACACACACACAAATCAATACTGCCCATTCTGTTTAAACACACACACAAACGCACACAGACATCGATACATCCACGCACACGAAATTCTATGCATTTATTCACACATACACATACATATATGCATAGACACGTACATACCTTCATTTCAGCCGCCTGTCATTATCTCTCTCTCTCTCTCTCTGTCTCTTCACCTGTATTTCATTCACTTTACCTGGATAGAGATTTTCACCTTTTTCCAGCTTATTTCTCGTCGGTCAATGGCAGAGTAAAACAACAGTGCGGCTCCACTTTATTTCCTCAGCACTTCCTCGTGACTAGCACCATATTTCGGGGTGGATTTACTGCAACAGCTCAGTATTAAAGTGGAGAGATGGCAATTTTACGCCTAGTTAGATTGGGCTAAGTGTAATTCTTGCTCTCCCCACGTACCTCTCTTACTCTGCCGTCCTCCCACTCTGCCGATCCCCCTTCCTACCTAATACCCTGCCTATCCCCCTTCCTACCTAATACCCTGCCTATCCCCCTTCCTACCTAATACCCTGCCTATCCCCTGCTCTGTCTCTCTCACTGCCTACCTAGTGTCCTACCCACCTTCCGGTCTGCTTACCTACCTCCCTCTCTGCTTACTTCTACCCACCTATTACTCTGCCTACCTCTCAACCTACCTACTTCCTACTCACCTATCAGCCTGCCTACCTCCTACCCAACCTGCCCGCCTCCCTCTCTGCCTACCTAATATCCTGCCTACCTCCTGCCTACTTGTCGCGGCAGGCGTCCATCAGGCGGGAACAGTGACAGGTACCGCTCTGCCGCTTCTCATATAATATTTCCTCACACCCTGCCACAACACCCTGCCTCACTTCCCCTGCCTCGCCTCCCTGCCTCCCCTCCCCTGCCTCAAAACTCTGACTAACCTCCCCTACCACGCCACCCTACCTCCCCTCCCCTGCCTCACCACCCTGATAAACCTCCCTCGACTCATCATCACCCTGCTTCACAACCCTGCTGTATTCTCTCTCACCCTGCCTACCCCCTTCTCCCTAAATTTTGCTCTGTCTCACAAACTGTTCTCGCGCCCTCATACTATTCCTCACACCCTTGATACATATCTGCCTTATAACCTCTCCCTCTCACTCCTAACACCCTGCTCAGCTCATTGCCACGCCACCTCTGCCTCACTTCCCATGCCTTGCCCCTCTGCCTAACCTCCCCCACCTCACCAATATGCCTTACTATCCCTGCCTCACCACTCCTGCTGTTTCCCAAATAACATTTCCTCACAACCTTCGTCACAAACCCTGCCTTACCCTGCCTCGTATCCCTGCTTCAACACAACAGCCTTGCTTCACATTCTTGTCTTGCCAACCCTGCCTCACCCTGCCTCACCACTCCTACCTCACCCCTGTCGCTTTTCATGTAGTATTTCCTCGCACCTTACCTCACTCTGCGGCTCCCCTTCCTTTCCATCTTCCCTCCAATTTCTCTCCCTCTCCTATTTCTCCCTCCCCTTTTGTCTTGCTCTCCTCTTACATTATTATCTTTCTTCGCATATGCTTCCCTCTCTCTCTCTTCCCAAACGCCTCCCGCCTCTCTCTTTCTCTCTCTCTCTCTCTGTTTCGAGAGAGAGAGAGAGAGAGAGAGAGGGGGGGGGGGAACTCTCCCACGTCAACCTGTCTATCATCAGAGCGAATGTTGAGCTATTTCGGTGTCTCGCATATTACACTCTCCCCCGTCACTTACATCGTCACTTACACCGTCACTTTACTCCACCACCTTCACTTACAACATCACTTACAGCACCACCTTCACTTACACCGTCACTTTACCCCGTCTACGTCACTTGCACCATCACTTACAACACTTCCTTCACTTACACTGTCACTTTACCCCGTCTCCTTGACTTGCACCATCACCCACACCACTACCTTCACTTACACCGTCACCTTACCCCGTCTCCCTCACTTGCACCATCACTTACACCACCTTCACTTGCACCTTCAATTAATACCCTCTCTGACACTCTCACTTAAAGCTCTGACTGTGAAAAGGCCGGAATTTTGGTTTACAAATACTTACACTCTGGAAAGCGGGAAGTTAATGAGCGTCAAAATGCAAAAAGCACTCTTGAATTAAAACATATGTGAGTATTAGGCCAACTATTGTATGCGAAATCTTGATATAGTGAAACAGCTTTTAGATTACACGGTGCCGCTCTGCTCGCCTTAGTATGGGATGGATATGCGTTTTCTTAATACTGGTAAGGAAAAATACATGAATGATACGGATGAAAAATTTCCAGTGCAAGAAAAGGCTCAGACAATTAGATTCACTCGAGCTGGGAAGAAGGTAGAGGGGTCATGGGGCATGCAGGTGGACGATGGAAATTTATTAAGATGTTCGTGGTACTGATGAAGAAGGATCCGCAAAAAAAACGCGCTCACACGGATTTAAAAGAGGCAAACGAAGAGACATCGATACCTATGCACTGATCTGGTAAGAGGATACTGCATTAGTGGAATAAGCTGCTTAGTTGTGTGACACCCATTCAAAAGCTTTAAAAATACACCCGATAAACAGCTTGAGCCCAACGACGTAATTCATTTGTTTTTGGTTATTTCCTGTCGATTTTATTAATTTTAGGGCAGAATTTTTCTAAAACTAAAAATGGTAGATACAGCCTTCATTAACTCCATTATTAGCAGGGAGTCTCCTATGTTACAGATAATCGTCTGGTTGCAGCAAGAAAATACAACAAATATCATCGTAAAGAGTTAAAGGCTGGAATGCAACATAAGCTGAAACGATGATAAATGCTACAGTTCGTTCGCTTTAACCTGGCCCAACTTTTCATCCTTTTGCAGCTTATTTCACGAAGCTCAGGTGGCAGAAAAAGATAATACTGTGGCTCTGAATCCGTTCTGTAGCACATCTTCCTGACTAGCATCATATTCTAGCGTTAATCCACTGCAACAGCACCGCATTCACGATGGAGGGATGGCAATTTTGGGCCAAGGTAAAATGAACAGAGTATAGTAAGTGATGCTTTGTGGGGCATCATCCTGAAATACTGTGATGCCTGGGACACAGTAACTACGAGGATAAATTACTCTGAATAGTGAAAAGTAACGCTGGCATAACAAGGGGTGGAAATGGGGATATCGTGAGGAAGTGATTCATGATGAAGAGAAAAATCAGTTTCATAAATCACACACACACACACACACACACACACACACACACACACACACACACACACACACACATCCTTACCCAAACACCCCCCCACTCACACTCACACCCTCACCATGACGACAGTTTGACCTATAATTAGAGTTAATGACCCCAACTTGCTATCTGATTGGCCTGCATAATTAACGTCTCTTTAATGTCGAGCAAACCAAGAAATCACGACACGACAAGCGGCCAATATTAAAGCTGAAAATAAGTGTTCAGGTCATCAAGGCATGTAATTACCTTGATGTTTTTAGACTTTTCACCTGTAATTACCTTGATATTTTTAGAATTTTCACCTGATGTTATTTAATCTTTTCAACTGTAATTGATGTTAGTCTTCTCACCTGTAATTACCTTGATGTTAATAGTGTCTTCATCTGTAATTACCTTGATGTTAGTCTTTTCACCTGTAATTACCTTGATATTAGTGTTTACACCTGTAGTTACCTTTATGTTTAATCTTTTCACCTGCAATTACCTTGATGTTATTAGTCTTTTCACCTGTCTTTTCACCTGGATGACGTTTCTTATATTTATTTTCATCTTTCCTTCACTCAGTATTGATAAGCTTACGGGATTCTCTGTACTGAGGGGTAAAATATAGCCTTCATTAACTGGGACTGAAGGGGTTAAGTCTCAAAATAGTGTTAAGTGACCGAAGCGCATAATTACTTAGTTGTGTATAGCATGCTCCCTACGATTACTTTTTATATATATATTTCATTCTTATTTCCAGACGACAAAATTAACCAGTGAAATAAATAGCATTGAACATGTTAGAAATAATCTCCACTGCGAATGGTATACACAAAACCAAATAATAGCATTAGATGGTAGTAAAAGAACACGAAAACAAGACGTACTCTGACTGAAATGGAAATGTCTTAAATAAAATGATAATAATAAAGGTATACAACTAATTCTAATCAACTGGAGAGATAGAGGGTTCTGTCTTCTCTACCTCACCTGTCTCTGTCCATGTCTAATCATACCTGAGCCTTCTTGAGCATGATCCTGCTTCAGTGTGCCTTGCCCTTCCCCTGCCTCGCCCCTCCTGCCTCAATCATCCCCTGCCTCATCCTTCCCTTGTCTCACCCTTCCTTCGTCACACCCTTCCCCTGTTTCACGTTTATCCTGCCTCACCCTTCCCTTGCCTCACCCTTTCCCTGCTTCACTCTTATCCTGCCTCGCCCTAACCCTCTCTGAACTTTACCCTGTATTGCCTTTCCTGCTTTCCTATCGTTATCTTAGACTAATTGGATTGATAACGTACCAGAGTCACAATCTCCTCAGACACAAACCTCTTCTCAGGAAAATAGGGACATAGTTTTGGTTGCTTTCCTTTAAACTTCTTTTTATTCACTCGTCTTTCCTCAGTCTCATCAGTCCCTTACCTCTCCCTTTTCTCACCTTACCCTTCCCTGCCTCAGTGCCTCACCCTTCCATGCCTCACCCTGTTCTGCCTCGCCCTTACCCTGACTCACAAAATCGGGTGAAAACTGACGATTTTAAGCCCATTTGAAATTTTAGGTCCGACCCACCTGACACTGACCCTCCTATCGCTAACTGGAAGATGGCCCCCCTGCTGTAATGAAGCATGTTATAGGATGTAGATTTGAAAGATGCACCTTTGGGTTTTGGTTTCAAGTCGATATGGCGAATTTGAAAGGCGTTATGGCGAAAACACGATTTTTACCTGCCCCCGTTTTTCTTACATTTTGGGGGTCCACAGCCTGGGCCTTGACCCAATTTGGCCCCAAATTTAATCAGGTGATCAGAAGGTCATAGCCCATCAACCCTGTAATTTTGGTCAAAATCGCATCAGTAGTTTTTGCGTAAAGTTGTTAACAGACAGACAGACAAACAAAGTGAAAACAACACCCATCCCCGACCACTCCGAGGCGGGGACGAGTAAAACTTTCGTATATACTGTAGATGAAGCTAACACGTAATTAGAAAAATATTAAGGTATGTTTAGGTGGCAAATCTCATAATGCATAAGGCTACCTACACGGTGACTTTAAGAGAGGGTTGGCAAGGATAAACCCGAGATCAAGTTCAGGTGAGCTAAAGGCAGTCTCTCTCTCTCTCTCTCTCTCTCTGCTGCATCTCCTACAACACCTTGAGCTCGAGAGAAATGCTTAAATCCCTGCCTACCCTCTGCCTTATTCTCCCTCACCCTTTCTCCCTTGCCGCTCCCTGCCTCCCCTACCTTTCCCCCCCTTCCCTGCCTCCCCTACATTCCCCTGCCTCCCCTGCCGTACCTGGATCATGACGGAGATGCCCACGATGCCGTTTGAGCCGAGTCGAGCCTCACTCATGTTGCGGTACAAGTCTACGTTGAACCCGTAGAGCTGAATCTGCAAATAAACATACAAACAATTAGACGTGTATATTATGAACACACACACACACACACACACACACACACACACACACACACACACACACACACACGCACACACAGGTAAATTAGGGAGGTGATGAAATAAAGCTGTATAACTAGATCTGCGAACAAATAAACAATTATCAGTGTGGGTTTTATTAATGACGGTACTGGCAACAGGTACACTCCTCCTCCTCCTCCTCCTCCTCCTCCTCCTCCTCCTCCTCCTCCTCCTCCCCAGTGAAATAGTCCCACTAAAACAGGTTGCATTATGGTTCTGGTATACAAGGTTGGCTCTGGGTTTTATGACAGATTTAGCCAATGCATATCTACTACCTTCATCCTGACTCTCTCTCTCTCTCTCTCTCTCTCTCTCTCTCTCTCACTTCTATACTCTTTTTACCCTAACTTGGCCAAAAATTGCCATCTCTCCATCTTGAACGCTGAAGTGTAATAATGGATTAAAACTAGAATATAATGCTAATCACGACGAAGTGCGATGGCAAGGATGTAGAGCCGTAGCACAGTCTCTTTTGGCCATTGCGCTACCTAAAAATAAGCAGAAGACGGAGGAAAATCTAAGCCAAGTTAAGGTGAAAGAACTATAGTCACAGTACAACAGCTAAAAAAAAAAAAAAAAAAAAAAAAAAAAAAAACTGCTTATATGATCAGTAGTAGATATAGGAAATGAAACTTAAAAACACACAAAAAGTTATTTTTTTTCATAAGGGAACTGAAACATAAATAAAAAATGGATATACCGTCATTTTTATATATAGGGAATGAAACTACAGAAGTGCCTATATATATTGTCATTTCTATATAAGGAAAATGAAAACTACTTATTTAAAAAGCCTATACTATCATTTTTATGTTTATATTAAATGAAAATAAACAATAAAAATTCCTATACTGTCATTTTTATATAAGGAAAATGAAACCTATATATATATAAACAGCCCATATTTTCATTTTCAAATATAGAAAACTTATATATAAAAAAAATTCCTTTGATACTGTATGCTTCCATGCCAACAATCTATTAACTCGGTCACTGAACTATCGGGGTTAGAAAATATGGGAAAAGGGCAACGTTCATAATTACACTCGTTCAGATAAAACGAAAATTAGGCCTTTTATATGTAGTGAAGTGTATCTGTTGCCGATTGTGCTGTCGTTTTTACTGCTGTAGATTTTTGTGTGACAGCAATCCTTACGTTGGTGATATTAATGATTAGAATACTCATCAACAGCGACGTCACCACCCATACCTGGCATAATCTCCCTCCCTCCCTCCCTCCCTCTCTCTCTCTCTCTCTCTCTCTGTTTGTACCCTGAAACAAAAGGTGAAATGTGTTTACTGCCTGGGAAGACGCGAAGTCGCCCTTGCAATCTGTATACGGTAAAGCTTTTTCATCGACTAACAAATTTACAGAGAATCAAGCACGGTCACATGCATTTTCATATATAAATCATCTCCGACTTTTCCCCTTCCCTAAGTACATGACCCCGACGTATGTGTATAACTATATAATTTTCAATACTACAACTACTACTACTACTACCACTATCCTATTTTATTCAGCTTTGGAGAGACTTTTCCAACTGCTTAAATATATCCTTCATTAACTCCTTCACTAATAAAGATATACTGAGTTAAATACAAATCGTCTCGTAGTAGCAAGAAGAGAAAATAAATATGTGGATTGGAGAGACGATTTCATTTGTTCCATTAACGTTTCTAAATTACAGCCATCTTCTTACTGGACTTGCCCGTCTTTTCATACCTTCCAAACTCACACAGACCCCTTTTCATCCCTCTGTTCATGTCCTCTTTGTAACCAGATCTTCTACGCAAATACTGTGTTAACATAATCCTACCTCCAAACTCACTCACATATACATCTTTTCATCACCCTATTCATGTCTGTTCTTTGTGCAACTAAATCGTCTATGTAAACAAAATGGTACCATTAGACCTGCAAAGCATCACTGTTCCACATATTTAGCGAATCTCTCTCTCTCTCTCTCTCTCTCTCTCTCTCTCCTATCCGATCCACCTCACGGAACATAGGTAACATTCAATAGTAAGATTTTCAGCAACACTGATTCACATATTTCACAATTCTCCATATGTCCCATTCGATCCACCTCACGGAACACACGTAACATTATTCAGTAGCAACATTTCCAACATCACTAATCCCCATACATATCACGAATCTCTACATGTGCCGCCCGACCCACCTCACGGAATCCACATAATATTCTGCAGTACCATTTCCATCCTCACTATTCCACATAACTCACGAATCTCTACCACCCGATCCACCTCACGGAACACACGTAACGCATTCAGTGGTAACATTTCCACCACTCAGACCCCTGACTTCCCTTACTTATTCTATACCAAAGAATCACACCCGGATGTTAAAGTGAGCACTGACACACTCTCGTACAGTCCTCTTTTGCAATATCTAATTAAATTTTCTGTTCGGAATGTGAGGTTTTCAATGCACCAGCCACTTCTTTTTTTCTCCTGCTTTAATAAAACCTAATTTTCACTTCTCAGATAGATTAAGCTCATATTTCTCTCTGTGTGTGCAAAGGTAGTTAAAATGTTAAAAGCTTCCGGAATATGAGGTGTTTTGGTAGCTACCTGTACGCTGTAGTTATTATTATTATTATTATTATTATTATTATTAGTAGTAGTAGTTGTAGTTGTAGTAGTAGTAGTAGTAGTAGTAGTAGTAGCAGTAGTAGTAGTAGTAGTAGTAGTAGCAGTAGTAGTAGTAGTAGTAGTAGCAGTAGCAATAGTAGTAGTAGTAGTAGTAGTAACTGTAGTAAAGTTTTTATTACAACGAAGAATTCAACATGGTATATATTTCCATACTTCTATACTGATATCGCATTAACAGTAATTAAATCACTACATACTTCAGAAATAATTTGTACAGCAATTACAGAATTAATTTAACTACAGCTGATATTCACAAGACGAAGTAATGAGCCGGTATTATAGGTGTGTGTGTGTGTGTGTGTGTGTGTGTGTTATAGAGAGAGAGAGAAGGGGGGGGCCGGGCGTGTTCAGGTGCTCCCTACGTAAGCTCATTAGTGCCATAACACCTGTATGAGGCTTACCTGTCTCCACCTCCTTACCCCCTCTCACACCTTCTTACCTCCCTCTCCCTTCACTCCTTCTTCTCCCCCTCCCTCCCTCAGTCTATCTCTTCCTCTTTTCTCTCCATCTTCTCTCCTCCCTCCCTCTTCTCTCTCTTCCTTTCTTCCTCCTCCTTCCCTTTCCTTCTATTTCCAAGGTCTCTTGCCTCTCACTTCACCCTCCTCCTCCTGCTTTCTTGGTTCATACTTTCTCCTCTCTCTCACCCTCTCTCTCTGTCACACACACACACACACACACACACACACACACACACACACACACACACACACACACACACACACACACAAATAAATCTTGCATCTCACTTTCTCTCTCGCCCACGGATGGCCACCTTCATCAACTGCATGAAGACTGGATCCTCCTGAACACATGGAATCCACTGAACCGACCTGAACCTATTTGAACCAGAACCAATACATGGTGTGTGTGTGTGTGTGTGTGTGTGTGTGTGTGTAGGCGGGGGTAGCGAATGGTTCGTTAGTTTCTTATGTGTATCCAATGATGTCTAACACCAGCTTCCAGGCTTCTGCTCCGTGTACTTAAACATGTGTTCTTCCTCCCACACGCGTACCGTAGGCAAATGATTCACGCCACGCCAGCAGATGCTTAATAACTTCATTACCTTAAGAAATACGTTCCTAAATTCACCAGCCTTATCTTACCATTTAGCCAATTACAGGAGTAATTGGCAGTGTCAGATGTGCTAATGGGTCGGGAATTACTAGTAAGACGAGTATATCTGAGAGAATGAGATGTTTATTTGAAAAAATGAGTGATAAGAGAGAATTAAAGTGTGTGCGAGTAGCAGGAGGGAATGAGGGCAGAAGCTGGTGGAAGTGCTACTGATTGGCCGGCTCTGACTATGAGTAGTAATAATTAGAAGGCACTCAAACAGCGAATACCTCCGAAAATGCCATTGCCATTAAAAAGGATACGGATCCAGATCCGCGGATATAGGATCCGGATCCACCCCAAACAAATGATCAATTTTTTCTTGGTCCATGGCCCACCCTTCGAAAAAAAGAAAAAAATATTGAAATTCATAGAGAACTTTTGGAGATATTGTGCGGAATACACCAGCTCCGGCTCCGGATCCGCCCCTAAATTTAATAAATTCTTCCATGGTCCATGGCTCACCCTCCCACGAAATCTCATTAACGTCCGTTCATATCTTTTGGGGAAATCCCAGATCCGGACCCGTGGATGCTGGATCCGGATCCAGACCCACCCTCAAATTTAAGCAATTCTTTCTTGTTCCATGGCGCACCATTCAACAAAATTTCAGTGAAATTCATTGAGAACTTTAGGAGATATTGTGAGCGATACTCCGGATTCGGGTCCAGATCCTCGCCAAAATTTAAGAAATTCTTTCTTGCTGCATTGCCCACGTTTCCACAAAATTACATTGAAATTCATTAAGAACACTTGTATACTGTGCGGGATACTCCGGATTCGGATCCGGATCCTCCCTACAATTTAATCATTTCCTTCTTGACCCATGGCCCACCCTTCCACAAAGTTTCCTCAAAATCCGTTCACAACTTTTTGAGTAAAGTAGCTACTAGACCTTTAACCTGATAAACAAACCAAAGTCGACAAAAACATTACCACTCTAGAGGAGGTAATAACATTAACGAGAAAAACAGTAGTAGTGTCACAAATCTTCTTAAGGATTCAGGTGTGGTGTTCTTCAGTATTCTGAGCCTCTTACTCCCGTTCATCCAGTATTAAAAAGCCATCTTTACAAGCTTCCCTCTCTTCATTTTGAAACTAGACGGCACTCAGCACATACTTTCGCCAATGCCACTGCAATTAAAAAGGTTCCGAATCCAGATTCGCGGATATAAGACCCGGATCTGGATCCAGATCCGCCCCGATATTACCCCATTCTTTTTTGGTCCATGGCCCACCATTCCACAAAATTTCACTGAATATCCTTGAGAACTTTTGGAGATACTGTGCGGGATGCTCCTGATCCGGGTCCGGATCAGGCCAAAAATTTAAACATTTCTTCCAAGGCCCATGGCCCACAATTCCACGAAATTTCATTAAAATCCGTTCATAACAGTTTGAGTTATCGTGGATCCGAGTCTGTGGATATAGGATTCGGATTCGGATCTGCCCCCAAACTTAACCAATTCTTTCTTCGTCAATGACGCACCATTCTACAAAATTTCAGTAAAGTTCACAGAAAACTTTTGGAGATATTGTCCGGGATACTCCGCATCCATATCCTGATCCGCCCCCAAATTTAATTATTTCTTCCTTGGCCCATGGCTCACCCTTCCATAAAATCTCATCAAAACCCGTTCATAACTTTTTGAGTAATCCTGCTAACAGACAAACAAACCAACGCGGGGTAAAACATAACCTCCTTGGCGGAGGTAGTAGTAGTAGTAGTAGTAGTAAGAGTAACAGTAGTAGTAGTAGTAGTAGTAACAGTAACAGTAGTAGTAGTAGTAGTAGTAGTAGTAGTAATAATAAAAATAATAATAATAACAATAATAATAATAATAATAATGCAAGTAATCATCATCATCATCATCATCATTATTATCATCAATATCATCATCATCATCATCATCGTCATAATAAGTAGAATGCATTGAGGAAGCGCATAAAGTACCTACGCCAATATCAATGTCAAAGGATTCGGATCCGGATCCTCCACAAAATTTAATAAATTCTTTCTTGGTACATGGCCCACCTGTCCACAAAATTACACTGAAAATCACGGAGAACTCATGGAGAGATTGTGCGGGATACTCCGGACACTGATCTGGATCCGCCCTAAAATTAAAACATTTCTTCCTTGCCCGATGGCCCGGCCTTCCAGACATCGAAACCCGTTCATAACTTTTTGAGTAAAGTAGCTAACACAGAGACAGACAAACAAACAGACCCATCTACACATTCTATCTATTATTCCTCATCTTTCTTTATCTTATTCCTCTATCTACCTCCCGTCTTTCCCATCATCCATTTTCCTTCTTCCCTCATCTCCCCCCCTTCTCCCCTCTTCACCTTCATCCCACAGGCCCTCTTCCTTCTCACATTTATTCTTGTCTCCCGCCCCTCTATCCTTTTCACCATCCCTCTCCTCTTTCTCCATCCTCATCCTCTCACCTTTAACGCTTCCACATCACACCACACACATCACTAGTACTATTGCGTATTTCTGGACTAGTATGTAGTTTCAATTTATAACTCTTTTTTCATCAATAAATTCCTATATGAATCTTGTGCTGCTCTTGTGACCTCATTATTACAAACTCCTTGTAGTTTTATAAATGTTTAAAAAAAAATGGTAACATTTTATTATAAAAATCTAAAGAAAGGCAAAAAAAAAAAAAAAACCTATAGTACTCCAAATAATACTAAAAAATTAACCTATTCAGATATTTTATGTAATCATCAGAGGTACTTCTTTAAAGGAACACAAGCTTGCCGTGGCGAGGAAGCTTGTGCATCTCAGTCACCAGCGGAGCCATACTAGTCTGGTGCAGCCATACAAGACAGGTTCCTTGTTAGGCATCACAAGAAAAATCTTACCTCGCAGTAAGTGGCTGACTTGGCCCCGTCAGCAACCAGCTCACACCTAAACAAATACAACTAGTTCTATCAAATCAGGGGGGAAAGTTCCTAACAGCAATGGAGAAACTGGCCATAACGGGATAAAACCTACTCTAGAGCAAGGGGTGCGAAAAATATCTGTTTCTCAATATAGTCGCCTGTGGAAACTAATTCATGGGACTAGAAATGTCCTCATTCTTGCTTGTGAAGCCAAGTTGGTTCTCCTTATCAGGGATGCGAGTGATGGAAACAAAGATATCACAGGTCTTAGTGAGGTCACAACACCTGGTGAGGCATTTGTAGAACTGCATGATATTTATGTCCTGCGATACAAAAGCAAACATGAAAAGAGGCAACATGCCTTATGATTTTTGGTCAATAATAAATGGTTAATATGAAAAAGACTTCAGTATAAAGTATATGAAACAAGAGGAGACCTTATAACAGAATTTTAAAAAAGAAGGAAAACTATTATCCAAGTATATTTTTCAATACATGATTATAAGTTCGAAGAGAGAAAGGAAATTTTATTAAGTTGTAAAGAAAACCCTGAAATTAATAAGACCTGCCATACGTTTGTGATGGGAGACATAAAACTTAAGGCAAGTACGAAAAAGGAAGGTTGGGCTGCTGAAGGTCATGGGTTGTCAGAATTCTTAAGAGGCTCTGATGGTGAAATTTAAGGTGATTAATGCCTTCTTTCAATAAAAGACGTGTAGAAAGTGAATGTGGAATGGACCATATGGTGAAACAAAGAATGACACAGAGTTTACCTACACAGACACAACACATGACATTATGGAGAAGAATATAACTGTAGTGAAAGGGGCATAAGTAACATGTAAACAAGAAAGAGGGGTTACGTGGTACCGGATCTCACAAGAGGCGAAAGCTTAATCCAATGAGTACAGTCAGATCTTGCAGCTGTGAGAGAGAATTAGTTTGTTAGCTCAGAGTAAATATTCGAAGCTGATAGATGAAGTAGACCAAGACAAAGAGCAAATAAATGAGCAGTTTATAAAAACAGGTACCGAACACATGTACAAGTCGGAGAAAGGAAACTTCTAAACAGCAACTGCAAACTTTCTGATAGTACAATGGAATCTATAAAAAAAAAGTAAGAACGTTATAAAACGTATCAATAGCTAACCAACCGGCAATTGTAAAAAAAAAAAAAAATAACAATAAAAGAAAAATGAAGATGTCCGGAAGTACAACATGAGAGGGTTGAAATTCAAGGAATTGTGAAAGTCGAAAGGAAAGAGGTAGATGCTTGGCATGCGATGAAACCAAATATCTCCTCTGAAAGATGCTATTGTAAGAAAAAAAATATATATCTAAAGTGATCTGAATAGAATATTATTCTTGCAAACTTCACATGGGTAACATTATGACTGAGGAGCCAGTCCGGGAAAAGGAAATAGTGGACATAATAATTCCCAGCAATAGAACTGAAATAAACAGAGTCTTAGCAGGAATGAATATGGATAAAGCAGAAGGTGAAGACGATCGCCCCAAGGATCTTATTAAGGATCCAGGTGACTGCGCTGAACAAAAGACAAAGACTCCTCTCGAGATGTTTAAAGTAAACATTAAGAGAATATATGAATTAGTTCAGCTATAGATGCACACCGGCCACGTGAACAAACCGGACTGTTTGGTAGCTACGCGACAGTTGATCATATTATAGTTAATAACCAGGCAACTAAGATAACTCTTAGACATGAAAAGAAAGATTCGTGGATAAGGGAAAAAGGTAGATAATATGGACAGGTCAAGTCCCTGGTATAGCAGACAACAGACGGACAACCAGGACAACGGAAATGCAAGCCCGACATGTGTGAGAGGAAGAGCCAGACAAAGAGAAAAATAGAGATATGAAATGTGGAAATTTGCTGATATTCCATGGACCAGGCTAATAACTAATATTGTAGGCCGGGATGGAAAAAGATGACAGAGGTCTTTGCCATGCAGTGGACAGATTCAGGCTGCTGTTTTGTGTGTGTGTGTGTGTGTGTGTGTGTGTGTGTGTGTGTGTGTGTGTGTGTGTGTGTGTGTGTGTGTGTGTGTGTGTGTGTGTGTGTGTGTGTGTGTGTGTGTGTGTGTGTGTGTGTGCGCGAGCGAATGCTTTAATAGTGTCTAATGTGTATCTAAGCGTGTCTAAATGGGCGGCCACACTTGCTCCAAATATGTGATCGACAAGAGGAAACGAGGCTCAGGGGTCCGTCCAACGTTATGACTCAGATACTGCAGCGGCTCTAACCCGGTGGGTCGCTTCGTCTTGTCGGTCACATGTTTCCAACAAGTGTGGCCGCACCTAACACCAGCTTCCAGGCTTCTGCTCCGTGTACTTAAACATGTGTTCTTCCTCCCACACGCGTACCGTAGGCAAATGATTCACGCCACGCCAGCAGATGCTTATTAATTTCATTACCTTAAGAAATACGTTCCTAAATTCACCAGCCTTATCTTACCATTTAGCCATTTACTGGAGTAATAGGCAGAGTAAGACGTGCTAATGTGTTGTGAATTATTACTAAGATGAGTATATCTGGCAAGTAATGAGGTTTATATGAAAAAATAAGTGATGAGGGAGAATTCAGGTGCGTGGAACGAGGAGGAAATGAAAGGTAGAAGTTGGTGGAGGTGCAAATGATCGGTCGACCCTTGCTATAAGAAGCAATAAAATTGATTAGAAAGTCTTTAGAGAGATCATACTTCTGCCAAAGCCATTGCCATTAAAAGGGATCTAGATCCGTGGATAGAGGATCCGGATCCACCCAGAAATTTAATCAATTCATTCTTCACCCATGGCCCACCTATCCACAAACCTTCACTGAAATTCACAGACAACTTTTGGAGACATTGTGCGGGATACACCGGATCCGGATCCACCCCTAAAACTTAATAATTCTTCCATGGTCCATGGCCCACCTTTCTACAAAATTTCATCACAATATATTCATAACTTTTTAAGTAATCCCAAATCTGGATCCGTGGATACGGGATCCTGATCCGGATCCGACCCTAAATTTAAACAAGTCTTTCTTGGTCCATGGCGAATCATTCCACAAAATCTCTGTGAAATTCATAAAATAAATTTTGGATATTGTGCGGGATACCCCGGATCCACATTCGGATCCGGACCAAAATTTAATCAATTCTTCCTCGATCCATGACCCACCCTTCCACAAAATTTCATTAAAACCGGTTCATAACTTTTTCAGTAATCCCAGACCCGGAACCGTGGATATAGGACCCGGATCCAGATCCACCGCCAAGTTCAAACAATTCTTTCTTTTTCCAAGGGGCACCATTCCGTAAAATTTCATTGAAATTCATAGACAACTTCCGGAGATTCTGTGCGGGATACTCCGGATCCGGATCCGGATCCGGCAAAAAATTTAATAATTTCTTCATTGGCTTATGCCCACCCTTACACAAAATTACATCAAAATCATTTAATAACTTTTTGAGTAATCCTGTCATCAGAAAAACCATTGAAGGGAAAAACATAACCTCCATTTCCGAGGTTATAATAATAATAATAATAATAATAATAATAATAACAATAATAATAATAAAAATAATAATAATAATAATAAAAAATAATAATAATAACAATAATACTACTACTACTAATAATATTCATCATGATCATGATCATCATCATAAATACTACTGCTACTACAACTACTACCAATTATTACTAGTATTATTATTATCATTATTATTATTTATTATTATCATTATTATTATTATTATTATTATTATTATTATTATTATCATATGAATCCATCCATCTAACATCGAATCCTATGTTGCCCGATGAGAAGCGTAGAAACCGGGGGCTCGGCAAGTTGCTCCTGACACTTGAAATGAGTGACCAGCCTGACTCATCCTGAGTGGCATAACGTAAATAATAAGCCCCAACCATTCCTTGGATATAAACCTGCACAGGCTCAATCAGGTTGGAGAGCCATAATTGCCCACTAAACAATCCGACCCCATAATTCAGTTATATGGTTACCACCCAGCGGAATAAATGGTTTCCTGGTGTACAGGAAGCCATTTGCCTTGTCTCTCAGTTTTGACTCACCCATAGGCAGAAGAACGAGGAAAGAATGAAGGTAAGAAAAACAAAAGCGGGAGTGTAAAGTCACCCGACGGCAGAAGGAAGCGGAAAGAATGAAAGTAAGAAAGACAGAAGAGGGAGTGTAAAGTCACCTGTAGGCAGAAGGAAGAGCAATGAATGAGGGAAAGAAAAACAGAAGACGAAGGAAGGAACAGAGCAAAAGGGCAGACACCCAATAATAATAAATAATAATGCAAGTAATCATCATCACCAACGCCATAACAAGAAAAAAGTACTGAGAGAGCACATACCTCCGCCAATGCCACTGCCATTACAAAGGATCCGGATCCGTATCCCAGGAAACATGATGCTGACCCGGATCCCGATGCGCCCACAAATTTAATCAATTCATTCTTGCTCCATGGCCCACCTTCCCACAAAATTACATTTAAATTCACAGATAATTTATTCAGATATTGTGCGGGATACTCCGGAACGGGATCAGCCCAAAAATTTTATCATTTCTTCCATGACCCATGGCTCAACCATCAACACAATTATATCAAAATCCGCTCATAACTTTTTGTGTAAAGAAGTTAACAGACCGACAAAGAGACAAACAGACAAACAAGCCAACATCTCTGAAAACATAACCACTTTGGCGGAGGTAATTATAATAACGAGGACAACACTAGCAGTGTCACAAATCTTCTAAAGCACTCAGGTGTGGTGCTCCTCAGGGTTCTCTTCCTTCACCAAGTATCTCCTGTTCAGCAAGTATCAGAACACCATCCTTACAACCTTCCCTCTTAACATTTTGAAACTGTAAGGCAATGACACAGCGCATACCTCCGACAATGCCATTGCAACTAAAAGGGATCCGGATCCGGATTCGTCTCAAAATTTAACCAATTCTTTCCTGGTCGATGTCCCAACATTCCACAAAATTTCACTGAAATTCATTAACAACTTTTGGAAATATTGTGCGGGATACTCCGCATCCAGATGGGACCGAAAATTTAATTAATTCTTCCACGGTTAATTAACCCTTCCACAAATTTTCGTTAAAATCTATTCATGCCTTTCAGAGTAATCCTATAAACAGAAAGACAAACATACATAAAGACAAATAAACAAACTAACGCGGGGTAAAACGTAACCTCCTAGGCGTAGGTAACAATGAACCTATGAACATATTCTCCAGTAACTCCTCATAGTTATACATGGCCACTAATTTAATCAGTACTGAATGAAGAAAAAACTTTGACACATAATTATGAAGTAAACAATTCTTTCAGAAATATTGATAAAAAAAACACAATCAGCAACAATCAAAGCAAAACCACAAATGACGTGTGTACTGAAACCATCAGGTGTACTAAAACCTGTCATCCGTTTAATTATAGTATTTTGATTATGTTTACATCCTACCTTATTACATACTGAAAACTCACACTCCTATCACACTTACAGGCGTATAACAAATGGTGAAAATATTATGGTGAAAGAAATGATGATTGGATTAGGTCTGACAAAGTATTTTATTACATTTTCCTAATAACAGGCTTTATTTCTCTACTTCTGCTGAGAAATCTGCCAGTAAAGAAGTTAATAAATGCAAGACCTAATCCATGTCTCCCTTAAGGTATGTAAATTGGTCTTGAGGACACTTAAAACAAAACAACGAAAAAAAAAAAATCATTAGACTATTATATTCTCCCGTATACATATCCTAACCATGTGTGTGTGTGTGTGTGTGTGTGTGTGTGTGTGTGTGTGTGTGTGTGTGTGTGTGTGTGTGTGTGTGTGTTTAAATTCAGTTCTAAAAGTTTTTTTTTTATTAACATACAACAGCCTGGGAACAACGTAAAAACTGTTAAACGCAGATCATCTGGCAAAGACGTACCCCCCCCCATCTCTCTCTCTCTCTCTCTCTCTCTCTCTCTCTCTCTCTCTCTCTCCTACAACTACCTACCTTCCCCTCCTCTCTATTACCCTCTTTTCTCCTTTCCTCCATCCCGCCTCTTCTCAATCTCCCTAATTATCTCCCTTCCTCTCTCAAGTTCCTTGCATGCTCTGCTCCCCCTGTCCCTCCCTCCCTCCTCTCTCTTTCTCACCGCACCCCCTTAACTTGCTCCCTCCCTTCTCCGTCCCCTCTTTCCTCCTCTCTCCTTCCTTCTTCCCTCCACCGTCCCCATTCTCCCCCACTACCTCACCCCTACTTCTGCACATTCCCCCTTCCATCTCCCCTTACATTCTCCTCGGTTTCATCTCCCTATAAAAGACGAAATCCACACCTCTCCACTTCACTCCACTCACCTTCTCTTCCACATCGAAGAATCAGGTAACCTCATTCGTAAAGTTAATTCTGATACAACCCGTTTTGTACGTGCCACCTCTTAAGATTTCTTCACCTCTGGACACCTCACGTGGTGAAAGACTAAAAATCTCTATTAACAATGGTTATCCTTTCACTAGTACTAAGTCTTTTTTTATTAAGTACGCGGTAAAAACATCTGATTTTATTTAGTTATGCGAAAAACTCTGCTACAGAATTGCCTAAATTCCGTGATTAACTTACAGAAAACAGACAGCTTTCACATCCATGAGAAAATAACACTATTACTGTGAACATTTGCGGCATAAAATCTCGGTGACAATTTGATAATCAATCACTCAAGATGTATAGCCATAATTTTATTACCTTATTCCCTCTTGGTAATATACAGAAAAATTCACCTGATGGGCTAAAACTCAGCAGATTTCTTTTCTTCTACAATTTTTTTTTTTTCATCGCTGAGTATCTTTTAACAGGAAAAAATATTTACCGAAGAATTTTAAAAAAATATCGGGAGTTGTTTGATCCTTGGTTCTCTTGGCATTGTTTTTCTCTAACTTGGCCTAAAATCGTCCTCTCTCCATCGTGAATGCTGATTTGCAATAAGAGGTTAACACTAGAATATGAAGATAGTCAAAGAAAGGATGTAACGACGAAGCTTTGTCATATCCTACCACTGAGGTGCGTGAAATAAGCTGCAAAAACACGTAAATCTGGGACACATTACGGTTAAAAGGAATATAAGCTGGTAACTCTACTAATTCTCCACTCCTCGCTCACCCTTCCATCATTTTCCATCTCCACTCCGACACTTACTCCCCACTCACCCCTCACGCTCCCTTCTCATACCTGCCTTACCACTTCCTCATTCACTGCCCACTCATCCCTCACTCTCCCACCCTTTACCTGCCTTACCGCTGCCATACTCATTCCCCACTCACGTCCCGTTCTCCCACCCTTTACATTCCTCTCCGACTTTCAGAGACATTCCTCACTCATCCCTCAATTTCCCTCCCTCTATATTCCTTCCCCAATCCCACACATACACTCCCCATTCATCGCTCACTCTCTCTCCATTTACCACTTCCCATCTCACTCCTAACACATCCTTCACTCTCCCTCTCCTTATTTACTTTCATTACTTTCCAACTCACTCTCGACGCTCCCTCCCTTCACCTACGGTCCCCACTCTCACACTCTCTCGCTATCCCCTACAGGCACCACCAACACCACCACCATGCGTATGGCCCTTCTCAGCCTCGTCTTCATGGGTCTTCTGGCCGGAGGAACTCTGGCAGGGAGTTTTCTGCCCTGCAGCGGGTCCAACGACTTACTTGGCTCTGTTCTTAATTTGCTTGGTATGTGGCTATGTTTTCGTTGCCGTCTGAATGTCACTCTCATTCGATGGTTCTCCTTTTAACATCCATAGTGATTCACACAGGCATTCGTACACTCGCTGGTATCAGATGGTATCAGATAAAACACACACATACACACACACACACACACAAACCTACATCCATTTAGCAGTATTTATTGTACTTATTGATTCACTTACACATATCATTCACACAGGCACTACAACTAACGCAGCTGAAAGAATTCACACGGGCACTAAACCTAATCAGTTGAAAGAACGTGTCTAGTATATACTCTCACTCCCTCAGTCTTAATTAGCTCCCACAAACACTCACACTCGCTTCACCCCATGCAGGTTCACTCATACTCCAAAGGATGCTCCATTTCACTCATTCATTTACTCAATACCCACTTATGGAGACTGCTGAAAGACAGTTTCGTAGACGTTCTAACTCAGGTTCAATCTCTTATTGTCACAAGCTTACTATAAAGAAGTTACTTTATTTGCAATATTTTAGTAGTAATGGATGGGTCGAATCTACCAAAACTTCCATTAGATACTACACTTAGATTTAAATTCCTATGCCCTAAAGTCTAAATCATTCAAACAAGCAAAGCAGCATATGATGGAAGAGCCTTTCTTCCTCTCTCTCTGCCTCCCCGTTCTTTTCCGTTTATCTCAGTCATTTCCGTTCTTCCTCTGCCTCCTCCGTAGCCTGCTCTTCTACTAACACCCTCCTTAACTCTCCACAGTTAAAGCAATAGGTGAAGGAGAGATTCACTACCTTCAACTGTCTACCAATTGCTTTTCCTTTATCTCCGTCCTTCCTGTTTCCTCCGTTGTCTCCCTCTTTCCTCCTCCCTCTTTCAGATGCCTTCCCTGCCTCCCTCTTTTTTCTCCCCACCTCTAATATCCATATTCTCCCAACCCTCTACAGTCGGACTACTATGTAAGGTGCCGCTTGTGTGCCAGCTCAACGTGTTAGACTGCCTCAAGGAACTTGACATACTCTGCGGAAACCTCACCCAAGAACTGCTGGACCTAATAATCTCAATTTTGACTGACTGCGTCACAGAGTTGAATCTGACAGTGAACTTGGAAGTTCTCGCTACCATTAACCGTAATGTCACTCTATTTTACGCTGATTTTTATACTGTCACTCGTTTTACACCAATTTTCACAATGCACTCTGTCTCGCGCTGATTCTCATGATGTCACTCATTTTAAGCTGATTTTCATACTGTCACTGTTTTATGCTGATTTTCACACATATCACTCTGTTTAACGCTGATTTTCATATTGTTTCTCTGTTTTACGCTAATTTTGATGTAGTCACTCTGTCTTACGCTGATTTTCATACTCTGTTATACCATACCTCTCATACCAGAGCACTATGTTGTGTGATTGTTTTAATCTGGCTCTCATACCCATGCTTTATGTTCTGTGACTACTCTAGCTCACATACCTTAGCTCTATGTTGTGTGATTCAGTTTTACACTGGCACTAATACCCTAACTAAATGCTTTGTGTTTCTGTTTTACTCTGGGTTCATACTCTAGCTTTATGGTATGTGATTCTGTTTTACTCCGACTTTCATATCCTAGACTTATGCAATTTTGTTTTACTCTTTCGCAAATACCATAGCTTTATTCTATGTGATTCTGTGTTACACTGGTTTATATTATTTTGGTGGCGGTACTATGACTTTATTCTATTCTCACTACATGTTACTCATTCCAGGTTGGTGGTGCCGGAAAGCAGGAGAAAGCAGCCTCAGTCACTCTCACTCTGTTCCCAGTTCTCTTATTTAATTATCTACCTAAACCTATCTTAAAATTACTTCACTCTCATCCTCTTCTTATTAACGGTTGTAGAATTCAGATATTGATAAGACAATATTGATGTCGATGACAAAGATACTACACTGATTCCTAAAGAATAAGAGTGAGAATGATTTCTTCTCTCTCAGTCACACCCTCCTCCAACATTCCCCCAAACTGCTCACCTGCCTTGCCCTGCCCTGCCTTCCTCTACATTACCCTGCCCTGCATTCCTCTTCATTACCCTGCCCTGCATTCCTCTTCATTACCATGCCCTGTCCTGCTGTGCCCTGCGTCCCTTCAAACATCAGGTAGGATCTCTAATCACCTGACCTAATCGACCATCTCCCTTTCCTCTACCACAGTCGGCACACCACCCGAGGTGATCTTGGATATCTTGCTAGAAATCTTCGGCCTTGACACCCTCGCGTCGGTCCTCGTGTGTGTGCTGACGAAGCTTGGCTTTGTGAGTATAACAGATAGATATAGAAAAACTGAGAGAGAGAGAGAGAGAGAGAGAGAGAGAGAGAGAGAGAGAGAGAGAGAGAGAGAGAGTTATTATCTGATACTTTTTATTTTATAGTAAAAATATATGTATTAAGATACGAAACTTACTTTCATGATCATTATCACTCTTGTGGAAATTTTACTTTAAGAGTTACATCGTGGTTGTTCTAGACTGAAAAAAATAAAATCAATAATCTCTATAACTCATATCTAACGTGAAAATAAAATGTACAACGCCTGTAACCCCCCCCCTCTCTCTCTCTCTCTCACCTGGAAAAAAATATCCATAACCCCAATAACTTAACCCTCTCGAACATGAAAAAATAATCAATAAAGAACTAAAACTTCTCTCTAATGTAAAAAAATAAATAATCCAAAACAACTGTAAACTCTTTCTCTCTCTCTCTCTCTCTCTCTCTCTCTCTCTCTCTCTCTCTCCTCAAAAAGATCTATAAGCCTTATAACTTATCTGTCTATCCTAAAAAAAAAGATCAATAACCCCTATAACTATCTCTCTCTCTCTCTCCCCCTCAGCTCCTAGATTTCGTCGCATGCTTGCTCAGTGGAGTTCTTGGAGGTGTTGGAGGTATTCTTGGATAACATGGAACCCGCTGAACCGACCTGAACCCACGTTAACCCGAACCAGGACCAATCTCTATTTTGTGTGCATATGCGTGTGTATGTGTGTGCGCGCGCGCACGTGTGTATGTGAATAAATCCAAAGCAGCATCATACATTCTTTTTATTACCTGACTAATACACATACCATATATATTTTTTACCCAGTTCTGAATAATGGTAATTTAAGTAATAAAAAGTATCACATAAATTTATTTCCACCTGAACTCTGAGGAACGGTAATGTATAAATATATATAATTCCCTTTTCAACATAACCCTTAATGGTAGTTCTTCAAGGGAACACTGCTCTGTCCTGGTGACATGGTCCTTAATCTTCAGCAGCGATAGAGCAAATGATTTTGGAGTAGTCAGCGCTGATTCAAAGTAAGAGGTGTCAAGAATATAGGAATGTTTACAATCTAGGCGCCTTTGGAAACGAAACCTTGGGATGAGCAGTCGGCATCAAGAGTCCGGTCGTCTCTCCTGTTTTTCTCTGCATGGACTTTGAAAGTCAGTGTGGTGAGTCCGCAGCAACTGACAATGACGACACTACCCGGCCACATCTAATATCATCAGTGTCGGCTGCTGCGGGTTTACCACACTGAGGCGAACGAAGTCGTTGTACAGCAAACGTAGCAGTGTTCGGAGAGACATGGAAAAATACTGATAGATGTCCCGTGGAAGAAGAAAAAGAAAAAAAGAAAAAAAAAGAACCCTTCTTTAAAATGCATCAGACGAAAGTAGCAGATACAAGCAATCGAAAAACGTAATTTTTCATACATCGAAAACACAACCAAAGACTACAAACCCAAAAGTTCTTCTTTACATGAAAGAAAAAAAAAAAAAAACAGCAATGCAAAATTGAAGGTCCATTTATTCTGAGAAGTGACTGGGGTCACAAAGGAAAATACAGGCTGGAGAAGGCAAGTCCGGAGCTGACCTGGTGCGTACATGAATGATTGACAGTATCGGTTAACTCTTGCATTAGACAGATGGACAGAGAATGGGTGAGAGTGTGCTTCCAGAAATGTTCTAAGTGCATGCCAAAATGGACGAGGGGTGCAAGTAGACGTTTCAGAAAATCAATAAAACAGCGATGGTGCAGAGATAAAGATACAACACTGTAGAGAAGAGGGACAGGTTGAAGGAATTCAGTGAGAGATGGGATGTTAATAGACGATAAGCCTTTGATTCCACTCTGTTTACAAGAACTGTATGTGGGGAACGACTTCAGTCACAAAAATGCTAGATGTACTCCACACACAAACAAAGTCGACAGCTGTGTAGTGTAACGATAACACGAAGTCGGCTTAGTGCACTTAATCTCTTCGAAGGATATATGGCACGGCTCGTAGTGTGTGTGTGTGTGATGAGTATACAAGTGTGCTTTAATACCAGTCTGGAAGGATCTGCTCCTGTATACTTATACAAATGTTCTTCCTTCAAGAGGCATGCCGCATGCAAACGATAAACGCCAGCAGAAGTTATTGCTCTAGTGAGATTAATAAATACTTATACTAATTAGGCAGCCAAAACTTACACATTCGGTCAATTATGGAAAAACTAATGGTGTCAGATGATTTAAAGTGCTGCGAATTATGAGGCGGTAAACTGTATACGCTCTCTCTCTCTCTCTCTCTCTCTCTCTCTCTCTCTCTCTCTCTCTCTCTCTCTCTCTCTCTCTCTCTCTCTCTCTCTCTCTCTCTCTCTCTCTCTCTCGTCAGAAGAATTTAGTTAATGACCAGTGTATAGCAATATGACACTAAAATTCAATAAAGACAATGTTACAGCAGTTGCGAGTAAGTGATCGAGTACAAGAAGGCTAATTTTCGTAATCTGAAAGCAATTGTAAAGAAAAGTGACTGGAATTCCACTGTTAAAACATTGGCTAATAATGAAGGATGGAAAAGAAACTGGACACAAAATTAATAACAACAGAAAAACGAAGATGTCCGCAAGTATTACATGAGCAGGATTGAATAGAAACCAAATTTCTTCCCTGAAAGATGTTTCTGGAGGAAAAAATAAAAGTGATCTAAATAAAATATTTTTATTTTAAACTGTACAGGAGTAACACTGTGACTGAAGAGCCACTTCAGGATATGGAAATAGTGTACAGAGAAAATCCCAGCAATACAATTATAAAAATAAAAAATCTTAGGAACGAATATGGATAGAGAAGGAGACGTAGACAATCGCACCAATGATCTTATTAAAGATACAAGTGGCTTTGGAGATGAAGACTTTTTACAGCATACTTAAAATGAAAATCAAGAAGAAATATGATTTAGTTCTGCTACAGATGCAGACCACCGAAGTGAAATAACTGGACTGTCTCGTGGCTACGACACAGTTGGCCATATTAAAGTTTTTAACAAAGTAACGAAGAAATGTTTCAAACATGAAAAGAGAGTTTCCTGGATAGCGGGGAAAAAAAGGAGGAAATATAAACAGGTCATGTCCCCGGCAGAGCAGACAACAGACAGACAACCAGGGCAACGGAGAGGCAGGCCCGAGATGAGTGAGAGGAAGAGTCAGACAAGGAGCAAAACAGAGATATGAAATGTGGATATTTGTTGGTATTCGATGGACCAGACTAACAGCTAATACTGTAAGACGGGATGGAAAATCATGAGAAGTCTTCGCCCTGAAGTGGAATGACTCAGGCTGCTGTTATGAATGTACAGGATAGTGTGTGTGTGTGTGTGTGTGTGTGTGTGTGTGTGTGTGTGTGTGTGTGTGTGTGTGTGTGTGTGCGCGCGCGCGCGCTGGCGGGCGAATGCTTTAATGGTGTCTAATGTGTATATAAGCGTGTCTAAATGGGCGGACACACTTGCTCCAAACATGTGACTGACAAGAGGAAACGAGGGCACAAGGGTCCGTCCAACGTTAAGACTCAGATACTGCTCCGGCTCTAACCCGGTGGGTCGCTTCGTCTTGTCGGTCACATGTGTCCAACAAGTATGGCCGCACCTAACATCAGCTTGCAGGCTTCTGCTCCGTGTACTTAAACATGTGTTCTTCCTCCCACACGCATACCGTAGGCAAATGATTCACGCCACGCCACGTGGAGTAGACTGTAGCACCAGTCGAGCAGGGCAGTACTCCCGAGGTGGATGGAAAGCTGATGACAGGGAGTGCTGGGAGCTCCCGTTTCATCAGCCCTCAGGACTAGTTCCCTGACCATCCCCCTTTGCTGAACTTTTTCAGTGTCTCAGTTACACAGAGAGGAGGCCAGCATGCTCTTTCAGTACAAATTTCTCTATCTATCTTCACCAAACTACATGCACAGTACACACTACACTTCCTATTCAAAATTTACCAAAATGGCGTCCAATTCACCCAGCCTCGGAGTCCCCAGGGGACCATAAATGCCCCCGCCATCTGCCCCTCTCCCGGTGACGACTCGAGGTGCCTGGAACCACTGTCTGACTCTCTTCTTCTTCATTTCTGCAACATTCGCGGCCTTTCATCTAATTTTCGCTCTGTAGACCACCACCTCTCCTCCTCTAAACCTCACCTTCTTTTTCTAACGGAGACTCAGCTGTCTGAGGCAACTGACAGCAAACCCTTTTCTGTATCCTCCTACTTTCTCTATACTCATTTCAAAGCCAAAGAGTGGCTGTTGTGTATACATACGCAACGACTTATCTTGCTCTCGTGTTCCTGAACTTGATTCTTTTGAATTCTCCACTCTCTGGCTTCGGCTTTCCTGTCATTCTCTGACTAAATATATCTGTGCTGTTTACTTATCCCCTAATTCTACTGACTATCAAAAATTCTTCGACTATCTTACTTCTACGATGGAACACATTCTGTCCATTTCTCCTTTCTCTGAAATCTCCATTCTTGGAGATTTCAATGTTCACCACCACCTTTGGCTCTCCTCTCCTTTCACGGATCCACCTGGTGAACAAGCCTACATCTTTTCTATCCTTAATGACCTAGAGCAGCTTGTACAGCACCCTACCCGTATCCCTGACCACCTTGGAGAGAGCTCCAACATACTTGACCTCTTCCTCACAACTAATCCTTCTGCTTACTCTGTTAATCTTTTCTCTCCGTTGGGCTCCTCCGATCACAACCTTATTACCTTAACCTGTCCTATCGCTCCAGTACGGACCTGCGGACCCTCCAGGGAAACGTCGTCTGTGGCATTTTGGAGCTGCGGACTGGGAGGCCCCTCAGGCAGTACTTCTTTGATCTTCCCTGGAATGATTATTGCTTCCATGGCCGTGGGCCATCTGAGTGTGCCTTGCGCATTACGGAGGTTATTCTCTCGGGCATGGAAGCATACATTCCTTTCTCATATCCTTTGACTAACGCAAGAAAGCCTTGGTTTAATCACGCTTGTTCTAATGCTGTCCGCAACAAAGAGAAGGCCTACAAAAGGTACCGGAGCCAACCCACCCCTGAATCACATAATCTTTACGTTTCTGCCCGGAATCGTGCTAAGTCTGTTCTTCGCCTCTACTAAAAATAATTTCATCCATACTAAATGCTCTCAACTCTCCAACTCGAATTCTTCCCGCTCCTTCTGGCACCTTGCCAAAATCTTTCTAACAACTTTACCTCATCATCCTTCCCTCCTCTTTTCTACTCTGATGGTTCTGTAGCTATTTCTTCTACTGATAAAGCAGATCTCTTCGCACAGACTTTCTCCTCCAATTCCACCTTAGACGATTCCGGTGCTGTTCCTCCATCACTTCCCCCCTCTGACTTCCTCATGGCTGACATTAAAATTTCTTCAGTTGATGTATTTTCTGCCATTACTGGCCTCAGTACTAACAAGGCATATGGGCCTGATGGGGTCCCTCCTGTTGTTCTCAAAAACTGTGCTTCTGTGCTTACACCCTGCCTAGGCAAACTATTTCGCCTTTGTCTGTCAACTTGTACCTTTCCTTCTTGCTGGAAGTTTGCTCTCATTCAGCCAGTCCCAAAGAAGGGTGACCACTCCCAACCCTCCAACTATCGTCCAATTGCTTTAACGTCCTGTATTTCAAAAGTTTTCGAGTCAATTCTTAATAAAAAATTTTAAGGCATCTTTCCTATCACAACCTTCTTTCCGATCGTCAGTATGGGTTCCGTCAGGGACGCTCCACTGGCGATCTTCTCACCTACCTTTCAGACTCCTGGTCATCCTCCTTTCGGGACTTTAGCGAAAGCTTTTGCCATTGCACTTGACATCTCAAAGGCTTTCGATCGAGTCTGGCATAAATCTTTAATTTCCAAACTGTCCTCCTACGGTTTCTATCCTTCTATCTGTACCTTCATCGCTAGCTTCCTTTCTGGTCGTTCTATAGCTGCTGTCGTAGACGGCCATCGTTCTTCTCCTAGATCTATCAACAGTGGTGTTCCTCAGGGCTCTGTCCTATCACCAACTCTCTTCCTTTTATTCATCAATGATCTTCTAAGCTGTACATCTAACCCTATCCACTCATACGCTGATGACTCCACCCTTCACCTTTCCATTCGGTTCCCGCAACGCCCATCTCAACAGTTACTTCAAGAAACAAGGGATGAGGCTATGGCACACCTAATGTCTGACTTGGCTCATATCTCTGACTGGGGTAAAATAATATGGTTGTCTTTAATGCTTCTAAGACTCAGTTCTTACACCTATCAACCCGACAAAATCTTCCACAGGTATACCCACTAATGTTTAATAATATTCAGATTAATCCTGCATCATCCTTGAACATGCTGGGGGTTTCATTTACTTGGGACTTATCTTGGAAAGATCATATTACATCTCTTGTAAAATCTTGCTTCCAAGAGATTGGGTGTGCTAAGCCAACTCGCTCTTTCTTTACCCCTGCACAATTGTTGACTCTATACAGGGGTTTTATCCGCCCCTGTGTGGAGTACAACTCTCATGTGTGGGGAGGCTCCCCACATACAGCTCTTCTCAATAGGGTGGAGTCAAAGGCTTTTCGTCTCATTAACTCTCCTCCTCTTACTGACTCCCTTCAACCTCTGTCTCTTCGCCGCACTGTTGCATCTTTATCTCTTTTCTAACGCTACTTTAATGGTCACTGCTCCTCTGAACTGTCTGCTTGCATTCCTCCACCTCTACGACGGGCGCGTAGCACCCGTCTGGCAGCAAACTCTCATCCCTTTTCTGTCCAACTCTCTAATGCAAGAGTTAACCGTTACTCCCAGTCTTTCATTCATGCAACAGGTCAGCTCTGGAACTGTCTCCCTCTGTCTGTATTTCCTCCTGCCTATGATCTCCAGTCTTTCAAACGCAGTGTGTCCAGGCATCTCAAAATGATCGGATCTTGAATTTGGCTCTCTATTGTATTTTGTTTTTCTCTTGGAGGGAACTGTTACTGCGGGCTCATGGCCTTTGGTTCCTTCTTCCTCGCATAAAAAAAAAAAAGATGCTTATTAACTTCATTACCTTAAGAAATACGTTCCTAAATTCACCAGCCTTATCTTACCACTTAGCCATTTACAGGAGTAATTGGTAGTGTCAGATGTGCTAATGATTCGGGAATTATTACTAAGACGAGTATATCTGAGAAGTAATGAGGTTTATATGAAAAAATAAGTGATAAGAGAGAATTCAGGTGCGTGGAACGAGGAGGAAATGAAAGGTAGAAGTTGGTGGAGGTGCAACTGATCGGTCGACCCTGGCTATAAGAAGCAATAAAACTGATTAGAAAGTCTTTAGACAGAGCATACCTTTGCCAACGCCATTGCAATTAAAAGGGATCTAGATCCGTGGATAGAGGATCCGGATCCACCCAAAAATTAAATCAATTCTTTCTTCACCCATGGCCCACCTTTCCACAAACCTTCACTGAAATTCACAGAGAACTTTTGGAGACATTGTGCGGGATACACCGGATCCGGATTCGCCCAAAAATTTAATAATTTTTTCATTACCAGATAATAAATCTTTAACTACTTCGGAAATAGTATGTACCGTACAGTGTATTCAGAATAAATTCATCCTAACTACAGATGCCATTCACAAGACGGAAGAATGAGACGGTATTATAGGTGTGTGTGTGTGTGTGTGTGTGTGTGTGTGTGTGTGTGTGTGTGAGAGAGACAGAGAGAGAGAGAGAGAGAGAGAGAGGCGGGGAAAGGCGTCTTCAGGTGCTCACAACGTAAGCTCATTGGTGTCGCAACACCTGTGTGGAACTTACCTGTCTCCGCCTCCTTACCCCTTCGCATACCTTTGAACCTCCCCCTAATCTCTCCCACTTTTTCCCACTCTCTCCCCCTCTCTCTCCTCTCTCCTTTTCCTTCACTCTTCCTCTCCTTTCTCCCGTCCACTCACTTCTCTCCACTTTCCTTTCCTCATTCCTTCTTCCTCACCCTTCCCTCTCTCCTACTCTTTCCAAAGTCTCTTGCCTCCTCCTGTTATCTTGGTTCTTTTCTGCTTATTCTCACTCTCAATCACAAACCCACAAATAAATCTTGCATTTCACTTTCTCGCCCACAGATGGCCACCTTCATCAACTGCAGGAAGACTGAACCCTCCTGAACACATGGAATCCACTGAACCGACCTGAACCTACTTGAACCAGAATCAATACCTTTGTGTGTGTGTGTGTGTGTGTGTGTGTGTGTGTGTGTGTGTGTGGCCAGGAACACTATATCACCACAATATATCACAATCACCATATCACACCATACCTAATATAGCAGTGTATAGGACTCCACACATCCATATTTATATCACGTACAACCATTACTTCTGAAGGCTATTTACCAGTCAGGAGGTACAAGAAAGAAATAATAAGCACATCATCATACTGAATGGGTTTACACCACACACAACCACAATGCGCAACATCACACCCTTCTTCTCTCTCCTTACTCTCCTCTTCTTATCTCCTCTCTACCTACCAATCACCTTCTTCCCGTCTTCCATCTATCTGTCACCCCTCAGTTCTAACTCACCGTTCTCCTGTCCCCTTACCTCCTTCCTCACTCATCTACACGTTCTATCCATTATTCCTCATCTTTCTTTATCTTATTCCTCTATCTACTTCCCTTCATTCCCTTCATTCATTTTCCTTCTTCCCTCATCTCCCCCTTCTCCCCTCTCCACCTTCATCCCACATTTATTGTCTCCTCCTCTTCTCCTTTTCACCATCCCTCTCCTCATTCTCCATTCTATTCCTCTCACCTTTCACGCTCCCACAGCACACCACACAATATCACTAGTACTATTGCGTATTTCTGGACTAGTATGTACTTTCAATTTATAACTCTATGTATTTTCGTGAATAAAATCATGTATGCATCTTGTGCAGTTTTTGTGACCTCATTATTACAAAGACCTTGTAGTTTTATAAATAGTTTTAAATAATGGTAAAAACTAAGATTTCATACAGAAATATAAAGACAGACAAAAAACTATAGCAATCAAAAAAATACTAAAAAATTAACGTATTCAGATATTTTATGTAATCATTAGAGGTACTTCTCTAAAGGAACACAAGCTTGCTGTGGCGAGGAACCTTGTGCATCTCAGTCACCAGCGGAGCTATACTAGTCTGGTGCAGCCATACTAGACAGGTTCCTTGTTAGGCATAACGAGAAAAATCTTACCTCGCAGTAAGTGGCTGACTTGGCCCCGTCAGCAACCAGCTCACACCTAAACAAATACAACTAGTTCTATCAAATCATGGCCCACAGTTCCTAACAGCAATGGAGAAATTGGCCATAACGGGATCAAACCTACTCTGGAACAAGGGGTGCAAAGAATGTCTATGTTTCTCAATAGAGTCGCCTGTGGAAACTAATTCATGGGACTTGAAACGTCCTCATTCTTGCTTGTGAAGCCAAGCTGGTTCTCCTTATCAGGGATGCGAGTGATGTAAACAAAGATATCACAGGTCTCAGTGAGGTCACAACACCTGGTGAGGCATTTGTAGAACTGCATGATATTTATGTCCTGCGATACAAAAGCAAACATGAAAAGAGGCAACATGCCTTATGATTTTTGGTCAATAATAAATGCTTATAAAGAAAAAGACTTCAGTATAAAGTATATGAAACAAGAGCAGACCTTATAACAGAATTTAAAAAAGAAGGAAAACTATCATCCAAGTATGTTTCAACACATGCTTATAAGTTCAAAGAAAGAAAAGAAATTTTATTAAGTTGTAAAGGAAACCCTGAAATTAATAAGACCTGGCATACGTTTGTGATGGGAGACATAAAACTTAAGGAAAATACGAAAAATAAAGATTGGGCTGCTGAAGGTCATGGGTTCTCAGAATTCTTAAGAGGCTCTGATGGTGAAATTTAAGGTGATTAATGCCTTCCTTCAATAAAAGAGGTGTAGAAAGTGAATGTGGAATGGACCATATGGTGAAACAAAGAATGACACAGAGTTTACCTACACAGACACAACACATGACATTATGGAGAAGAATATAACTGTAGTGAAAGGGGCATAAGTAACATGTAAACAAGAAAGAGGGGTTACGTGGTACCGGATCTCACAAGAGGCGAGAGCTTAATCCAATGAGTACAGTCAGATCTTGCAGCTGTGAGAGAGAATTAGTTTGTTACCTCAGAGTAAATATTCGCAGCTGATAGATGAAGTATACCAAGACAAAGAGCAAATAAATGAGCAGTTTATAAAAACAGGTACCGAACACATGTATCAGTAGGAGAAAGGAAACTTCTAAACAGCAACAGCAAACTTTCTGATAGTACAATGGAATCTCTAAAGAAACGTAAGAACGTTATAAAACGAACAAGAGCTAAGAAAACAGCAATTGTAAAAAAAAAATAATAATAAAAGAAAAATGAAGATGTCCGGAAGTACAACATGAGGAGGGTTGAAATTCAAGGAATTGTGAAAGTCGAAAGGAAAGAGGTGGATGCTTGGCATGCGATGAAACCAAATATCTCCTCTGAGAGATGCTATTGTAAGAAAAAAAATATATATCTAAAGTGATCTGAATAGAATATTATTCTTGCAAACTTCACAGGGGTAACATTATGACTGAGGAGACAGTCCGGGATATGGAAATAGTGGACATAATAATTCGAAGCAATAGAACTGAAGTAAACAGACTCTTAGAAGGAATGAATATAGATAAAGCATAAGGTGAAGACGATCGCCCCAAGGATCTTATTAAGGATCCAGGTGACTGCGCTGAACAAAAGACAAAGACTCCTCTCGAGATGTTTAAAGTAAACATTAAGAGAATATATGAATTAGTTCAGCTATAGATGCACACCGGCCACGTGAACAAACCGGACTGTTTGGTAGCTACGCGACAGTTGATCATATTATAGTTAATAACCAGGCAACTAAGATAACTCTTAGACATGAAAAGAAAGATTCGTGGATAAGGGAAAAAGGTAGATAATATGGACAGGTCAAGTCCCTGGTATAGCAGACAACAGACGGACAACCAGGACAACGGAAATGCAAGCCCGACATGTATGACAGGAAGAGCCAGACAAAAAGAAAAATAGAGATATGAAATGTGGAAATTTGCTGATATTCCATGGACCAGGCTAATAGCTAATATTGTAGGCCGGGATGGAAAAAGATGACAGAGGTCTTTGCCCTGCAGTGGACTGATTCAGGCTGCTGTTTTGTGTGTGTGTGTGTGTGTGTGTGTGTGTGTGTGTGTGTGTGTGTGTGTGTGTGTGTGTGTGTGTGTGTGTGTGCGCGCGCGCGAGCGAATGCTTTAATAGTGTCTAATGTGTATCTAAGCGTGTCTAAATGGGCGGCCACACTTGCTCCAAATATGTGATCGACAAGAGGAAACGAGGCTCAGGGGTCCGTCCAACGTTATGACTCAGATACTGCAGCGGCTCTAACCCGGTGGGTCGCTTCGTCTTGTCGGTCACATGTTTCCAACAAGTGTGGCCGCACCTAACACCAGCTTCCAGGCTTCTGCTCCGTGTACTTAAACATGTGTTCTTCCTCCCACACGCGTACCGTAGGCAAATGATTCACGCCACGCCAGCAGATGCTTATTAATTTCATTACCTTAAGAAATACGTTCCTAAATTCACCAGCCTTATCTTACCATTTAGCCATTTACTGGAGTAATAGGCAGAGTAAGACGTGCTAATGTGTCGTGAATTATTACTAAGACGAGTATATCTGGCAAGTAATGAGGTTTATATGAAAAAATAAGTGATGAGGGAGAATTCAGGTGCGTGGAACGAGGAGGAAATGAAAGGTAGAAGTTGGTGGAGGTGCAAATGATCGGTCGACCCTTGCTATAAGAAGCAATAAAATTGATTAAAAAGTCTTTAGAGAGATCATACTTCTGCCAACGCCATTGCCATTAAAGGGATCTAGATCCGTGGATAGAGGATCCGGATCCACCCAGAAATTTAATCAATTCTTTCTTCACCCATGGCCCACCTTTCCACAAACCTTCACTGAAATTCTGAGACAATTTTTGGAGACATTGTGCGGGATACACCGGATCCGGTTCCGCCCCTAAAACTTAATAATTCTTACATGGTCCATGGCCCACCTTTCTAGAAAATTTCATCACAATATATTCATAACTTTTTAAGCAATCCCAAATCTGGATCCGTGGATACGGGATCCTGATCCGATCCGACCCTAAATTTAAACAAGTCTTTCTTGGTCCATGGCGAACCATTCCACAAAATCTGTGAAATTCATAAAATAAATTTTGGATATTGTGCGGGATACCCTGGATCCACATTCGGATCCGGACCAAAATTTAATCAATTCTTCCTCGATCCATGACCCACCCTTCCACAAAATTTCATCAAAACCGGTTCATAACTTTTTCAGTAATCCCAGACCCGGAACCGTGGATATAGGACCCGGATCCAGATCCACCGCCAAGTTCAACAATTCTTTCTTTTTCCAAGGGGCACCATTCCGTAAAATTTCATTGAAATTCACAGACAACTTCCGAAGATTCTGTGCGGGATACTCCGGATCCGGATCCGGATCCGGCAAAAAATTTAATAATATCTTCCTTGGCTTATGACTCCACCCTTACACAGAATTACATCAAAATCATTTAATAACTTTTTGAGTAATCCTGTCATCAGAAAAAAACCATTGAAGAAAGGGGAAAACATAACACTCCTTTTCCTGACGTAATAATATTGATAATATTAAAAATAATAATAATAATAATATATAATAATAATAATATAAATAATACTAATACTAATATAATAATAATAATAATATTCATCATGATCAAGTGTATCATCATCATAACAAATACTACTACTACTACAACTACTACCAATTATTACTAGTATTATTATTATCATTATTATTATACATTATTATCATTATTATTATCATTATTATTATTATTATTATCATCTGAATCATCATCCATCTAACATCGAATCCTATGTTGCCCGATGAGAAGCTGTAGAAACCAGGGGCTCGGCAAGTTGCTCCCTGACACTTGAAATGAGTGACCAAGCCTGACTCATCCTGAGTGGCATAACGTAAATAATAAGCCCCAACCACTCCTTGGATATAAACCTGCTACAGAGCTATATCCGGTTGGAAACCCATAATTGCCCACTAAACAATCCGACCCCATAATTCAAGTTACTATGGTTACCACCCAGCGGAATAAATGGTTTCCTGGTGAAGAAAGCTACAGGGAAGCCATTTGCCTTATCTCTCAGTTTTGACTCACCCATAGGCAGAAGAAAAGAGGAGAAAGAATGAAAGGTAAGAAAAACAAAAGCGGGAGTGTAAAGTCACCCGACAGCAGAAGGAAGCGGAAAAGAATGAAAGTAAGAAAGACAAGAAGAGGGAGTGTAAAGTCACCCACCTGTAGGCAGAAGGAAGAGCAATGAATGAGGGAAAGAAAAACAGAAGACGAAGAGGAAGGAAAAGAGCAAAGAGGCAGACACCCAATAATAATAATATGCATCTCAGTAATGCTAGTAATAATTTGTCATCCACCAACGCCATAACAAGAAGAAAGTACTGAGAGAGCACATACCTCCGCCAATGCCACTGCCATTACAAAGGATCCGGATCCGTATCCCAGGATACAGGATGCTGTTGGATCTGATGCGCCCACAAATCTAATCAATTCATTCTTGCTCCATGGCCCACCTTCCCACAAAATGACATTTAAATTCACAGAGAAATTTATTCAGATATTATGCAGGATACTCCGGAACAGGATCAGCCCAAAAATTACATCATTTCTTCATGACCCAACCATCAACACAATTATATCAAAATCCGTTCATAACTTTTTGAAGTAAAGAAGCTAACAGACCGACAAACAAACAAACAGACAAACAAGCCAACATCTCTGAAAACATAACCACTTTGGCGGTGGTAATTATAATAACGAGGACAACACTAGCGAGTGTCACAAAATCTTCTAAAGCACTCAGGTGTGGTGCTCCTCAGGGTTCTCTTCGCTTCACCAAGTATCTCCTGTTCAGCGAAGTATCAGAACACCATCGCCAACCTTCCCACTCTTAACATTTTTGAAACTGTAAGGCAATGACACAGCGCACCATACACTCCGACAATGCCATTGCAACTAAAAGGGATCCCGGATCCGGATTCGTCTCAAAAATTTAACCAATTCTTTCCCTGGTCTGATGTCCCAACATTCCACAAAATTACACTGAAATTCATTAACAACTTTTGGAAATATTGTGCGGGATACTCCGCATCCAGATGGGACCGAAAATTTAATTAATTCTTCCACGGATTCATTAACCCCTTCCACAAAATTTCGTTAAAATCCCTATTCATTGCCTTTCAGAGTAAATCCTATAAACAGAAAGACAAACATACATAAAGACAAATAAACAAAACTAACGTGGGGTAAAACGTAACCTCCCTAAGAGCGTAGGTAACAATGAACCTATGAACATAGTCTCCAGTAACTTCTCACAGTTATACATGGCCAGTAATTTAATCAGTATATGAATGAAGAAAAAACTTTATGCCACATAATTATGAAGTAAACAATTCTTTCAGAAATATTGATTAAAAAAAAAAACACGATCAGCAACAATCAAAGCGAAACCACAAATGACGTGTGTATTGAAACAACCTGTCACCTGTGTACTAGAAAACCTGTCATCCGTTTAATTATAGTATTTTGATTAAGGTTACATCCTACCTTATTACATACTGAAAACTCACACTCCTATCACACTTACAGGCGTATAACAAATGGTGAAAATATTATGGTGAAAGAAATGATGATTGGATTAGGTCTGAGAAAGTATTTTATTACATTTTCCTAATAACAGGCTTTATTTCTCTACTTCTGCTGAGAAATCTATCAGTAAAGAAGTTAATAAATGCAAGACCTAATCCATGTCTCCCTTAAGGTATGTAAATTGGTCCTGAGGACACTTAAAACAAAACAACGAAAAAAAAAAAATCATTATACTATTATATTCTCCCATATACATTTCCTAACCATGTGTGTGTGTGTGTGTGTGTGTGTGTATTGTGTGTGTGTGTGTGTGTGTGTGTGTGTGTGTGTGTGTGTGTGTGTGTGTGTGTGTGTATATATGTATATGTGTGTGTGTGTGTTTAAATTCAGTTCTAAAAGTTTTTTTTTTATTGACATACAACAGTCTGGGAACAACGTGCAAAAACTGTTAAACGCAGAATCATCCTGGCAAAGACGTTACCCCCCCATCTCTCTCTCTCTCTCTCTCTCTACTCATACAACTACCCTACCTTCCTCTCACTCTCTATTACCCTCTTTTCTCCCTTTCCTCCATCCCTTACTCTTTTCAATCTCCCTAATTATCTCCCTTCCTCTCTCAAAGTTCACTTGCATGCTCTGCTCCCCCTGTCCCTCCCTCCCTCCTCTCTCTTTCTCACCGCACCCCCTTAACTCGCTCCCTCCCTTCTCCGTCCCCTCTTTCCTCCTCTCTCCCTTCCTTCTTCCCTCCACCGTCCCCATTCTCCCCCACTACCTCACCCCCTACTTCCTGCACATTCCCCCTTCCATCTCCCCTTACATTCTCCTCAGTTTCATCTCCCTATAAAAGACGAAATCCGACACCCTCTCCACTTCACTCCCACTCCTTCTACTTCCGCATCGAATAATCCAAGGGTAACCTCATTCGTAAAAGTTAATTCTGATACAACCCCACACGTTTTGTTACGTGCCACCTCTTAAGATTTCTTCACCTCTGGACACCTCACGTGGCGTTGAAAGACTAAAAATCTCTATTAACACTAGTTATCCTTTCACTAGTACTAAGTCTTTTTTTATTGTGTACGCTGTAAAAACATCTGATTTTATTTAGTTATGCGAAAAACTCTGCTACAGAATTGCCTAAATTCCGTGATTAACTTACAGAAAACAGACAGCTTTCACATCCATGAGAAAGAAAATAATACTATGATTGTGAACATTTGCGGCATAAAATCTCGGTGACAATTTGATAATCAATCACTCAAGATGTATAGCCATAATTTTATTACCTTATTCCCTCTTAGTAATATACAGAAGAATTCACCTGATGTTCTAAAACTCAACGAATTTCTTTTCTTCTACAATTTTTTTTTTTTTCATCGCTGAGTATCTTTTAACAGGAGAAAAGATATTTACCGAAGAATTTAAAAAAAATATCGGGAGTTGTTTGATCCTTGGTTCTCTTGGCATTGTTTTTCTCTAACTTGGCCTAAAATCGTCCTCTCTCCATCGTGAATGTACTGATTTGCAATAAGAGGTTAACACTAGAATATGAAGATAGTCAAAGAAAAGGATGTAACGACGAAGCTTTGTCATATCCTACCACTGGGGTGCGTGAAATAAGCTACCAAAAACACGTAAATCTAGGACACATTACGGTTAAAAGGAATATAAGTTGGTAACTCTACTAATTCTCCACTCCTCGCTCACCCTTCCATCCCACTTTCCATCTCCACTCCGACACTTACTCCCCACTCACCCCTCACGCTCCCCTTCTCCTTACCTGCCTTACCACTTCCTCATTCACTGCCCATTCATCCCTCACTCTCCCACCCTTTACCTGCCTTACCGCTGCCATACTGATTCCCCACTCACGTCCCACGTTCTCACACCCGCGCACATTTCCTCTCCGACTTTCAGAGACATTCCTCACTCATCCCTCAATTTCCCTCCCTCTCCTGTTCCTTCCCCAATCCCACACATACACTCCCCATTCATCGCTCACTCTCTCTCCATTTTACCACTTCTCCCCATCTCACTCCTAACACATCCTTCACTCTCCCTCTCCTTATTAACTTTCATTATTTTCCAACTCACTCTCGACGCTCCCTCCCTTCACCTACACGGTCCCCACTCTCTTACTCACTCCTCTTTCTCCTACACCAGGCACCACCAACACCACCACCATGCATATGGCCCTTCTCAGCCTCGTCTTCATAGGTCTTCTGGCCGGAGGAACTCACAAGCAGGGAGTTTTCTGCCCTGCAGCGGGTCCAACGACTTACTTGGCTCTGATAACGAATTTGCTTTGGTATGTGGCTACCTTGTTTGGTTGCCATCTGAATGTCACTCTCATTCGATGGTTCTCCTTTTAACATCCATAGTGATTCACACAGGCATTCGTACACTCGATGGTATCAGATGGTATCAGATATAACACACACACACACACACACACACACACACACACACACAAACCTACATCCATTTAGCAGTATTTATTGTACTTATTGATTCACTTACACATATCATTCGTACAGGCACTACAACTAACGCAGCTGAAAGAATTCACACGGGCACTAAACCTAATCAGTTGAAAGAACGTGTCTACTATATACTCTCACTCCCTCAGTCTTAGTGGCTCCCACAAACACTCACACTCACTTCACCCCATGCAGGTTCACTCATACTCCAAAGGATGCTCCATTTCACTCATTCAATTTACTCAATACCCACTTATGGAGACTGCTGAAAGACAGTTTCGCAGACGTTCTAACTCAGGTTCCAATCTCCTATTGTCACAAGCTTACTGCAAACAAGTTACTTTATTTGCAATATTTTAGTAGTAATGGATGGGTCAGATCTGCCAAAACTTCCATTAGATACTACACTTGAATTTATATTCCTATGCCCTAAAAGTCTAAATCATTCAAACAAGCAAAAAGCTGCATATGAGCGTTGCCTTTCTTCCTCTCTCTCTGCCTCCCCGTTCTTTTCCGTTTATCTCAGTCATTTCCGTTCTTCCTCTGCCTCCTCTTAAAACCTGCTCTTCTACTAACACCCTCCTTATCTTTCCACAGTTCACTTAATGGGTGAAGGAGAGATTCACTACCTTCAACTGTCCACCAATTGCTCTTCCTTTATCTCCATCCTTCCTGTTTCCTCCGTTGTCTCCCTCTTTCCTCCTCCCTCTTTCAGATCCCTTCCCTGCCTCCCTCTTTTTTCTCCCCACCTCTAATATCCATATTCTTAAACCTCTACAGTCGGACTACTATGTAACCTGCCGCTTGTGTGCCAGCTCAACGTGTTAGACTGCCTCAAGGAACTTGACATACTCTGCGGAAACCTTCACCCAAGAACTGCTGGAAACCTAATAATCTCAATTTTGACTGACTGCGTGCAGAGTTGAGCTCCGACAGTGAACTTGGACGTTCTCGCTACCATTAACCGTAATGTCACTCTATTTTACGCTGATTTTTATACTGTCACTCGTTTAACACCAATTTTCACAATGCACTCTGTCTCGCGCTGATTCTCATGATGTCACTCTGACTTTTAAGCTGATTTTCATACTGTCACTGTTTAATAGCTGATTTTCACACTGTCACTCTGTTTAACGCTGATTTTCATATTGTTTCTCTGTTTTACATCATTTTGATGTAGTCACTCTGTGTTGCACTTCAATTTTCATACTCTGTTATACCATACCCTCTCATGCCAGAGCACTATGTTATGTGATTGTTTTTAATCAATCTCATACCCATGCTTTTATGTTATGTGACTACTCTAGCTCACATACCTTAGCTCTATGTTGTGTGATTCAGTTTTACACTGGCACTAATACCCTAACGAAATACTTTGTGTTTCTGTTTTACTCTGGGTTCATACTCTAGCTTTGTAGTGTATGATTCTGTTTTACTCAAACTCTCATATCCCACAGACTTATGCAATTTTGTTTTACTC
>NC_136998.1:32308651-32501151 GCF_032717465.1 Coenobita brevimanus
TCCTTGACTTGCACCATCACCCACACCACTACCTTCACTTACACCGTCACCTTACCCCGTCTCCCTCACTTGCACCATCACTTACACCACCTTCACTTGCACCTTCAATTAATACCCTCTCTGACACTCTCACTTAAAGCTCTGACTGTGAAAAGGCCGGAATTTTGGTTTACAAATGCTTACACTCTGGAAAGCAGGAGGATTAGTGAGCCGTCAAAAATGCAAAAAGCACTCAGATACAAAACATATGTGAGTATTAGGCCAACTATTATGTCTGAAATCTTGATATAGTGAAACAGCTTTTAGATTACACGGTGCCGCTCTGCTCGCCTTAGTATGGGATGGATATGCGTTTTCTTAATACTGGTAAGGAAAAATACATGAATGATACGGATGAAAAATTTCCAGTGCAAGAAAAGGCTCAGACAATTAGATTCACTCGAGCTGGGAAGAGAATTAGAAGTCATGGGGCATGCAGGTGGACGATGGAAATTTATTAAGATGTTCGTGGTACTGATGAAGAAGGATCCGCAAAAAAAACGCGCTCACACGGATTTAAAAGAGGCAAACGAAGAGACATCGATACCTATGCACTGATCTGGTAGAGAGGATACTGCATTAGTGGAATAAGCTGCTTAGTTGTGTGAGCACCCATTCAAAAGCTTTAAAATACACCCGATAAACAGCTTGAGCCCAACGACGTAATTCATTTGTTTTTGGTTATTTCCTGTCGATTTTATTAATTTTAGGGCAGAATTTTTCTAAAACTAAAAATGGTAGATACAAGCCTTCATTAACTCCATTATTAGCAGGGAGTCTCCTATGTTACAGATAATCGTCTGGTTGCAGCAAGAAAATACAACAAATATCATCGTAAAGAGTTAAAGGCTGGAATGCAACATAAGCTGAAACGATGATAAATGCTACAGATTCGTTCGCTTTAACTTATGGCCCAACTTTTCATCCTTTTGCAGCTTATTTCACGAAGCTCAGGGTGGCAGAAAAAGATAATACTGTGGCTCTGAAGAATCCGTTCTGTAGCACATCTTCCTGACTAGCATCATATTCTAGCGTTAATCCACTGCAACAGCACCGCATTCACGATGGAGTGGATGCGCAATTTTGGGCCAAAGGTAAAATGAACAGAGTATAGTAAGTGATGCTTTGTGGGGCATCATCCTGAAATACTGTGATGCCTGGGACACAGTAACTACGAGGAATTAAATTACTCTGAATAGTGAAAAGTAACGCTGGCATAACAAGGGGTGGAAATGGGGATATCGTGAGGAAGTGATTCATGATGAAGAGAAAAATCGGTTTCATAAATCACACACACACACACACACACACACACACACACACACACACACACACACACACATCCTTACCCCAAACACCCCCCACACTCACACTCACACCCTCACCATGACGACAGTTTGAATACTATAATTTAGAGTTAATGACCCCAACTTGCTATCTGATTGGCCTGCATAATTAACGTCTCTTTAATGTCGAGCAAACCAAGAAATCACGACACGACAAGCGGCCAATATTAAAGCTGAAAATAAGTGTTCAGGTCATCAAGGCATGTAATTACCTTGATGTTTTTAGACTTTTCACCTGTAATTACCTTGATATTTTTAGAATTTTCACCTGATGTTATTTAATCTTTTCAACTGTAATTGATGTTAGTCTTCTCACCTGTAATTACCTTGATGTTAATAGTGTCTTCATCTGTAATTACCTTGATGTTAGTCTTTTCACCTGTAATTACCTTGATATTAGTGTTTACACCTGTAGTTACCTTTATGTTTAATCTTTTCACCTGCAATTACCTTGATGTTATTAGTCTTTTCACCTGTCTTTTCACCTGGATGACGTTTCTTATATTTATTTTCATCTTTCCTTCACTCAGTATTGATAAGCTTACGGGATTCTCTGTACTGAGGGTAAAATATAGCCTTCATTAACTGGGACTGAAGGGGTTAAGTCTCAAAATAGTGTTAAGTGACCGAAGCGCATAATTACTTAGTTGTGTATAGCATGCTCCCTACGATTACTTTTTATATATATATTTCATTCTTATTTCCAGACGACAAAATTAACCAGTGAAATAAATAGCATTGAACATGTTAGAAATAATCTCCACTGCGAATGGTATACACAAAACCAAATAATAGCATTAGATGGTAGTAAAAGAACACGAAAACAAGACGTACTCTGACTGAAATGGAAATGTCTTAAATAAAATGATAATAATAAAGGTATACAACTAATTCTAATCAACTGGAGAGATAGAGGGTTCTGTCTTCTCTACCTCACCTGTCTCTGTCCATGTCTAATCATACCTGAGCCTTCTTGAGCATGATCCTGCTTCAGTGTGCCTTGCCCTTCCCCTGCCTCGCCCCTCCTGCCTCAATCATCCCCTGCCTCATCCTTCCCTTGTCTCACCCTTCCTTCGTCACACCCTTCCCCTGTTTCACGTTTATCCTGCCTCACCCTTCCCTTGCCTCACCCTTTCCCTGCTTCACTCTTATCCTGCCTCGCCCTAACCCTCTCTGAACTTTACCCTGTATTGCCTTTCCTGCTTTCCTATCGTTATCTTAGACTAATTGGATTGATAACGTACCAGAGTCACAATCTCCTCAGACACAAACCTCTTCTCAGGAAAATAGGGACATAGTTTTGGTTGCTTTCCTTTAAACTTCTTTTTATTCACTCGTCTTTCCTCAGTCTCATCAGTCCCTTACCTCTCCCTTTTCTCACCTTACCCTTCCCTGCCTCAGTGCCTCACCCTTCCATGCCTCACCCTGTTCTGCCTCGCCCTTACCCTGACTCACAAAATCGGGTGAAAACTGACGATTTTAAGCCCATTTGAAATTTTAGGTCCGACCCACCTGACACTGACCCTCCTATCGCTAACTGGAAGATGGCCCCTGCTGTAATGAAGCATGTTATAGGATGTAGATTTGAAAGATGCACCTTTGGGTTTTTGGTTTCAAGTCGATATGGCGAATTTGAAAGGCGTTATGGCGAAAACACGATTTTTTACCTGCCCCCGTTTTCTTACATTTTGGGGGTCCACAGCCTGGGCCTTGGTCCAATTTGGCCGCAAATTTAATAAAATGATAAGAAGGTCATCGCCCATCAGTCCTGTAATTTAGGCAAAATCGCATCAGTAGTTTTTGCGTAAAGTTGTAAACAGGCAAACAGACAGAGAAACAAAGTGAAAACAACACCCATCCCCGACCACTCCGAGGCGGGGACGAGTAAAACTTTCGTATATACTGTAGATGAAGCTAACACGTAATTAGAAAAATATTAAGGTATGTTTAGGTGGCAAATCTCATAATGCATAAGGCTACCTACACGGTGACTTTAAGAGAGGGTTGGCAAGGATAAACCCGAGATCAAGTTCAGGTGAGCTAAAGGCAGTCTCTCTCTCTCTCTCTCTCTCTGCTGCATCTCCTACAACACCTTGAGCTCGAGAGAAATGCTTAAATCCCTGCCTACCCTCTGCCTTATTCTCCCTCACCCTTTCTCCCTTGCCGCTACCTGCCTCCCCCTACCTTTCCCCCCTTCCCTGCCTCCCCCTACATTCCCCTGCCTCCCCTGCCGTACCTGGATCATGACGGAGATGCCCACGATGCCGTTTGAGCCGAGTCGAGCCTCACTCATGTTGCGGTACAAGTCTACGTTGAACCCGTAGAGCTGAATCTGCAAATAAACATACAAACAATTAGACGTGTATATTATGAACACACACACACACACACACACACACACACACACACACACACACACACACACACACGCACACACAGGTAAATTAGGGAGGTGATGAAATAAAGCTGTATAACTAGATCTGCGAACAAATAAACAATTATCAGTGTGGGTTTTATTAATGACGGTACTGGCAACAGGTACACTCCTCCTCCTCCTCCTCCTCCTCCTCCTCCTCCTCCTCCTCCTCCTCCTCCCCAGTGAAATAGTCCCACTAAAACAGGTTGCATTATGGTTCTGGTATACAAGGTTGGCTCTGGGTTTTATGACAGATTTAGCCAATGCATATCTACTACCTTCATCCTGACTCTCTCTCTCTCTCTCTCTCTCTCTCTCTCTCACTTCTATACTCTTTTTACCCTAACTTGGCCAAAAATTGCCATCTCTCCATCTTGAACGCTGAAGTGTAATAATGGATTAAAACTAGAATATAATGCTAATCACGACGAAGTGCGATGGCAAGGATGTAGAGCCGTAGCACAGTCTCTTTTGGCCATTGCGCTACCTAAAAATAAGCAGAAGACGGAGGAAAATCTAAGCCAAGTTAAGGTGAAAGAACTATAGTCACAGTACAACAGCTAAAAAAAAAAAAAAAAAAAAAAAAAAAAAAACTGCTTATATGATCAGTAGTAGATATAGGAAATGAAACTTAAAAACACACAAAAAGTTATTTTTTTTCATAAGGGAACTGAAACATAAATAAAAAATGGATATACCGTCATTTTTATATATAGGGAATGAAACTACAGAAGTGCCTATATATATTGTCATTTCTATATAAGGAAAATGAAAACTACTTATTTAAAAAGCCTATACTATCATTTTTATGTTTATATTAAATGAAAATAAACAATAAAAATTCCTATACTGTCATTTTTATATAAGGAAAATGAAACCTATATATATATAAACAGCCCATATTTTCATTTTCAAATATAGAAAACTTATATATAAAAATAATTTCTTTGATATTGTATGCTTCCATGGCAACAATCTATTCACTCGGTCACTGAGCTGTCGGGGTTAGAAAATATGGGAAAAGGTCAAAGCTCGTAATTACACTCGTTTAGATAAAAAGATAATTATGCATTTGATATGTAGTGAAGTGTATCTGTTGCCAGTAGTGCTGCCGTTTTTACTGCTGTCGATATTAGTATGAGAGCAATCCTTATGTTGGTGATATTAATGATTTTGATATAGAATACTCATCAACACTGACGTCACCACCCATACCTGGCATAATCTCTCTCTCTCTCTCTCTCTCTCTCTCTCTGTTTGTACCCTAAAATAAAAGATGAAATGTGTTTATTGTCTGGGAAGCCGCGAAGTCGCCCTTGCAATTTCTGTGCGGTAGAGCTTTTTCATCGACTAACAAATTTACAGAGAATCAAGCACGGTCACATGCATTTTCATATATAAATCATCTCCGACTTTTCCCCTTCCCTAAGTACATGACCCCGACGTATGTGTATAACTATATAATTTTCAATACTACAACTACTACTACTACTACCACTATCCTATTTTATTCAGCTTTGGAGAGACTTTTCCAACTGCTTAAATATATCCTTCATTAACTCCTTCACTAATAAAGATATACTGAGTTAAATACAAATCGTCTCGTAGTAGCAAGAAGAGAAAATAAATATGTGGATTGGAGAGACGATTTCATTTGTTCCATTAACGTTTCTAAATTACAGCCATCTTCTTACTGGACTTGCCCGTCTTTTCATACCTTCCAAACTCACACAGACCCCTTTTCATCCCTCTGTTCATGTCCTCTTTGTAACCAGATCTTCTACGCAAATACTGTGTTAACATAATCCTACCTCCAAACTCACTCACATATACATCTTTTCATCACCCTATTCATGTCTGTTCTTTGTGCAACTAAATCGTCTATGTAAACAAAATGGTACCATTAGACCTGCAAAGCATCACTGTTCCACATATTTAGCGAATCTCTCTCTCTCTCTCTCTCTCTCTCTCTCTCTCCTATCCGATCCACCTCACGGAACATAGGTAACATTCAATAGTAAGATTTTCAGCAACACTGATTCACATATTTCACAATTCTCCATATGTCCCATTCGATCCACCTCACGGAACACACGTAACATTATTCAGTAGCAACATTTCCAACATCACTAATCCCCATACATATCACGAATCTCTACATGTGCCGCCCGACCCACCTCACGGAATCCACATAATATTCTGCAGTACCATTTCCATCCTCACTATTCCACATAACTCACGAATCTCTACCACCCGATCCACCTCACGGAACACACGTAACGCATTCAGTGGTAACATTTCCACCACTCAGACCCCTGACTTCCCTTACTTATTCTATACCAAAGAATCACACCCGGATGTTAAAGTGAGCACTGACACACTCTCGTACAGTCCTCTTTTGCAATATCTAATTAAATTTTCTGTTCGGAATGTGAGGTTTTCAATGCACCAGCCACTTCTTTTTTTCTCCTGCTTTAATAAAACCTAATTTTCACTTCTCAGATAGATTAAGCTCATATTTCTCTCTGTGTGTGCAAAGGTAGTTAAAATGTTAAAAGCTTCCGGAATATGAGGTGTTTTGGTAGCTACCTGTACGCTGTAGTTATTATTATTATTATTATTATTATTATTATTAGTAGTAGTAGTTGTAGTTGTAGTAGTAGTAGTAGTAGTAGTAGTAGTAGCAGTAGTAGTAGTAGTAGTAGTAGTAGCAGTAGTAGTAGTAGTAGTAGTAGCAGTAGCAATAGTAGTAGTAGTAGTAGTAGTAACTGTAGTAAAGTTTTTATTACAACGAAGAATTCAACATGGTATATATTTCCATACTTCTATACTGATATCGCATTAACAGTAATTAAATCACTACATACTTCAGAAATAATTTGTACAGCAATTACAGAATTAATTTAACTACAGCTGATATTCACAAGACGAAGTAATGAGCCGGTATTATAGGTGTGTGTGTGTGTGTGTGTGTGTGTGTGTGTGTTATAGAGAGAGAGAGAAGGGGGGGGCCGGGCGTGTTCAGGTGCTCCCTACGTAAGCTCATTAGTGCCATAACACCTGTATGAGGCTTACCTGTCTCCACCTCCTTACCCCCTCTCACACCTTCTTACCTCCCTCTCCCTTCACTCCTTCTTCTCCCCCTCCCTCCCTCAGTCTATCTCTTCCTCTTTTCTCTCCATCTTCTCTCCTCCCTCCCTCTTCTCTCTCTTCCTTTCTTCCTCCTCCTTCCCTTTCCTTCTATTTCCAAGGTCTCTTGCCTCTCACTTCACCCTCCTCCTCCTGCTTTCTTGGTTCATACTTTCTCCTCTCTCTCACCCTCTCTCTCTGTCACACACACACACACACACACACACACACACACACACACACACACACACACACACACACACACACACACACAAATAAATCTTGCATCTCATTTTCTCTCTCGCCCACGGATGGCCACCTTCATCAACTGCATGAAGACTGGATCCTCCTGAACACATGGAATCCACTGAACCGACCTGAACCTATTTGAACCAGAACCAATACATGGTGTGTGTGTGTGTGTGTGTGTGTGTGTAGGCGGGGGTAGCGAATGGTTCGTTAGTTTCTTATGTGTATCCAATGATGTCTAACACCAGCTTCCAGGCTTCTGCTCCGTGTACTTAAACATGTGTTCTTCCTCCCACACGCGTACCGTAGGCAAATGATTCACGCCACGCCAGCAGATGCTTAATAACTTCATTACCTTAAGAAATACGTTCCTAAATTCACCAGCCTTATCTTACCATTTAGCCAATTACAGGAGTAATTGGCAGTGTCAGATGTGCTAATGGGTCGGGAATTACTAGTAAGACGAGTATATCTGAGAGAATGAGATGTTTATTTGAAAAAATGAGTGATAAGAGAGAATTAAAGTGTGTGCGAGTAGCAGGAGGGAATGAGGGCAGAAGCTGGTGGAAGTGCTACTGATTGGCCGGCTCTGACTATGAGTAGTAATAATTAGAAGGCACTCAAACAGCGAATACCTCCGAAAATGCCATTGCCATTAAAAAGGATACGGATCCAGATCCGCGGATATAGGATCCGGATCCACCCCAAACAAATGATCAATTTTTTCTTGGTCCATGGCCCACCCTTCGAAAAAAAGAAAAAAATATTGAAATTCATAGAGAACTTTTGGAGATATTGTGCGGAATACACCAGCTCCGGCTCCGGATCCGCCCCTAAATTTAATAAATTCTTCCATGGTCCATGGCTCACCCTCCCACGAAATCTCATTAACGTCCGTTCATATCTTTTGGGGAAATCCCAGATCCGGACCCGTGGATGCTGGATCCGGATCCAGACCCACCCTCAAATTTAAGCAATTCTTTCTTGTTCCATGGCGCACCATTCAACAAAATTTCAGTGAAATTCATTGAGAACTTTAGGAGATATTGTGAGCGATACTCCGGATTCGGGTCCAGATCCTCGCCAAAATTTAAGAAATTCTTTCTTGCTGCATTGCCCACGTTTCCACAAAATTACATTGAAATTCATTAAGAACACTTGTATACTGTGCGGGATACTCCGGATTCGGATCCGGATCCTCCCTACAATTTAATCATTTCCTTCTTGACCCATGGCCCACCCTTCCACAAAGTTTCCTCAAAATCCGTTCACAACTTTTTGAGTAAAGTAGCTACTAGACCTTTAACCTGATAAACAAACCAAAGTCGACAAAAACATTACCACTCTAGAGGAGGTAATAACATTAACGAGAAAAACAGTAGTAGTGTCACAAATCTTCTTAAGGATTCAGGTGTGGTGTTCTTCAGTATTCTGAGCCTCTTACTCCCGTTCATCCAGTATTAAAAAGCCATCTTTACAAGCTTCCCTCTCTTCATTTTGAAACTAGACGGCACTCAGCACATACTTTCGCCAATGCCACTGCAATTAAAAAGGTTCCGAATCCAGATTCGCGGATATAAGACCCGGATCTGGATCCAGATCCGCCCCGATATTACCCCATTCTTTTTTGGTCCATGGCCCACCATTCCACAAAATTTCACTGAATATCCTTGAGAACTTTTGGAGATACTGTGCGGGATGCTCCTGATCCGGGTCCGGATCAGGCCAAAAATTTAAACATTTCTTCCAAGGCCCATGGCCCACAATTCCACGAAATTTCATTAAAATCCGTTCATAACAGTTTGAGTTATCGTGGATCCGAGTCTGTGGATATAGGATTCGGATTCGGATCTGCCCCCAAACTTAACCAATTCTTTCTTCGTCAATGGCGCACCATTCTACAAAATTTCAGTAAAGTTCACAGAAAACTTTTGGAGATATTGTCCGGGATACTCCGCATCCATATCCTGATCCGCCCCCAAATTTAATTATTTCTTCCTTGGCCCATGGCTCACCCTTCCATAAAATCTCATCAAAACCCGTTCATAACTTTTTGAGTAATCCTGCTAACAGACAAACAAACCAACGCGGGGTAAAACATAACCTCCTTGGCGGAGGTAGTAGTAGTAGTAGTAGTAAGAGTAACAGTAGTAGTAGTAGTAGTAGTAACAGTAACAGTAGTAGTAGTAGTAGTAGTAGTAGTAATAATAAAAATAATAATAATAACAATAATAATAATAATAATAATGCAAGTAATCATCATCATCATCATCATCATTATTATCATCAATATCATCATCATCATCATCATCGTCATAATAAGTAGAATGCATTGAGGAAGCGCATAAAGTACCTACGCCAATATCAATGTCAAAGGATTCGGATCCGGATCCTCCACAAAATTTAATAAATTCTTTCTTGGTACATGGCCCACCTGTCCACAAAATTACACTGAAAATCACGGAGAACTCATGGAGAGATTGTGCGGGATACTCCGGACACTGATCTGGATCCGCCCTAAAATTAAAACATTTCTTCCTTGCCCGATGGCCCGGCCTTCCAGACATCGAAACCCGTTCATAACTTTTTGAGTAAAGTAGCTAACACAGAGACAGACAAACAAACAGACCCATCTACACATTCTATCTATTATTCCTCATCTTTCTTTATCTTATTCCTCTATCTACCTCCCGTCTTTCCCATCATCCATTTTCCTTCTTCCCTCATCTCCCCCCCTTCTCCCCTCTTCACCTTCATCCCACAGGCCCTCTTCCTTCTCACATTTATTCTTGTCTCCCGCCCCTCTATCCTTTTCACCATCCCTCTCCTCTTTCTCCATCCTCATCCTCTCACCTTTAACGCTTCCACATCACACCACACAACATCACTAGTACTATTGCGTATTTCTGGACTAGTATGTAGTTTCAATTTATAACTCTATGTATTTTCATCAATAAATTCCTATATGAATCTTGTGCTTCTCTTGTTACCTAATAATTACAAACACCTTGTAGTTTTATAAATAGTTTAAAAAAAAATGGTAACATTTTATTATAAAAATCTAAAGAAAGGCAAAAAAAAAAAAAAAAACCTATAGTACTCCAAATAATACTAAAAAATTAACCTATTCAGATATTTTATGTAATCATCAGAGGTACTTCTTTAAAGGAACACAAGCTTGCCGTGGCGAGGAAGCTTGTGCATCTCAGTCACCAGCGGAGCCATACTAGTCTGGTGCAGCCATACAAGACAGGTTCCTTGTTAGGCATCACAAGAAAAATCTTACCTCGCAGTAAGTGGCTGACTTGGCCCCGTCAGCAACCAGCTCACACCTAAACAAATACAACTAGTTCTATCAAATCAGGGGGGAAAGTTCCTAACAGCAATGGAGAAACTGGCCATAACGGGATAAAACCTACTCTAGAGCAAGGGGTGCGAAAAATATCTGTTTCTCAATATAGTCGCCTGTGGAAACTAATTCATGGGACTAGAAATGTCCTCATTCTTGCTTGTGAAGCCAAGTTGGTTCTCCTTATCAGGGATGCGAGTGATGGAAACAAAGATATCACAGGTCTTAGTGAGGTCACAACACCTGGTGAGGCATTTGTAGAACTGCATGATATTTATGTCCTGCGATACAAAAGCAAACATGAAAAGAGGCAACATGCCTTATGATTTTTGGTCAATAATAAATGGTTAATATGAAAAAGACTTCAGTATAAAGTATATGAAACAAGAGGAGACCTTATAACAGAATTTTAAAAAAGAAGGAAAACTATTATCCAAGTATATTTTTCAATACATGATTATAAGTTCGAAGAGAGAAAGGAAATTTTATTAAGTTGTAAAGAAAACCCTGAAATTAATAAGACCTGCCATACGTTTGTGATGGGAGACATAAAACTTAAGGCAAGTACGAAAAAGGAAGGTTGGGCTGCTGAAGGTCATGGGTTGTCAGAATTCTTAAGAGGCTCTGATGGTGAAATTTAAGGTGATTAATGCCTTCTTTCAATAAAAGACGTGTAGAAAGTGAATGTGGAATGGACCATATGGTGAAACAAAGAATGACACAGAGTTTACCTACACAGACACAACACATGACATTATGGAGAAGAATATAACTGTAGTGAAAGGGGCATAAGTAACATGTAAACAAGAAAGAGGGGTTACGTGGTACCGGATCTCACAAGAGGCGAAAGCTTAATCCAATGAGTACAGTCAGATCTTGCAGCTGTGAGAGAGAATTAGTTTGTTAGCTCAGAGTAAATATTCGAAGCTGATAGATGAAGTAGACCAAGACAAAGAGCAAATAAATGAGCAGTTTATAAAAACAGGTACCGAACACATGTACAAGTCGGAGAAAGGAAACTTCTAAACAGCAACTGCAAACTTTCTGATAGTACAATGGAATCTATAAAAAAAAAGTAAGAACGTTATAAAACGTATCAATAGCTAACCAACCGGCAATTGTAAAAAAAAAAAAAATAACAATAAAAGAAAAATGAAGATGTCCGGAAGTACAACATGAGAGGGTTGAAATTCAAGGAATTGTGAAAGTCGAAAGGAAAGAGGTAGATGCTTGGCATGCGATGAAACCAAATATCTCCTCTGAAAGATGCTATTGTAAGAAAAAAAATATATATCTAAAGTGATCTGAATAGAATATTATTCTTGCAAACTTCACATGGGTAACATTATGACTGAGGAGCCAGTCCGGGAAAAGGAAATAGTGGACATAATAATTCCCAGCAATAGAACTGAAATAAACAGAGTCTTAGCAGGAATGAATATGGATAAAGCAGAAGGTGAAGACGATCGCCCCAAGGATCTTATTAAGGATCCAGGTGACTGCGCTGAACAAAAGACAAAGACTCCTCTCGAGATGTTTAAAGTAAACATTAAGAGAATATATGAATTAGTTCAGCTATAGATGCACACCGGCCACGTGAACAAACCGGACTGTTTGGTAGCTACGCGACAGTTGATCATATTATAGTTAATAACCAGGCAACTAAGATAACTCTTAGACATGAAAAGAAAGATTCGTGGATAAGGGAAAAAGGTAGATAATATGGACAGGTCAAGTCCCTGGTATAGCAGACAACAGACGGACAACCAGGACAACGGAAATGCAAGCCCGACATGTGTGACAGGAAGAGCCAGACAAAGAGAAAAATAGAGATATGAAATGTGGAAATTTGCTGATATTCCATGGACCAGGCTAATAGCTAATATTGTAGGCCGGGATGGAAAAAGATGACAGAGGTCTTTGCCATGCAGTGGACAGATTCAGGCTGCTGTTTTGTGTGTGTGTGTGTGTGTGTGTGTGTGTGTGTGTGTGTGTGTGTGTGTGTGTGTGTGTGTGTGTGTGTGTGTGTGTGTGTGTGTGTGTGTGTGTGTGTGTGTGTGTGTGTGTGTGTGTGCGCGAGCGAATGCTTTAATAGTGTCTAATGTGTATCTAAGCGTGTCTAAATGGGCGGCCACACTTGCTCCAAATATGTGATCGACAAGAGGAAACGAGGCTCAGGGGTCCGTCCAACGTTATGACTCAGATACTGCAGCGGCTCTAACCCGGTGGGTCGCTTCGTCTTGTCGGTCACATGTTTCCAACAAGTGTGGCCGCACCTAACACCAGCTTCCAGGCTTCTGCTCCGTGTACTTAAACATGTGTTCTTCCTCCCACACGCGTACCGTAGGCAAATGATTCACGCCACGCCAGCAGATGCTTATTAATTTCATTACCTTAAGAAATACGTTCCTAAATTCACCAGCCTTATCTTACCATTTAGCCATTTACTGGAGTAATAGGCAGAGTAAGACGTGCTAATGTGTTGTGAATTATTACTAAGATGAGTATATCTGGCAAGTAATGAGGTTTATATGAAAAAATAAGTGATGAGGGAGAATTCAGGTGCGTGGAACGAGGAGGAAATGAAAGGTAGAAGTTGGTGGAGGTGCAAATGATCGGTCGACCCTTGCTATAAGAAGCAATAAAATTGATTAGAAAGTCTTTAGAGAGATCATACTTCTGCCAAAGCCATTGCCATTAAAAGGGATCTAGATCCGTGGATAGAGGATCCGGATCCACCCAGAAATTTAATCAATTCATTCTTCACCCATGGCCCACCTATCCACAAACCTTCACTGAAATTCACAGACAACTTTTGGAGACATTGTGCGGGATACACCGGATCCGGATCCACCCCTAAAACTTAATAATTCTTCCATGGTCCATGGCCCACCTTTCTACAAAATTTCATCACAATATATTCATAACTTTTTAAGTAATCCCAAATCTGGATCCGTGGATACGGGATCCTGATCCGGATCCGACCCTAAATTTAAACAAGTCTTTCTTGGTCCATGGCGAATCATTCCACAAAATCTCTGTGAAATTCATAAAATAAATTTTGGATATTGTGCGGGATACCCCGGATCCACATTCGGATCCGGACCAAAATTTAATCAATTCTTCCTCGATCCATGACCCACCCTTCCACAAAATTTCATTAAAACCGGTTCATAACTTTTTCAGTAATCCCAGACCCGGAACCGTGGATATAGGACCCGGATCCAGATCCACCGCCAAGTTCAAACAATTCTTTCTTTTTCCAAGGGGCACCATTCCGTAAAATTTCATTGAAATTCATAGACAACTTCCGGAGATTCTGTGCGGGATACTCCGGATCCGGATCCGGATCCGGCAAAAAATTTAATAATTTCTTCATTGGCTTATGCCCACCCTTACACAAAATTACATCAAAATCATTTAATAACTTTTTGAGTAATCCTGTCATCAGAAAAACCATTGAAGGGAAAAACATAACCTCCATTTCCGAGGTTATAATAATAATAATAATAATAATAATAATAATAACAATAATAATAATAAAAATAATAATAATAATAATAAAAAATAATAATAATAACAATAATACTACTACTAATAATAATATTCATCATGATCATGATCATCATCATAAATACTACTGCTACTACAACTACTACCAATTATTACTAGTATTATTATTATCATTATTATTATTTATTATTATCATTATTATTATTATTATTATTATTATTATTATTATTATCATATGAATCCATCCATCTAACATCGAATCCTATGTTGCCCGATGAGAAGCGTAGAAACCGGGGGCTCGGCAAGTTGCTCCTGACACTTGAAATGAGTGACCAGCCTGACTCATCCTGAGTGGCATAACGTAAATAATAAGCCCCAACCATTCCTTGGATATAAACCTGCACAGGCTCAATCAGGTTGGAGAGCCATAATTGCCCACTAAACAATCCGACCCCATAATTCAGTTATATGGTTACCACCCAGCGGAATAAATGGTTTCCTGGTGTACAGGAAGCCATTTGCCTTGTCTCTCAGTTTTGACTCACCCATAGGCAGAAGAACGAGGAAAGAATGAAGGTAAGAAAAACAAAAGCGGGAGTGTAAAGTCACCCGACGGCAGAAGGAAGCGGAAAGAATGAAAGTAAGAAAGACAGAAGAGGGAGTGTAAAGTCACCTGTAGGCAGAAGGAAGAGCAATGAATGAGGGAAAGAAAAACAGAAGACGAAGGAAGGAAAAGAGCAAAGGGCAGACACCCAATAATAATAAATAATAATGCAAGTAATCATCATCACCAACGCCATAACAAGAAAAAAGTACTGAGAGAGCACATACCTCCGCCAATGCCACTGCCATTACAAAGGATCCGGATCCGTATCCCAGGAAACATGATGCTGACCCGGATCCCGATGCGCCCACAAATTTAATCAATTCATTCTTGCTCCATGGCCCACCTTCCCACAAAATTACATTTAAATTCACAGATAATTTATTCAGATATTGTGCGGGATACTCCGGAACGGGATCAGCCCAAAAATTTTATCATTTCTTCCATGACCCATGGCTCAACCATCAACACAATTATATCAAAATCCGCTCATAACTTTTTGTGTAAAGAAGCTAACAGACCGACAAAGAGACAAACAGACAAACAAGCCAACATCTCTGAAAACATAACCACTTTGGCGGAGGTAATTATAATAACGAGGACAACACTAGCAGTGTCACAAATCTTCTAAAGCACTCAGGTGTGGTGCTCCTCAGGGTTCTCTTCCTTCACCAAGTATCTCCTGTTCAGCAAGTATCAGAACACCATCCTTACAACCTTCCCTCTTAACATTTTGAAACTGTAAGGCAATGACACAGCGCATACCTCCGACAATGCCATTGCAACTAAAAGGGATCCGGATCCGGATTCGTCTCAAAATTTAACCAATTCTTTCCTGGTCGATGTCCCAACATTCCACAAAATTTCACTGAAATTCATTAACAACTTTTGGAAATATTGTGCGGGATACTCCGCATCCAGATGGGACCGAAAATTTAATTAATTCTTCCACGGTTAATTAACCCTTCCACAAATTTTCGTTAAAATCTATTCATGCCTTTCAGAGTAATCCTATAAACAGAAAGACAAACATACATAAAGACAAATAAACAAACTAACGTGGGGTAAAACGTAACCTCCTAGGCGTAGGTAACAATGAACCTATGAACATAGTCTCCAGTAACTTCTCACAGTTATACATGGCCAGTAATTTAATCAGTACGGAATGAAGAAAAAACTTTATGCCATATAATTATGAAGTAAACAATTCTTTCAGAATTATTGATAAAAAAAAAAAAACACGATCAGCAACAATCAAAGCGAAACCACAAATGACGTGTGTACTGAAACCATCTGTCACCTGTGTACTGAAACCTGTCATCCGTTTAATTATAGTATTTTGATTAAGTTTACATCCTACCTTATTACATACTGAAAACTCACACTCCTATCACACTTACAGGCGTATAACAAATGGTGAAAATATTATGGTGAAAGAAATGATGATTGGATTAGGTCTGACAAAGTATTTTATTACATTTTCCTAATAACAGGCTTTATTTCTCTACTTCTGCTGAGAAATCTGCCAGTAAAGAAGTTAATGAATGCAAGACCTAATCCATGTCTCCCTTAAGGTATGTAAATTGGTCTTGAGGACACTTAAAACAAAACAACGAAAAAAAAAAAATCATTAGACTATTATATTCTCCCGTATACATATCCTAACCATGTGTGTGTGTGTGTGTGTGTGTGTGTGTGTGTGTGTGTGTGTGTGTGTGTGTGTGTTTAAATTCAGTTCTAAAAGTTTTTTTTTTATTAACATACAACAGCCTGGGAACAACGTAAAAACTGTTAAACGCAGATCATCTGGCAAAGACGTACCCCCCCCACTCTCTCTCTCTCTCTCTCTCTCTCTCTCTCTCTCTCTCTCCTACAACTACCTACCTTCCCCTCCTCTCTATTACCCTCTTTTCTCCTTTCCTCCATCCCGCCTCTTCTCAATCTCCCTAATTATCTCCCTTCCTCTCTCAAGTTCCTTGCATGCTCTGCTCCCCCTGTCCCTCCCTCCCTCCTCTCTCTTTCTCACCGCACCCCCTTAACTTGCTCCCTCCCTTCTCCGTCCCCTCTTTCCTCCTCTCTCCTTCCTTCTTCCCTCCACCGTCCCCATTCTCCCCCCACTACCTCACCCCTACTTCTGCACATTCCCCCTTCCATCTCCCCTTACATTCTCCTCGGTTTCATCTCCCTATAAAAGACGAAATCCACACCTCTCCACTTCACTCCACTCACCTTCTCTTCCACATCGAAGAATCAGGTAACCTCATTCGTAAAGTTAATTCTGATACAACCCGTTTTGTACGTGCCACCTCTTAAGATTTCTTCACCTCTGGACACCTCACGTGGTGAAAGACTAAAAATCTCTATTAACAATGGTTATCCTTTCACTAGTACTAAGTCTTTTTTTATTAAGTACGCGGTAAAAACATCTGATTTTATTTAGTTATGCGAAAAACTCTGCTACAGAATTGCCTAAATTCCGTGATTAACTTACAGAAAACAGACAGCTTTCACATCCATGAGAAAATAACACTATTACTGTGAACATTTGCGGCATAAAATCTCGGTGACAATTTGATAATCAATCACTCAAGATGTATAGCCATAATTTTATTACCTTATTCCCTCTTGGTAATATACAGAAAAATTCACCTGATGGGCTAAAACTCAGCAGATTTCTTTTCTTCTACAATTTTTTTTTTTTTTTTCATCGCTGAGTATCTTTTAACAGGAAAAAATATTTACCGAAGAATTTTAAAAAAATATCGGGAGTTGTTTGATCCTTGGTTCTCTTGGCATTGTTTTTCTCTAACTTGGCCTAAAATCGTCCTCTCTCCATCGTGAATGCTGATTTGCAATAAGAGGTTAACACTAGAATATGAAGATAGTCAAAGAAAGGATGTAACGACGAAGCTTTGTCATATCCTACCACTGAGGTGCGTGAAATAAGCTGCAAAAACACGTAAATCTGGGACACATTACGGTTAAAAGGAATATAAGCTGGTAACTCTACTAATTCTCCACTCCTCGCTCACCCTTCCATCATTTTCCATCTCCACTCCGACACTTACTCCCCACTCACCCCTCACGCTCCCTTCTCATACCTGCCTTACCACTTCCTCATTCACTGCCCACTCATCCCTCACTCTCCCACCCTTTACCTGCCTTACCGCTGCCATACTCATTCCCCACTCACGTCCCGTTCTCCCACCCTTTACATTCCTCTCCGACTTTCAGAGACATTCCTCACTCATCCCTCAATTTCCCTCCCTCTATATTCCTTCCCCAATCCCACACATACACTCCCCATTCATCGCTCACTCTCTCTCCATTTACCACTTCCCATCTCACTCCCTAACACATCCTTCACTCTCCCTCTCCTTATTTACTTTCATTACTTTCCAACTCACTCTCGACGCTCCCTCCCTTCACCTACGGTCCCCACTCTCACACTCTCTCGCTATCCCCTACAGGCACCACCAACACCACCACCATGCGTATGGCCCTTCTCAGCCTCGTCTTCATGGGTCTTCTGGCCGGAGGAACTCTGGCAGGGAGTTTTCTGCCCTGCAGCGGGTCCAACGACTTACTTGGCTCTGTTCTTAATTTGCTTGGTATGTGGCTATGTTTTCGTTGCCGTCTGAATGTCACTCTCATTCGATGGTTCTCCTTTTAACATCCATAGTGATTCACACAGGCATTCGTACACTCGCTGGTATCAGATGGTATCAGATAAAACACACACATACACACACACACACACACAAACCTACATCCATTTAGCAGTATTTATTGTACTTATTGATTCACTTACACATATCATTCACACAGGCACTACAACTAACGCAGCTGAAAGAATTCACACGGGCACTAAACCTAATCAGTTGAAAGAACGTGTCTAGTATATACTCTCACTCCCTCAGTCTTAATTAGCTCCCACAAACACTCACACTCGCTTCACCCCATGCAGGTTCACTCATACTCCAAAGGATGCTCCATTTCACTCATTCATTTACTCAATACCCACTTATGGAGACTGCTGAAAGACAGTTTCGTAGACGTTCTAACTCAGGTTCAATCTCTTATTGTCACAAGCTTACTATAAAGAAGTTACTTTATTTGCAATATTTTAGTAGTAATGGATGGGTCGAATCTACCAAAACTTCCATTAGATACTACACTTAGATTTATATTCCTATGCCCTAAAGTCTAAATCATTCAAACAAGCAAAGCAGCATATGATGGAAGAGCCTTTCTTCCTCTCTCTCTGCCTCCCCGTTCTTTTCCGTTTATCTCAGTCATTTCCGTTCTTCCTCTGCCTCCTCCGTAGCCTGCTCTTCTACTAACACCCTCCTTAACTCTCCACAGTTAAAGCAATAGGTGAAGGAGAGATTCACTACCTTCAACTGTCTACCAATTGCTTTTCCTTTATCTCCGTCCTTCCTGTTTCCTCCGTTGTCTCCCTCTTTCCTCCTCCCTCTTTCAGATGCCTTCCCTGCCTCCCTCTTTTTTCTCCCCACCTCTAATATCCATATTCTCCCAACCCTCTACAGTCGGACTACTATGTAAGGTGCCGCTTGTGTGCCAGCTCAACGTGTTAGACTGCCTCAAGGAACTTGACATACTCTGCGGAAACCTCACCCAAGAACTGCTGGACCTAATAATCTCAATTTTGACTGACTGCGTCACAGAGTTGAATCTGACAGTGAACTTGGAAGTTCTCGCTACCATTAACCGTAATGTCACTCTATTTTACGCTGATTTTTATACTGTCACTCGTTTTACACCAATTTTCACAATGCACTCTGTCTCGCGCTGATTCTCATGATGTCACTCATTTTAAGCTGATTTTCATACTGTCACTGTTTTATGCTGATTTTCACACATATCACTCTGTTTAACGCTGATTTTCATATTGTTTCTCTGTTTTACGCTAATTTTGATGTAGTCACTCTGTCTTACGCTGATTTTCATACTCTGTTATACCATACCTCTCATACCAGAGCACTATGTTGTGTGATTGTTTTAATCTGGCTCTCATACCCATGCTTTATGTTCTGTGACTACTCTAGCTCACATACCTTAGCTCTATGTTGTGTGATTCAGTTTTACACTGGCACTAATACCCTAACTAAATGCTTTGTGTTTCTGTTTTACTCTGGGTTCATACTCTAGCTTTATGGTATGTGATTCTGTTTTACTCCGACTTTCATATCCTAGACTTATGCAATTTTGTTTTACTCTTTCGCAAATACCATAGCTTTATTCTATGTGATTCTGTGTTACACTGGTTTATATTATTTTGGTGGCGGTACTATGACTTTATTCTATTCTCACTACATGTTACTCATTCCAGGTTGGTGGTGCCGGAAAGCAGGAGAAAGCAGCCTCAGTCACTCTCACTCTGTTCCCAGTTCTCTTATTTAATTATCTACCTAAACCTATCTTAAAATTACTTCACTCTCATCCTCTTCTTATTAACGGTTGTAGAATTCAGATATTGATAAGACAATATTGATGTCGATGACAAAGATACTACACTGATTCCTAAAGAATAAGAGTGAGAATGATTTCTTCTCTCTCAGTCACACCCTCCTCCAACATTCCCCCAAACTGCTCACCTGCCTTGCCCTGCCCTGCCTTCCTCTACATTACCCTGCCCTGCATTCCTCTTCATTACCCTGCCCTGCATTCCTCTTCATTACCATGCCCTGTCCTGCTGTGCCCTGCGTCCCTTCAAACATCAGGTAGGATCTCTAATCACCTGACCTAATCGACCATCTCCCTTTCCTCTACCACAGTCGGCACACCACCCGAGGTGATCTTGGATATCTTGCTAGAAATCTTCGGCCTTGACACCCTCGCGTCGGTCCTCGTGTGTGTGCTGACGAAGCTTGGCTTTGTGAGTATAACAGATAGATATAGAAAAACTGAGAGAGAGAGAGAGAGAGAGAGAGAGAGAGAGAGAGAGAGAGAGAGAGAGAGAGAGAGAGTTATTATCTGATACTTTTTATTTTATAGTAAAAATATATGTATTAAGATACGAAACTTACTTTCATGATCATTATCACTCTTGTGGAAATTTTACTTTAAGAGTTACATCGTGGTTGTTCTAGACTGAAAAAAATAAAATCAATAATCTCTATAACTCATATCTAACGTGAAAATAAAATGTACAACGCCTGTAACCCCCCCCTCTCTCTCTCTCTCTCTCTCTCTCTCACCTGGAAAAAAATATCCATAACCCCAATAACTTAACCCTCTCGAACATGAAAAAATAATCAATAAAGAACTAAAACTTCTCTCTAATGTAAAAAAATAAATAATCCAAAACAACTGTAAACTCTTTCTCTCTCTCTCTCTCTCTCTCTCTCTCTCTCTCTCCTCAAAAAGATCTATAAGCCTTATAACTTATCTGTCTATCCTAAAAAAAAAGATCAATAACCCCTATAACTATCTCTCTCTCTCTCTCCCCCTCAGCTCCTAGATTTCGTCGCATGCTTGCTCAGTGGAGTTCTTGGAGGTGTTGGAGGTATTCTTGGATAACATGGAACCCGCTGAACCGACCTGAACCCACGTTAACCCGAACCAGGACCAATCTCTATTTTGTGTGCATATGCGTGTGTATGTGTGTGCGCGCGCGCACGTGTGTATGTGAATAAATCCAAAGCAGCATCATACATTCTTTTTATTACCTGACTAATACACATACCATATATATTTTTTACCCAGTTCTGAATAATGGTAATTTAAGTAATAAAAAGTATCACATAAATTTATTTCCACCTGAACTCTGAGGAACGGTAATGTATAAATATATATAATTCCCTTTTCAACATAACCCTTAATGGTAGTTCTTCAAGGGAACACTGCTCTGTCCTGGTGACATGGTCCTTAATCTTCAGCAGCGATAGAGCAAATGATTTTGGAGTAGTCAGCGCTGATTCAAAGTAAGAGGTGTCAAGAATATAGGAATGTTTACAATCTAGGCGCCTTTGGAAACGAAACCTTGGGATGAGCAGTCGGCATCAAGAGTCCGGTCGTCTCTCCTGTTTTTCTCTGCATGGACTTTGAAAGTCAGTGTGGTGAGTCCGCAGCAACTGACAATGACGACACTACCCGGCCACATCTAATATCATCAGTGTCGGCTGCTGCGGGTTTACCACACTGAGGCGAACGAAGTCGTTGTACAGCAAACGTAGCAGTGTTCGGAGAGACATGGAAAAATACTGATAGATGTCCCGTGGAAGAAGAAAAAGAAAAAAAGAAAAAAAAAGAACCCTTCTTTAAAATGCATCAGACGAAAGTAGCAGATACAAGCAATCGAAAAACGTAATTTTTCATACATCGAAAACACAACCAAAGACTACAAACCCAAAAGTTCTTCTTTACATGAAGGAAAAAAAAAAAAAAACAGCAATGCAAAATTGAAGGTCCATTTATTCTGAGAAGTGACTGGGGTCACAAAGGAAAATACAGGCTGGAGAAGGCAAGTCCGGAGCTGACCTGGTGCGTACATGAATGATTGACAGTATCGGTTAACTCTTGCATTAGACAGATGGACAGAGAATGGGTGAGAGTGTGCTGCCAGAAATGTTCTAAGTGCATGCCAAAATGGACGAGGGGTGCAAGTAGACGTTTCAGAAAATCAATAAAACAGCGATGGTGCAGAGATAAAGATACAACACTGCAGAGAAGAGGGACAGGTTGAAGGAATTCAGTGAGAGATGGGATGTTAATAGACGATAAGCCTTTGATTCCACTCTGTTTACAAGAACTGTATGTGGGGAACGACTTCAGTCACAAAAATGCTAGATGTACTCCACACACAAACAAAGTCGACAGCTGTGTAGTGTAACGATAACACGAAGTCGGCTTAGTGCACTTAATCTCTTCGAAGGATATATGGCACGGCTCGTAGTGTGTGTGTGTGTGATGAGTATACAAGTGTGCTTTAATACCAGTCTGGAAGGATCTGCTCCTGTATACTTATACAAATGTTCTTCCTTCAAGAGGCATGCCGCATGCAAACGATAAACGCCAGCAGAAGTTATTGCTCTAGTGAGATTAATAAATACTTATACTAATTAGGCAGCCAAAACTTACACATTCGGTCAATTATGGAAAAACTAATGGTGTCAGATGATTTAAAGTGCTGCGAATTATGAGGCGGTAAACTGTATACGCTCTCTCTCTCTCTCTCTCTCTCTCTCTCTCTCTCTCTCTCTCTCTCTCTCTCTCTCTCTCTCTCTCTCTCTCTCTCTCTCTCTCTCTCTCTCTCTCTCTCGTCAGAAGAATTTAGTTAATGACCAGTGTATAGCAATATGACACTAAAATTCAATAAAGACAATGTTACAGCAGTTGCGAGTAAGTGATCGAGTACAAGAAGGCTAATTTTCGTAATCTGAAAGCAATTGTAAAGAAAAGTGACTGGAATTCCACTGTTAAAACATTGGCTAATAATGAAGGATGGAAAAGAAACTGGACACAAAATTAATAACAACAGAAAAACGAAGATGTCCGCAAGTATTACATGAGCAGGATTGAATAGAAACCAAATTTCTTCCCTGAAAGATGTTTCTGGAGGAAAAAATAAAAGTGATCTAAATAAAATATTTTTATTTTAAACTGTACAGGAGTAACACTGTGACTGAAGAGCCACTTCAGGATATGGAAATAGTGTACAGAGAAAATCCCAGCAATACAATTATAAAAATAAAAAATCTTAGGAACGAATATGGATAGAGAAGGAGACGTAGACAATCGCACCAATGATCTTATTAAAGATACAAGTGGCTTTGGAGATGAAGACTTTTTACAGCATACTTAAAATGAAAATCAAGAAGAAATATGATTTAGTTCTGCTACAGATGCAGACCACCGAAGTGAAATAACTGGACTGTCTCGTGGCTACGACACAGTTGGCCATATTAAAGTTTTTAACAAAGTAACGAAGAAATGTTTCAAACATGAAAAGAGAGTTTCCTGGATAGCGGGGAAAAAAAGGAGGAAATATAAACAGGTCATGTCCCCGGCAGAGCAGACAACAGACAGACAACCAGGGCAACGGAGAGGCAGGCCCGAGATGAGTGAGAGGAAGAGTCAGACAAGGAGCAAAACAGAGATATGAAATGTGGATATTTGTTGGTATTCGATGGACCAGACTAACAGCTAATACTGTAAGACGGGATGGAAAATCATGAGAAGTCTTCGCCCTGAAGTGGAATGACTCAGGCTGCTGTTATGAATGTACAGGATAGTGTGTGTGTGTGTGTGTGTGTGTGTGTGTGTGTGTGTGTGTGTGTGTGTGTGTGTGTGTGTGTGTGTGTGTGTGTGTGTGTGTGTGCGCGCGCGCTGGCGGGCGAATGCTTTAATGGTGTCTAATGTGTATCTAAGCGTGTCTAAATGGGCGGACACACTTGCTCCAAACATGTGACTGACAAGAGGAAACGAGGCACAAGGGTCCGTCCAACGTTAAGACTCAGATACTGCTCCGGCTCTAACCCGGTGGGTCGCTTCGTCTTGTCGGTCACATGTTTCCAACAAGTATGGCCGCACCTAACACCAGCTTCCAGGCTTCTGCTCCGTGTACTTAAACATGTGTTCTTCCTCCCACACGCATACCGTAGGCAAATGATTCACGCCACGCCACGTGGAGTAGACTGTAGCACCAGTCGAGCAGGGCAGTACTCCCGAGGTGGATGGAAAGCTGATGACAGGGAGTGCTGGAGCTCCCGTTTCATCAGCCCTCAGGACTAGTTCCTGACCATCCCCCTTTGCTGAACTTTTTCAGTGTCTCAGTTACACAGAGAGGAGGCCAGCATGCTCTTCAGTACAAATTTCTCTATCTATCTTCACCAAACTACATGCACAGTACACACTACACTTCCTATTCAAAATTTACCAAAATGGCGTCAATTCACCCAGCCTCGGAGTCCCCAGGGGGGGGGACCATAAATGCCCCCGCCATCTGCCCCTCTCCCGGTGACGACTCGAGGTGCCTGGAACCACTGTCTGACTCTCTTCTTCTTCATTTCTGCAACATTCGCGGCCTTTCATCTAACTTTCGCTCTGTAGAGCACCACCTCTCCTCCTCTAAACCTCACCTTCTTTTTCTAACGGAGACTCAGCTGTCTGAGGCAACTGACAGCAAACCCTTTTCTGTATCCTCCTACTTTCTCTATACTCATTTCAAAGCCAAAGGTGGCTGTTGTGTATACATACGCAACGACTTATCTTGCTCTCGTGTTCCTGAACTTGATTCTTTTGAATTCTCCACTCTCTGGCTTCGGCTTTCCTGTCATTCTCTGACTAAATATATCTGTGCTGTTTACTTATCCCCTAATTCTACTGACTATCAAAAATTCTTCGACTATCTTACTTCTACGATGGAACACATTCTGTCCATTTCTCCTTTCTCTGAAATCTCCATTCTTGGAGATTTCAATGTTCACCACCACCTTTGGCTCTCCTCTCCTTTCACGGATCCACCTGGTGAACAAGCCTACATCTTTTCTATCCTTAATGACCTAGAGCAGCTTGTACAGCACCCTACCCGTATCCCTGACCACCTTGGAGAGAGCTCCAACATACTTGACCTCTTCCTCACAACTAATCCTTCTGCTTACTCTGTTAATCTTTTCTCTCCGTTGGGCTCCTCCGATCACAACCTTATTACCTTAACCTGTCCTATCGCTCCAGTACGGCCTGCGGACCCTCCAGGGAAACGTCGTCTGTGGCATTTTGGAGCTGCGGACTGGGAGGCCCTCAGGCAGTACTTCTTTGATTTTCCCTGGAATGATTATTGCTTCCATGGCCGTGAGCCATCTGAGTGTGCCTTGCGCATTACGGAGGTTATTCTCTCGGGCATGGAAGCATACATTCCTTTCTCATATCCTTTGACTAACGCAAGAAAGCCTTGGTTTAATCACGCTTGTTCTAATGCTGTCCGCAACAAAGAGAAGGCCTACAAAAGGTACCGGAGCCAACCCACCCCTGAATCACATAATCTTTACGTTTCTGCCCGGAATCGTGCTAAGTCTGTTCTTCGCTCTACTAAAAATAATTTCATCCATACTAAATGCTCTCAACTCTCCAACTCGAATTCTTCCCGCTCCTTCTGGCACCTTGCCAAAAATCTTTCTAACAACTTTACCTCATCATCCTTCCCTCCTCTTTTCTACTCTGATGGTTCTGTAGCTATTTCTTCTACTGATAAAGCAGATCTCTTCGCACAGACTTTCTCCTCCAATTCCACCTTAGACGATTCCGGTGCTGTTCCTCCATCACTTCCCCCTCTGACTTCCTCATGGCTGACATTAAAATTTCTTCAGTTGATGTATTTTCTGCCATTACTGGCCTCAGTACTAACAAGGCATATGGGCCTGATGGGGTCCCTCCTGTTGTTCTCAAAAACTGTGCTTCTGTGCTTACACCCTGCCTAGGCAAACTATTTCGCCTTTGTCTGTCAACTTGTACCTTTCCTTCTTGCTGGAAGTTTGCTCTCATTCAGCCAGTCCCAAAGAAGGGTGACCACTCCCAACCCTCCAACTATCGTCCAATTGCTTTAACGTCCTGTATTTCAAAAGTTTTCGAGTCAATTCTTAATAAAAAAATTTTAAGGCATCTTTCCTATCACAACCTTCTTTCCGATCGTCAGTATGGGTTCCGTCAGGGACGCTCCACTGGCGATCTTCTCACCTACCTTTCAGACTCCTGGTCATCCTCCTTTCGGGACTTTAGCGAAAGCTTTGCCATTGCACTTGACATCTCAAAGGCTTTCGATCGAGTCTGGCATAAATCTTTAATTTCCAAACTGTCCTCCTACGGTTTCTATCCTTCTATCTGTACCTTCATCGCTAGCTTCCTTTCTGGTCGTTCTATAGCTGCTGTCGTAGACGGCCATCGTTCTTCTCCTAGATCTATCAACAGTGGTGTTCCTCAGGGCTCTGTCCTATCACCAACTCTCTTCCTTTTATTCATCAATGATCTTCTAAGCTGTACATCTAACCCTATCCACTCATACGCTGATGACTCCACCCTTCACCTTTCCATTCGGTTCCCGCAACGCCCATCTCAACAGTTACTTCAAGAAACAAGGGATGAGGCTATGGCACACCTAATGTCTGACTTGGCTCATATCTCTGACTGGGGTAAAAATAATATGGTTGTCTTTAATGCTTCTAAGACTCAGTTCTTACACCTATCAACCCGACAAAATCTTCCACAGGTATACCCACTAATGTTTAATAATATTCAGATTAATCCTGCATCATCCTTGAACATGCTGGGGGTTTCATTTACTTGGGACTTATCTTGGAAAGATCATATTACATCTCTTGTAAAATCTGCTTCCAAGAGATTGGGTGTGCTAAGCCAACTCCGCTCTTTCTTTACCCCTGCACAATTGTTGACTCTATACAGGGGTTTTATCCGCCCCTGTGTGGAGTACAACTCTCATGTGTGGGGAGGCTCCCCACATACAGCTCTTCTCAATAGGGTGGAGTCAAAGGCTTTTCGTCTCATTAACTCTCCTCCTCTTACTGACTCCCTTCAACCTCTGTCTCTTCGCCGCACTGTTGCATCTTTATCTCTTTTCTAACGCTACTTTAATGGTCACTGCTCCTCTGAACTGTCTGCTTGCATTCCTCCACCTCTACGACGGGCGCGTAGCACCCGTCTGGCAGCAAACTCTCATCCCTTTTCTGTCCAACTCTCTAATGCAAGAGTTAACCGTTACTCCCAGTCTTTCATTCATGCAACAGGTCAGCTCTGGAACTGTCTCCCTCTGTCTGTATTTCCTCCTGCCTATGATCTCCAGTCTTTCAAACGCAGTGTGTCCAGGCATCTCAAAATGATCGGATCTTGAATTTGGCTCTCTATTGTATTTTGTTTTTCTCTTGGAGGGAACTGTTACTGCGGGCTCATGGCCTTTGGTTCCTTCTTCCTCGCATAAAAAAAAAAAAAAAAGATGCTTATTAACTTCATTACCTTAAGAAATACGTTCCTAAATTCACCAGCCTTATCTTACCACTTAGCCATTTACAGGAGTAATTGGTAGTGTCAGATGTGCTAATGATTCGGGAATTATTACTAAGACGAGTATATCTGAGAAGTAATGAGGTTTATATGAAAAAATAAGTGATAAGAGAGAATTCAGGTGCGTGGAACGAGGAGGAAATGAAAGGTAGAAGTTGGTGGAGGTGCAACTGATCGGTCGACCCTGGCTATAAGAAGCAATAAAACTGATTAGAAAGTCTTTAGACAGAGCATACCTTTGCCAACGCCATTGCAATTAAAAGGGATCTAGATCCGTGGATAGAGGATCCGGATCCACCCAAAAATTAAATCAATTCTTTCTTCACCCATGGCCCACCTTTCCACAAACCTTCACTGAAATTCACAGAGAACTTTTGGAGACATTGTGCGGGATACACCGGATCCGGATTCGCCCAAAAATTTAATAATTTTTTCATTACCAGATAATAAATCTTTAACTACTTCGGAAATAGTATGTACCGTACAGTGTATTCAGAATAAATTCATCCTAACTACAGATGCCATTCACAAGACGGAAGAATGAGACGGTATTATAGGTGTGTGTGTGTGTGTGTGTGTGTGTGTGTGTGTGTGTGTGTGTGAGAGAGAGACAGAGAGAGAGAGAGAGAGAGAGAGAGAGAGGCGGGGAAAGGCGTCTTCAGGTGCTCACAACGTAAGCTCATTGGTGTCGCAACACCTGTGTGGAACTTACCTGTCTCCGCCTCCTTACCCCTTCGCATACCTTTGAACCTCCCCCTAATCTCTCCCACTTTTTCCCACTCTCTCCCCCTCTCTCTCCTCTCTCCTTTTCCTTCACTCTTCCTCTCCTTTCTCCCGTCCACTCACTTCTCTCCACTTTCCTTTCCTCATTCCTTCTTCCTCACCCTTCCCTCTCTCCTACTCTTTCCAAAGTCTCTTGCCTCCTCCTGTTATCTTGGTTCTTTTCTGCTTATTCTCACTCTCAATCACAAACCCACAAATAAATCTTGCATTTCACTTTCTCGCCCACAGATGGCCACCTTCATCAACTGCAGGAAGACTGAACCCTCCTGAACACATGGAATCCACTGAACCGACCTGAACCTACTTGAACCAGAATCAATACCTTTGTGTGTGTGTGTGTGTGTGTGTGTGTGTGTGTGTGTGTGTGTGTGTGTGTGTGTGTGTGTGTGTGTGTGTGTGGCCAGGAACACTATATCACCACAATATATCACAATCACCATATCACACCATACCTAATATAGCAGTGTATAGGACTCCACACATCCATATTTATATCACGTACAACCATTACTTCTGAAGGCTATTTACCAGTCAGGAGGTACAAGAAAGAAATAATAAGCACATCATCATACTGAATGGGTTTACACCACACACAACCACAATGCGCAACATCACACCCTTCTTCTCTCTCCTTACTCTCCTCTTCTTATCTCCTCTCTACCTACCAATCACCTTCTTCCCGTCTTCCATCTATCTGTCACCCCTCAGTTCTAACTCACCGTTCTCCTGTCCCCTTACCTCCTTCCTCACTCATCTACACGTTCTATCCATTATTCCTCATCTTTCTTTATCTTATTCCTCTATCTACTTCCCTTCATTCCCTTCATTCATTTTCCTTCTTCCCTCATCTCCCCCTTCTCCCCTCTCCACCTTCATCCCACATTTATTGTCTCCTCCTCTTCTCCTTTTCACCATCCCTCTCCTCATTCTCCATTCTATTCCTCTCACCTTTCACGCTCCCACAGCACACCACACAATATCACTAGTACTATTGCGTATTTCTGGACTAGTATGTACTTTCAATTTATAACTCTATGTATTTTCGTGAATAAAATCATGTATGCATCTTGTGCAGTTTTTGTGACCTCATTATTACAAAGACCTTGTAGTTTTATAAATAGTTTTAAATAATGGTAAAAACTAAGATTTCATACAGAAATATAAAGACAGACAAAAAAACTATAGCAATCAAAAAAATACTAAAAAATTAACGTATTCAGATATTTTATGTAATCATTAGAGGTACTTCTCTAAAGGAACACAAGCTTGCCGTGGCGAGGAACCTTGTGCATCTCAGTCACCAGCGGAGCTATACTAGTCTGGTGCAGCCATACTAGACAGGTTCCTTGTTAGGCATAACGAGAAAAATCTTACCTCGCAGTAAGTGGCTGACTTGGCCCCGTCAGCAACCAGCTCACACCTAAACAAATACAACTAGTTCTATCAAATCATGGCCCACAGTTCCTAACAGCAATGGAGAAATTGGCCATAACGGGATCAAACCTACTCTGGAACAAGGGGTGCAAAGAATGTCTATGTTTCTCAATAGAGTCGCCTGTGGAAACTAATTCATGGGACTTGAAACGTCCTCATTCTTGCTTGTGAAGCCAAGCTGGTTCTCCTTATCAGGGATGCGAGTGATGTAAACAAAGATATCACAGGTCTCAGTGAGGTCACAACACCTGGTGAGGCATTTGTAGAACTGCATGATATTTATGTCCTGCGATACAAAAGCAAACATGAAAAGAGGCAACATGCCTTATGATTTTTGGTCAATAATAAATGCTTATAAAGAAAAAGACTTCAGTATAAAGTATATGAAACAAGAGCAGACCTTATAACAGAATTTAAAAAAAGAAGGAAAACTATCATCCAAGTATGTTTCAACACATGCTTATAAGTTCAAAGAAAGAAAAGAAATTTTATTAAGTTGTAAAGGAAACCCTGAAATTAATAAGACCTGGCATACGTTTGTGATGGGAGACATAAAACTTAAGGAAAATACGAAAAATAAAGATTGGGCTGCTGAAGGTCATGGGTTCTCAGAATTCTTAAGAGGCTCTGATGGTGAAATTTAAGGTGATTAATGCCTTCCTTCAATAAAAGAGGTGTAGAAAGTGAATGTGGAATGGACCATATGGTGAAACAAAGAATGACACAGAGTTTACCTACACAGACACAACACATGACATTATGGAGAAGAATATAACTGTAGTGAAAGGGGCATAAGTAACATGTAAACAAGAAAGAGGGGTTACGTGGTACCGGATCTCACAAGAGGCGAGAGCTTAATCCAATGAGTACAGTCAGATCTTGCAGCTGTGAGAGAGAATTAGTTTGTTACCTCAGAGTAAATATTCGCAGCTGATAGATGAAGTATACCAAGACAAAGAGCAAATAAATGAGCAGTTTATAAAAACAGGTACCGAACACATGTATCAGTAGGAGAAAGGAAACTTCTAAACAGCAACAGCAAACTTTCTGATAGTACAATGGAATCTCTAAAGAAACGTAAGAACGTTATAAAACGAACAAGAGCTAAGAAAACAGCAATTGTAAAAAAAAATAATAATAAAAGAAAAATGAAGATGTCCGGAAGTACAACATGAGGAGGGTTGAAATTCAAGGAATTGTGAAAGTCGAAAGGAAAGAGGTGGATGCTTGGCATGCGATGAAACCAAATATCTCCTCTGAGAGATGCTATTGTAAGAAAAAAAATATATATCTAAAGTGATCTGAATAGAATATTATTCTTGCAAACTTCACAGGGGTAACATTATGACTGAGGAGACAGTCCGGGATATGGAAATAGTGGACATAATAATTCGAAGCAATAGAACTGAAGTAAACAGACTCTTAGAAGGAATGAATATAGATAAAGCATAAGGTGAAGACGATCGCCCCAAGGATCTTATTAAGGATCCAGGTGACTGCGCTGAACAAAAGACAAAGACTCCTCTCGAGATGTTTAAAGTAAACATTAAGAGAATATATGAATTAGTTCAGCTATAGATGCACACCGGCCACGTGAACAAACCGGACTGTTTGGTAGCTACGCGACAGTTGATCATATTATAGTTAATAACCAGGCAACTAAGATAACTCTTAGACATGAAAAGAAAGATTCGTGGATAAGGGAAAAAGGTAGATAATATGGACAGGTCAAGTCCCTGGTATAGCAGACAACAGACGGACAACCAGGACAACGGAAATGCAAGCCCGACATGTATGACAGGAAGAGCCAGACAAAAAGAAAAATAGAGATATGAAATGTGGAAATTTGCTGATATTCCATGGACCAGGCTAATAGCTAATATTGTAGGCCGGGATGGAAAAAGATGACAGAGGTCTTTGCCCTGCAGTGGACTGATTCAGGCTGCTGTTTTGTGTGTGTGTGTGTGTGTGTGTGTGTGTGTGTGTGTGTGTGTGTGTGTGTGTGTGTGTGTGTGTGTGTGTGTGCGCGCGCGCGAGCGAATGCTTTAATAGTGTCTAATGTGTATCTAAGCGTGTCTAAATGGGCGGCCACACTTGCTCCAAATATGTGATCGACAAGAGGAAACGAGGCTCAGGGGTCCGTCCAACGTTATGACTCAGATACTGCAGCGGCTCTAACCCGGTGGGTCGCTTCGTCTTGTCGGTCACATGTTTCCAACAAGTGTGGCCGCACCTAACACCAGCTTCCAGGCTTCTGCTCCGTGTACTTAAACATGTGTTCTTCCTCCCACACGCGTACCGTAGGCAAATGATTCACGCCACGCCAGCAGATGCTTATTAATTTCATTACCTTAAGAAATACGTTCCTAAATTCACCAGCCTTATCTTACCATTTAGCCATTTACTGGAGTAATAGGCAGAGTAAGACGTGCTAATGTGTCGTGAATTATTACTAAGACGAGTATATCTGGCAAGTAATGAGGTTTATATGAAAAAATAAGTGATGAGGGAGAATTCAGGTGCGTGGAACGAGGAGGAAATGAAAGGTAGAAGTTGGTGGAGGTGCAAATGATCGGTCGACCCTTGCTATAAGAAGCAATAAAATTGATTAAAAAGTCTTTAGAGAGATCATACTTCTGCCAACGCCATTGCCATTAAAAGGGATCTAGATCCGTGGATAGAGGATCCGGATCCACCCAGAAATTTAATCAATTCTTTCTTCACCCATGGCCCACCTTTCCACAAACCTTCACTGAAATTCACAGACAATTTTTGGAGACATTGTGCGGGATACACCGGATCCGGATCCACCCCTAAAACTTAATAATTCTTCCATGGTCCATGGCCCACCTTTCTACAAAATTTCATCACAATATATTCATAACTTTTTAAGTAATCCCAAATCTGGATCCGTGGATACGGGATCCTGATCCGGATCCGACCCTAAATTTAAACAAGTCTTTCTTGGTCCATGGCGAACCATTCCACAAAATCTGTGAAATTCATAAAATAAATTTTGGATATTGTGCGGGATACCCTGGATCCACATTCGGATCCGGACCAAAATTTAATCAATTCTTCCTCGATCCATGACCCACCCTTCCACAAAATTTCATCAAAACCGGTTCATAACTTTTTCAGTAATCCCAGACCCGGAACCGTGGATATAGGACCCGGATCCAGATCCACCGCCAAGTTCAACAATTCTTTCTTTTTCCAAGGGGCACCATTCCGTAAAATTTCATTGAAATTCATAGACAACTTCCGAAGATTCTGTGCGGGATACTCCGGATCCGGATCCGGATCCGGCAAAAAATTTAATAATATCTTCCTTGGCTTATGACCCACCCTTACACAGAATTACATCAAAATCATTTAATAACTTTTTGAGTAATCCTGTCATCAGAAAAACCATTGAAGGGAAAACATAACCTCCTTTTCTGACGTAATAATGATAATATTAAAAATAATAATAATAATAATAATAATAATAATAACAATAATAATATAATAATACTAATACTAATACTAATAATAATAATAATATTCATCATGATCATGATCATCATCATAACAAATACTACTACTACTACAACTACTACCAATTATTACTAGTATTATTATTATCATTATTATTATACATTATTATCATTATTATTATCATTATTATTATTATTATTATCATCTGAATCCATCCATCTAACATCGAATCCTATGTTGCCCGATGAGAAGCGTAGAAACCGGGGGCTCGGCAAGTTGCTCCTGACACTTGAAATGAGTGACCAGCCTGACTCATCCTGAGTGGCATAACGTAAATAATAAGCCCCAACCACTCCTTGGATATAAACCTGCACAGGCTATATCCGGTTGGAGAGCCATAATTGCCCACTAAACAATCCGACCCCATAATTCAGTTATATGGTTACCACCCAGCGGAATAAATGGTTTCCTGGTGTACAGGAAGCCATTTGCCTTGTCTCTCAGTTTTGACTCACCCATAGGCAGAAGAAAGAGGAAAGAATGAAGGTAAGAAAAACAAAAGCGGGAGTGTAAAGTCACCCGACGGCAGAAGGAAGCGGAAAGAATGAAAGTAAGAAAGACAGAAGAGGGAGTGTAAAGTCACCTGTAGGCAGAAGGAAGAGCAATGAATGAGGGAAAGAAAAACAGAAGACGAAGGAAGGAAAAGAGCAAAGGGCAGACACCCAATAATAATAAATAATAATGCAAGTAATAATCATCACCAACGCCATAACAAGAAGAAAGTACTGAGAGAGCACATACCTCCGCCAATGCCACTGCCATTACAAAGGATCCGGATCCGTATCCCAGGATACAGGATGCTGACCCGGATCCCGATGCGCCCACAAATCTAATCAATTCATTCTTGCTCCATGGCCCACCTTCCCACAAAATGACATTTAAATTCACAGAGAATTTATTCAGATATTGTGCGGGATACTCCGGAACGGGATCAGCCCAAAAATTTTATCATTTCTTCCATGACCCAACCATCAACACAATTATATCAAAATCCGTTCATAACTTTTTGAGTAAAGAAGCTAACAGACCGACAAACAAACAAACAGACAAACAAGCCAACATCTCTGAAAACATAACCACTTTGGCGGTGGTAATTATAATAACGAGGACAACACTAGCAGTGTCACAAATCTTCTAAAGCACTCAGGTGTGGTGCTCCTCAGGGTTCTCTTCCTTCACCAAGTATCTCCTGTTCAGCAAGTATCAGAACACCATCCTTACAACCTTCCCTCTTAACATTTTGAAACTGTAAGGCAATGACACAGCGCATACCTCCGACAATGCCATTGCAACTAAAAGGGATCCGGATCCGGATTCGTCTCAAAATTTAACCAATTCTTTCCTGGTCGATGTCCCAACATTCCACAAAATTTCACTGAAATTCATTAACAACTTTTGGAAATATTGTGCGGGATACTCCGCATCCAGATGGGACCGAAAATTTAATTAATTCTTCCACGGTTAATTAACCCTTCCACAAAATTTCGTTAAAATCTATTCATGCCTTTCAGAGTAATCCTATAAACAGAAAGACAAACATACATAAAGACAAATAAACAAACTAACGTGGGGTAAAACGTAACCTCCTAGGCGTAGGTAACAATGAACCTATGAACATAGTCTCCAGTAACTTCTCACAGTTATACATGGCCAGTAATTTAATCAGTACGGAATGAAGAAAAAACTTTATGCCACATAATTATGAAGTAAACAATTCTTTCAGAAATATTGATTAAAAAAAAAAACACGATCAGCAACAATCAAAGCGAAACCACAAATGACGTGTGTATTGAAACCACCTGTCACCTGTGTACTGAAACCTGTCATCCGTTTAATTATAGTATTTTGATTAAGGTTACATCCTACCTTATTACATACTGAAAACTCACACTCCTATCACACTTACAGGCGTATAACAAATGGTGAAAATATTATGGTGAAAGAAATGATGATTGGATTAGGTCTGACAAAGTATTTTATTACATTTTCCTAATAACAGGCTTTATTTCTCTACTTCTGCTGAGAAATCTGCCAGTAAAGAAGTTAATAAATGCAAGACCTAATCCATGTCTCCCTTAAGGTATGTAAATTGGTCCTGAGGACACTTAAAACAAAACAACGAAAAAAAAAAAAATCATTAGACTATTATATTCTCCCGTATACATTTCCTAACCATGTGTGTGTGTGTGTGTGTGTGTGTGTGTGTGTGTGTGTGTGTGTGTGTGTGTGTGTGTGTGTGTGTGTGTGTGTGTGTATATATGTGTGTGTGTGTGTTTAAATTCAGTTCTAAAAGTTTTTTTTTTATTGACATACAACAGTCTGGGAACAACGTAAAAACTGTTAAACGCAGATCATCTGGCAAAGACGTACCCCCCCCATCTCTCTCTCTCTCTCTCTCTCTCTCTCTCTCTCTCTCATACAACTACCTACCTTCCTCTCCTCTCTATTACCCTCTTTTCTCCTTTCCTCCATCCCGCCTCTTCTCAATCTCCCTAATTATCTCCCTTCCTCTCTCAAGTTCCTTGCATGCTCTGCTCCCCCTGTCCCTCCCTCCCTCCTCTCTCTTTCTCACCGCACCCCCTTAACTCGCTCCCTCCCTTCTCCGTCCCCTCTTTCCTCCTCTCTCCTTCCTTCTTCCCTCCACCGTCCCCATTCTCCCCCCACTACCTCACCCCTACTTCTGCACATTCCCCCTTCCATCTCCCCTTACATTCTCCTCGGTTTCATCTCCCTATAAAAGACGAAATCGACACCTCTCCACTTCACTCCACTCACCTTCTCTTCCACATCGAAGAATCAGGTAACCTCATTCGTAAAGTTAATTCTGATACAACCCGTTTTGTACGTGCCACCTCTTAAGATTTCTTCACCTCTGGACACCTCACGTGGTGAAAGACTAAAAATCTCTATTAACACTGGTTATCCTTTCACTAGTACTAAGTCTTTTTTTATTGTGTACGCGGTAAAAACATCTGATTTTATTTAGTTATGCGAAAAACTCTGCTACAGAATTGCCTAAATTCCGTGATTAACTTACAGAAAACAGACAGCTTTCACATCCATGAGAAAATAATACTATGATTGTGAACATTTGCGGCATAAAATCTCGGTGACAATTTGATAATCAATCACTCAAGATGTATAGCCATAATTTTATTACCTTATTCCCTCTTGGTAATATACAGAAAAATCACCTGATGGGCTAAAACTCGGCAGATTTCTTTTCTTCTACAATTTTTTTTTTTTTTCATCGCTGAGTATCTTTTAACAGGAAAAAATATTTACCGAAGAATTTAAAAAAAATATCGGGAGTTGTTTGATCCTTGGTTCTCTTGGCATTGTTTTTCTCTAACTTGGCCTAAAATCGTCCTCTCTCCATCGTGAATGCTGATTTGCAATAAGAGGTTAACACTAGAATATGAAGATAGTCAAAGAAAGGATGTAACGACGAAGCTTTGTCATATCCTACCACTGAGGTGCGTGAAATAAGCTGCAAAAACACGTAAATCTGGGACACATTACGGTTAAAAGGAATATAAGCTGGTAACTCTACTAATTCTCCACTCCTCGCTCACCCTTCCATCATTTTCCATCTCCACTCCGACACTTACTCCCCACTCATCCCTCACGCTCCCTTCTCATACCTGCCTTACCACTTCCTCATTCACTGCCCACTCATCCCTCACTCTCCCACCCTTTACCTGCCTTACCGCTGCCATACTCATTCCCCACTCACGTCCCGTTCTCCCACCCTTTACATTCCTCTCCGACTTTCAGAGACATTCCTCACTCATCCCTCAATTTCCCTCCCTCTATATTCCTTCCCCAATCCCACACATACACTCCCCATTCATCGCTCACTCTCCCTCCATTTACCACTTCCCATCTCACTCCTAACACATCCTTCACTCTCCCTCTCCTTATTTACTTTCATTACTTTCCAACTCACTCTCGACGCTCCCTCCCTTCACCTACGGTCCCCACTCTCACACTCTCTCGCTATCCCCTACAGGCACCACCAACACCACCACCATGCGTATGGCCCTTCTCAGCCTCGTCTTCATGGGTCTTCTGGCCGGAGGAACTCTGGCAGGGAGTTTTCTGCCCTGCAGCGGGTCCAACGACTTACTTGGCTCTGTTCTTAATTTGCTTGGTATGTGGCTGTGTTTTCGTTGCCGTCTGAATGTCACTCTCATTCGATGGTTCTCCTTTTAACATCCATAGTGATTCACACAGGCATTCGTACACTCGCTGGTATCAGATGGTATCAGATAAAACACACACACACACACACACACACACACACACACACACACACACACAAACCTACATCCATTTAGCAGTATTTATTGTACTTATTGATTCACTTACACATATCATTCACACAGGCACTACAACTAACGCAGCTGAAAGAATTCACACGGGCACTAAACCTAATCAGTTGAAAGAACGTGTCTACTATATACTCTCACTCCCTCAGTCTTAATTAGCTCCCACAAACACTCACACTCGCTTCACCCCATGCAGGTTCACTCATACTCCAAAGGATGCTCCATTTCACTCATTCATTTACTCAATACCCACTTATGGAGACTGCTGAAAGACAGTTTCGCAGACGTTCTAACTCAGGTTCAATCTCCTATTGTCACAAGCTTACTATAAACAAGTTACTTTATTTGCAATATTTTAGTAGTAATGGATGGGTCGAATCTACCAAAACTTCCATTAGATACTACACTTAGATTTATATTCCTATGCCCTAAAGTCAGAATCATTCAAACAAGCAAAGCTGCATATGAGGAAGAGCCTTTCTTCCTCTCTCTCTGCCTCCCCGTTCTTTTCCGTTTATCTCAGTCATTTCCGTTCTTCCTCTGCCTCCTCCGTAGCCTGCTCTTCTACTAACACCCTCCTTAAGTCTCCACAGTTAAAGCAATAGGTGAAGGAGAGATTCACTACCTTCAACTGTCTACCAATTGCTTTTCCTTTATCTCCGTCCTTCCTGTTTCCTCCGTTGTCTCCCTCTTTCCTCCTCCCTCTTTCAGATGCCTTCCCTGCCTCCCTCTTTTTTCTCCCCACCTCTAATATCCATATTCTCCCAACCCTCTACAGTCGGACTACTATGTAACCTGCCGCTTGTGTGCCAGCTCAACGTGTTAGACTGCCTCAAGGAACTTGACATACTCTGCGGAAACCTCACCCAAGAACTGCTGGACCTAATAATCTCAATTTTGACTGACTGCGTCACAGAGTTGAATCTGACAGTGAACTTGGACGTTCTCGCTACCATTAACCGTAATGTCACTCTATTTTACGCTGATTTTTATACTGTCACTCGTTTTACACCAATTTTCACAATGCACTCTGTCTCGCGCTGATTCTCATGATGTCACTCATTTTAAGCTGATTTTCATACTGTCACTGTTTTATGCTGATTTTCACACTGTCACTCTGTTTAACGCTGATTTTCATATTGTTTCTCTGTTTTACGCTAATTTTGATGTAGTCACTCTGTGTTACGCTGATTTTCATACTCTGTTATACCATACCTCTCATACCAGAGCACTATGTTATGTGATTGTTTTAATCTGGCTCTCATACCCATGCTTTATGTTATGTGACTACTCTAGCTCACATACCTTAGCTCTATGTTGTGTGATTCAGTTTTACACTGGCACTAATACCCTAACGAAATGCTTTGTGTTTCTGTTTTACTCTGGGTTCATACTCTAGCTTTATGGTATGTGATTCTGTTTTACTCCGACTCTCATATCCTAGACTTATGCAATTTTGTTTTACTCTTTCGCAAATACCATAGCTTTATTCTATGTGATTCTGTGTTACACTGGTTTATATTATTTTGGTGGCGGTACTATGACTTTATTCTATTCTCACTACATGTTACTCATTCCAGGTTGGTGGTGCCGGAAAGCAGGAGAAAGCAGCCTCAGTCACTCTCACTCTGTTCCCAGTTCTCTTATTTAATTATCTACCTAAACCTATCTTAAAATTACTTCACTCTCATCCTCTTCTTATTAACGGTTGTAGAATTCAGATATTGATAAGACAATAACGATGTCGATGACAAAGATACTACACTGATTCCTAAAGAATAAGAGTGAGAATGATTTATTCTCTCTCAGTCACACCCTCCTCCAACATTCCCCCAAACTGCTCACCTGCCTTGCCCTGCCCTGCCTTCCTCTACATTACCCTGCCCTGCATTCCTCTTCATTACCGTGCCCTGTCCTGCTGTGCCCTGCGTCCCTTCAAACATCAGGTAGGATCTCTAATCACCTGACCTAATCGACCATCTCCCTTTCCTCTACCACAGTCGGCACACCACCCGAGGTGATCTTGGATATCTTGCTAGAAATCTTCGGCCTTGACACCCTCGCGTCGGTCCTCGTGTGTGTGCTGACGAAGCTTGGCTTTGTGAGTATAACAGATAGATATAGAAAAACTGAGAGAGAGAGAGAGAGAGAGAGAGAGAGAGAGAGAGTTATTATCTGATACTTTTTATTTTATAGTAAAAATATATGTATTAAGATACGAAACTTACTTTCATGATCATTATCACTCTTGTGGAAATTTTACTTTAAGAGTTACATCGTGGTTGTTCTAGACTGAAAAAAATAAAATCAATAATCTCTATAACTCATATCTAACGTGAAAATAAAATGTACAACGCCTGTAACCCCCCCCTCTCTCTCTCTCTCTCTCTCTCTCTCTCTCTCTCTCTCTCTCTCTCTCTCTCTCTCTCTCTCTCTCTCTCTCTCTCTCACCTGGAAAAAAATATCCATAACCCCAATAACTTAACCCTCTCGAACATGAAAAAATAATCAATAAAGAACTAAAACTTCTCTCTAATGTAAAAAAAAAAAAAATCCAAAACAACTGTAAACTCTCTCTCTCTCTCTCTCTCTCTCTCTCTCTCTCTCTCTCTCTCTCTCTCTCTCTCTCTCTCTCCTGAAAAAGATCTATAAGCCTTATAACTTATCTGTCTATCCTAAAAAAAAAAGATCAATAACCCCTATAACTATCTCTCTCTCTCTCTCCCCCTCAGCTCGTAGATTTCGTCCTCTGCTTGCTCACTGGAGTTCTTGGAGGTGTTGGAGGTATTCTTGGAGGTGGTGGAGGTATTCTTGGATAACATGGAACCCGCTGAACCGACCTGAACCCACGTGAACCCGAACCAGGACCAATCTCTATTCTGTGTGCATGTGCGTGTGTATGTGTGTGTGCGCGCGCATGAGTGTGTGTGAATAAATCCAAAGCAGCATCTTACATTCTTTTTATTACCTGACTAATACACAGACCATATATATTTTTTACCCAGTTCTGAATAATGGTAATTTAAGTGATAAAAAGTATCACATAAATTTATTTCCACCTGAACTCTGAGGAACGGTAATGTATAAATATATATAATTCCCTTTTCAACATAACCCTTAATGGTAGTTCTTCAAGGGAACACTGCTCTGTCTTGGTGCTGAAGCCTGTGCATTCCAGTCATCAAAGGAACTATACTAATCAGGTGCAACCACAATGGCAAGTTTCTTTACTAGGGATCACATGAAAACTGTTCCCCTGACACTACGTGCCTGAACTAGACATACGAGGCACCAACTCAAATCTTTTTCTAGTAGTTTACCATCTTGTAGTCTACCAGGTTCTTTTCATAGGACAGGGAAGGAGTTGAGAGACGTTCGTATAACCGGTCAGCGAAGTTGCCCGGCAATATCGATGCCACCCCGTGAAGGGGTCCCTCACCGGCACCAGCCTCATTCTAAACCACAAAGACGAGTTCCGTCAAACCATGGTCCTTAATCTTCAGCAGCGATGGAGCAAATGATTTTGGCGTAGTCAGCGCTGATTCAAAGTAAGAGGTGTCAAGAATATAGGAATGTTTACAATCTAGGCGCCTTTGGAAACGAAACCTTGGGATGAGCAGTCGGCATCAAGAGTCCGGTCGTCTCTCCTGTTTTTCTCTGCATGGATATTGAAAGTCAGTGTGGTGAGTCAGCAGCAACTGACAATGACGACACTACCCGGCCACATATAATATCATCAGTGTCGGCTGCTGCGGGTTTACCACACTGAGGCGAACGAAGTCGTTGTACAGCAAACGTAGCAGTGTTCGGAGAGACATGGAAAAATACTGATAGATGTCCCGTGGAACAAGAAAAGAAAAAAAGAAAAAAAAAAGAACCCTTCTTGAAAATGCATCAGACGAAAGTAGCAGATACAAGCAATCGAAAAACGTAATTTTTCATACATCGAAAACACAACCAAAGACTAAAAACCCAAAAGTTCTTCTTTACATGAAGGGGGAAAAAAAAAACAGCAATGCAAAATTGAAGGTCCATTTATTCTGAGAAGTGACTCGGGCACAAAGGAAAATAAAGGCTGAAGAAGACAAGTCCGGAGCTGACCTGGTGCGTACATGAATGACTGACAGTATCGGTTAACTCTTGCATTAGACAGATGGACAGAGAATGGGTGAGAGTGTGCTGCCAGAAATGTTCTAAGCGCATGCCAAAATGGACGAGGGGTGCAAGTAGACGTTTCAGAAAATCAATAAAACAGCAATGGTGCAGAGATAAAGATACAACACTGCAGAGAAGAGGGACAGGTTGAAGGAATTCAGTGAGAGATGGGATGTTAATAGACGATAAGCCTTTGATTCCACTCTGTTTACAAGAACTGTATGTGGGGAACGACTTTAGTCACAAAAATGCTAGATGTACTCCACACACAAAGTCGACAGCTGTGTAGTGTAACGATAACACGGAGTCGGCTTAGTGCACTTAATCTCTTCGAAGGATATATGGCACGGCTCGTAGTGTGTGTGTGTGTGTGTGTGTGTGATGAGTATACAAGTGTGCTTTAACACCAGTCTGGAAGGATCTGCTCCTGTATACTTATACAAATGTTCTTCCTTCAAGAGGCATGCCGCATGCAAACGATAAACGCCGGCAGAAGTTATTGCCCTAGTAAGCTTAATAAATACTTATGCTAATTAGGCAGCCAAAACTTACACATTCGGTCAATTATGGAAAAACTAATGGTGTCAGATGATTTAAAGTGCTGCGAATTATGAGGCGGTAAACTGTATTCGCTCTCTCTCTCTCTCTCTCTCTCTCTCTCGTCAGAAGAATTTAGTTAATGACCAGTGTATAGCAATATGACACTAAAATTCAATAAAGACAATGTTAAAGCAGTTGTGAGTAAGTGATCGAGTACAAGAAGGCTAATTTTCATAATCTGAAAGCAATTGTAAAGAAAAGTGACTGGAATTCCACTGTTAAAACATTGGCTAATAATGAAGGATGTAAAAGAAACTGGACACAAAATTAATAACAACAGAAAAACGAAGATGTCTGCAAGTATTACATGAGCAGGATTGAATACAAACCAAATTTCTTCCCTGAAAGATGTTTCTGGAGGAAAAAATAAAAGTGATCTAAATAAAATATTTTTATTTTAAACTGTACAGGAGTAACACTGTGACTGAAGAGCCACTTCAGGATATGGAAATAGTGTACAGAGAAAATCCCAGCAATACAATTATAAAAATAAAAAATCTTAGGAACGAATATGGATAGAGAAGGAGAGGTAGACAATCGCACCAATGATCTTATTAAAGATACAAGTGGCTTTGCAGATGAAGACTTTTTACAGCATACTTAAAATGAAAATCAAGAAGAAATATGATTTAGTTCTGCTACAGATGCAGACCACCGAAGTGAACTAACTGGACTGTCTCGTGGCTACGACACAGTTGGCCATATTAAAGTTTTTAACAAAGTAACGAAGAAATGTTTCAAACATGAAAAGAGAGTTTCCTGGATAGCGGGGAAAAAAAGGAGGAAATATAAACAGGTCATGTCCCCGGTAGAGCAGACAACAGACAGACAACCAGGGCAACGGAGAGGCAGGCCCGAGATGAGTGAGAGGAAGAGTCAGACAAGGAGCAAAACAGAGATATGAAATGTGGATATTTGTTGGTATTCGATGGACCAGACTAACAGCTAATACTGTAGGACTGGATGGAAAATCATGAGAAGTCTTCGCCCTGAAGTGGAATGACTCAGGCTGCTGTTATGAATGTACAGGATAGTGTGTGTGTGTGTGTGTGTGTGTGTGTGTGTGTGTGTGTGTGTGTGTGTGTGTGTGTGTGTGTGTGTGTGTGTGTGTGTGTGTGTGTGTGCGCGCGCGCGCGCTGGCGGGCGAATGCTTTAATGGTGTCTAATGTGTATCTAAGCGTGTCCAAATGGGCGGACACACTTCCTCCAAACATGTGACTGACAAGAGGAAACGAGGCACAAGGGTCCGTCCAACGTTAAGACTCAGATACTGCAGCGGCTCTAACCCGGTGGGTCGCTTCGTCTTGTCGGTCACATGTTTCCAACAAGTATGGCCGCACCTAACACCAGCTTCCAGGCTTCTGCTCCGTGTACTTAAACATGTGTTCTTCCTCCCACACGCATACCGTAGGCAAATGATTCACGCCACGCCAGCAGATGCTTATTAACTTCATTACCTTAAGAAATACGTTCCTAAATTCACCAGCCTTATCTTACCACTTAGCCATTTACAGGAGTAATTGGTAGTGTCAGATGTGCTAATGATTCGGGAATTATTACTAAGACGAGTATATCTGAGAAGTAATGAGGTTTATATGAAAAAATAAGTGATAAGAGAGAATTCAGGTGCGTGGAACGAGGAGGAAATGAAAGGTAGAAGTTGGTGGAGGTGCAACTGATCGGTCGACCCTGGCTATAAGAAGCAATAAAACTGATTGGAAAGTCTTTAGACAGAGCATACCTTTGCCAACGCCATTGCAATTAAAAGGGATCTAGATCCGTGGATAGAGGATCCGGATCCACCCAAAAATTTAATCAATTCTTTCTTGACCCATGGCCCACCTTTCCACAAACCTTCACTGAAATTCACAGAGAACTTTTGGAGACATTGTGCGGGATACACCGGATCCGGATCCGCCCAAAAATTTAATAATTTTTTCATTACCAGATAATAAATCTTTAACTACTTCGGAAATAGTATGTACCGTACAGTGTATTCAGAATAAATTCATCCTAACTACAGATGCCATTCACAAGACGGAAGAATGAGACGGTATTATAGGTGTGTGTGTGTGTGTGTGTGTGTGTGTGTGTGTGTGTGTGTGTGTGTGTGTGTGTGTGTGTGAGAGAGAGAGAGAGAGAGAGAGAGAGAGAGAGAGAGAGAGGCGGGGAAAGGCGTGTTCAGGTGCTCACAACGTAAGCTCATTGGTGTCGCAACACCTGTGTGGAACTTACCTGTCTCCGCCTCCTTACTCCCTCGCATACCTTTGAACCTCCCCCTCATCTCTCCCACTTTTTCCCACTCCCTCCCCCTCTCTCTCCTCTCTCCTTTTCCTTCACTCTTCCTCTCCTTTCTCCCTTCCACTCACTTCTCTCCACTTTCCTTTCCTCCTTCCTTCTTCCTCACCCTTCCCTCTCTCCTACTCTTTCCAAAGTCTCTTGCCCTTCACGTTCTCCTCCTCCTCCTCCTGTTATCTTGGTTCTTTTCTGTTCATTCTCACTCTCAATCACAAACCCACAAATAAATCTTGCATTTCACTTTCTCTCTCGCCCACAGATGGCCACCTTCATCAACTGCAGGAAGACTGAACCCTCCTGAACACATGGAATCCACTGAACCGACCTGAACCTACTTGAACCAGAATCAATAACTCGTGTGTGTGTGTGTGTGTGTGTGTGTGTGTGTGTGTGTGTGTGGCCAGGAACACTATATCACCACAACATATCACAATCACCATATCACACCATACCTAATATAGCAGTGTACAGGACTCCACACATCCATATTTATATCACGTACAACCATTACTTCTGAAGGCTATTTACCAGTCAGGTGGTGCAAGAAAGAAATAATAAGCACATCATCGTACTGAATGGGTTTACACCACACACAACCACAATGCGTCACATCACACCCTTCTTCTCTCTCCTTACTCTCCTCTTCTTATCTCCTCTCTACCTACCAATCACCTTCTTCCCGTCTTCCATCTATCTGTCACCCCTCAGTTCTAACTCACCCTTCTCCTGTCCCCTTACCTCCTTCCTCACTCATCTACACGTTCTATCCATTATTCCTCATCTTTCTTTATCTTATTCCTCTATCTACTTCCCTTCTTTCCCTTCATCCATTTTCCTTCTTCCCTCATCTCCCCCCTCACCCCTCTCCACCTTCATCCCACATTTATTATCTCCTCCTCTTCTCCTTTTCACCATCCCTCTCCTCATTCTCCATTCTATTCCTCTCACCTTTCACGTTCCCACAGCACACCACACACATCACTAGTACTATTGCGTATTTCTGGACTAGTATGTACTTTCAATTTATAACTCTATGTATTTTCATGAATAAAATCATGTATGCATCTTGTGCAGTTTTTGTGACCTCATTATTACAAAGACCTTGTTACAAAGACCTTGTAGTTTTATAAATAGTTTTAAATAATGGTAATAACTAACATTTTATACAGAAATATAAAGATAGACAAAAAATCTATATTAGTAAAAAAAATACTAAAAAATTAACCTATTCAGATATATTATGTAATCATTAGAGGTACTTCTTTAAAGGAACACAAGCTTGCCGTGGCGAGGAAGCTTGTGCATCTCAGTCACCAGCGGAGCTATACTAGTCTGGTGCAGCCATACTAGACAGGTTCCTTGTTAGGCATCACAAGAAAAATCTCACCTCGCAGTAAGTGGCTGACTTGCCCCGTGAGCAACCAGCTCACACCTAAATACAACTAGTTCTATCAAATCATGGGCCACAGTTCCTAACAGCAATGGAGAAATTGGCCATAACGGGATTAAACCTACTCTGGAACAAGGGGTGCAAAGAATGTCTATGTTTCTCAATATAGTCGCCTGTGGAAACTAAATCATGGGACTTGAAACGTCCTCATTCTTGCTTGTGAAGCCAAGTTGGTTCTCCTTATCAGGGATGCGAGTGATGGAAACAAAGATATCACAGGTCTTAGTGAGGTCACAACACCTGGTGAGGCATTTGTAGAACTGCATGATATTTATGTCCTGCGATACAAAAGCAAACATGAAAAGAAGCAACATGCCTTATGATTTTTGGTCAATAATAAATGGTTATAATGAAAAAGACTTCAGTATAAAGTATATGAAACAAGAGGAGACCTTATAATAGAATTTTTAAAAAAGAAGGAAAACTATCATCCAAGTATATGTTTCAACACAAGATCGAAGAGAGAAAAGAAATTTTATTAAGTTGTAAAGGAAACCCTAAAATCAATAAGAATTGGCATACGTTTGTGATGGGAGACAAAACTTAAGGCAAGTACGAAAAAGGAAGGTTGGGCTGCTGAAGGTCATGGGTTGTCAGAATTCTTAAGAGGCTCTGCTGGTGAAATTTAAGGTGATTAATGCCTTCTTTCAATAAAAGAGGTGTAGAAAGTGAATTTGGAATGGACCATATGGTGAAACAAAGAATGACACAGAGTTTACCTACACAGACACAACACATGGCATTATGGAGAAGAATATAACTGTAGTGAAAGGGGCATAAGTAACATGTAAACAAGAAAGAGGGGTTACGTGGTACTGGATCTCACAAGAGGCGAAAGCTTAATCCAATGAGTACAGTCAGATCTTGCAGCTGTGAGAGAGAATTAGTTTGTTAGCTCAGGGTAAATATTCGAAGCTGATAGATGAAGTAGACCAAGACAAAGAGGAAATAAATGAGCAGTTTATAAAAACAGGTACCGAACACATGTATAAGTAGGAGAAAGGAAACTTCTAAACAGCAACAGCAAATTTTCTGATAGTACAATGGAATCTCTTAAGAAAAATAAGAACGTTATAAAACGAACAAGAGCTAACAAAACAGCAATTGTAAAAAAAAAATAATAATAATAATAAAAGAAAAATGAAGATGTCCGGAAGTACAACATGAGGAGGGTTGAAATTCAAGGAATTGTGAAAGTCGAAAGGAAACAGGTGGATGCTTGGCATGGGAGGAAACCAAATGTCTACTCTGAAATATGCTACTGGAGGGAAAAAATATATATATCTAAAGTGATCTGAATAGAATATTTTTCTTTCAAACTTCACAGGAGTAACATTAAGACTGAGAAGCCAGTAAAGGATATGGAAATAATGGACATAATAATTCCCAGAAATAAAACTGAAATAAACAGAGTTTTAGGAGGAATGAATATGGATAAAGCAGAAGGTGAAGACGATCGCCCCAAGGATCTTATTAAGGATCCAGGTGACTACGCTGAACAAAAGAGAAAGACTCTTCGTGAGATGTTTAAAGTAAACATTAAGAGAATACATGAATTTGTTCTGCTACAGATGCAGACCGGCCACGTGAACAAACTGGACTGTTTGGTAGCTACGCGACAGTTGACCATATTATAGTTAATAACCAGGCAACTAAGATAACTTTTAGATATGAAAAGAAAGATTCGTGGATAAGGGAAAAAGGTAGATAATATGGACAGGCCAAGTCCCTGGTATAGCAGACAACAGACGGACAACCAGGGCAACGGAAATGCAAGCCCGACATGTGTGAGAGGAAGAGCCAGACAAAGAGAAAAATAGAGACATGAAATGTGGAAATTTGCTGATATTCCATGTACCAGGCTAATAGCTAATATTGTAGGCCGGGATGGAAAAAGATGACAGAGGTCTTTGCCCTGCAGTGGACTGACTCAGGCTGCTGTTGTGTGTGTGTGTGTGTGTGTGTGTGTGTGTGTGTGTGTGTGTGTGTGTGTGTGTGTGTGTGTGTGTGTGTGTGTGTGTGTGTGTGTGTGAGAGAGAGAGAGAGAGAGAGCGAATGCTTTAATGGTGTCTAATGTGTATCTAAGCGTTTCTAAGTAGGCGGCCATACTTGCTCCAAACATGTGATCGACAAGAGGAAACGAGGCACAAGGGTCCGTCCAACGTTAAGACTCAGATACTGCAGTGGCTCTAACCCGGTGGGTCGCTTCGTCTTGTCGATCACATGTTTCCAACAAGTGTGGCCGCACCTAACACCAGCTTCCAGGCTTCTGTTCCTTATACTTAAACATGTGTTCTTCCTCCCACACGCATACCGTAGGCAAATGATTCACGCCACGCCAGCAGATGCTTATTAACTTCATTACCTTAAGAAATACGTTCCTAAATTCACAAGCCATATCTTACCATTTAGCCATTTACTGGAGTAATTGGCAGAGTAAGATGTGTTAATGTGTCGTGAATTATTACTAAGACGAGTATATCTGAGAAGTAATGAGGTTTATATGAAAAAATAAGTGATGAGGGAGAATTCAGGTGCGTGGGAGGAGGAGGAAATGAAAGGTAGAAGTTGGTGGAGGTGCAAATGATCGGTCGACCCTGGCTATAAGAAGCAATAAAATTGATTAGAAAGTCTTTAGACCAAGGATACCTCTGCCAACGCCATTGCCATTAAAAGGGATCTAGATCCGTGGATAGAGGATCCGGATCCACCCAAAAATTTAATCAATTCTTTCTTCACCCATGGCCCACCTTTCCACAAACCTTCACTGAAATTCACAGACAACTTTTGGAGACATTGTGCGGGATACACCGGATCCGGATCCGCCCCTAAAACTTAATAATTCTTCCATGGTCCATGGCCCACCTTTATACAAAACTTCATCAAAATATGTTCATAACATTTTAAGTAATCCCAAATCTGGATCCGTGGATACGGGATCCCGATCCGGATCCGACCCTAAATTTAAACAAGTCTTTCTTGGTCCATGGCGAACCATTCCACAAAATCTCTGTGAAATTCATAAAATAAATTTTGGATATTGAGCGGGATACCCCGGATCCGGATTCGGATCCGGACCAAAATTTAATCAATTCATCCTCGATCCATGACCCACCCTTCCACAAAATTTCATCAAAACCGGTTCATAACTTTCTCAGTAATCCCAGACCCGGAACCGTGGATATAGGACCCGGATCCAGATCCATCGCCAAGTTCAAACAATTCTTTGTTTTTCCAAGGGGCACCATTCCGCAAAATTTCAGTGAAATTCATGGACAACTTCTGGAGATACTGTGCGGGATACTCCGGATCCGGAAACGGATCCTGCAAAAAATTTAATAATTTCTTCCCTGAATTATGTCCCACCCTTACACAAAATTACATCAAAATCAGTTAAAAACTTTTTGAGTAATCCTGTTATCAGAAAAACCATTCAAGGGAAAAACATAACCTCCTTTTCCGACGTAATAATAATTAATAATAATAATAATAATAATAACATAATAATAATAATAATAATAATAATAATAATAATAATAATATTCATCATGTTCATGATCATCAAAACAAATACTACTACTACTACTACTACTACTACAACTACTACTAATTATTATTATTATTATTATTATTATTATTATTATTATTATTATTATTATTATGATGATGATGATTATTATTATTATATTAATCCATCCATCTAACATCGAATCCTAAGTTGCCCGATGAGAAGCGTAGAAACCAGGGTCTCGGCAAGTTGCTCCTGACACTTGAAATGAGTGACCAGCCTGACTCATCCTGAGTGGCATGACGTGAGTAATAAACCCCAACCATTCCTTGGATATAAACCTGCACAGGCTCAATCCGGTTGGAGCGCCATAATTGCCACTAAACCACTCGACCCCATAATTTAGTTATATGGTTACCACCCAGCGGAGTAAATGGTTTCCTGGTGTACAGGAAGCCATTTGCCTTGTCTCTCAGTTTAGAGTCACCCATAGGCAGAAGGAAGAGGAAAGAATGAAGGTAAGAAAGACAAAAGAGGGAGCGTAAAGTCACCCGACGGCAGAAGGAAGCGGAAAGAATGAAGGTAAAAAAAGACAGAAGAGGGAGTGTAAAGTTACCTGTAGGCAGAAGGAAGAGGAAAGAATGAAGAAAAGGAAAACAGAAGACGAAGGAAGGAAAAGAGCAAAGGGCAGATACCCAATAATAATAAATAATAATGCAAGTAATCATCATCACCAACGCCATAACAAGAAGAAAGTACTGAGAGAGCACATACCTCCGCCAATGCCACTGCCATTACAAAGGATCCGGATCCGGATCCGTGAATACAGGATGCTGACCCGGATCCGGATGTGCTCCCAAATTTAATCAATTCTTTCTTGCTCCATGGCCCACCTTCCCACAAAGTTACATTAAAATTCACAGAGAATTTATTCAGATATTGTAAGGGATACTTCGGAACGGGATCAGCCCAAAAATTTTATCATTTCTTCCATGACCCATGGCTCAACCATCAACAAAATTATATCAAAATCCGTTCATAACTTTTTGTGTAAAGAAGCTAACAGACCGACAAACAAACAAACAGACAAACAAGCCAACATCTGTAAAAACATAACTACGTTGGCAGAGGTAATTATAATAACGAGGACAACACTAGCAGTGTCACAAATCTTCTAAAGCACTCAGGTGTGGTGCTCCTCAGGGTTCTGTTCCTTCACCAACTATCTCTGTTCAGCAAGTATCAGAAGACCATCCTTAAAACCTTCCCTCTTAACATTTTGAAACTGGAAGGAACTGACAGAGCGCATACCTCCGACAATGCCACTGCAACAAAATTAGACCCGGATCCGGATTCGTCCCAAAATTTAACCAATTCTTTCCTGGTCGATGTCCCAACATTCCACAAAATTTCACTGAAATTCATTAACAACTTTTGCAAAATATTGTGCGGGATACTCCGCATCCAGATGGGACCGAAAATTTAATTAATTCTTCCACGGTGCATGAACCACCCTTAAACAAAATTTCATTAAAATCTATTCATGCCTTTTAGAGTAATCCTATAAACAGAAAGACAAACATACATAAAGACAAATAAACAAACTAACGCGGGGTAAAACTTAACCTCCTAGGCGTTGGTAACAATGAACCTATGAACATATTCTCCAGTAACTCATCATAGTCATACATGGCCAGTAATTTAATCAGTACGGAATGAAGACAAAACTTTATCACACATAATTATGAAGTAAACAATTCTTTCAGAAATATTGTTAAAAAAAAAAAAACACGATCAGCAACAATCAAAGCGAAACCACAAATGACGTGTGTACTGAAACCACCTGTCACCTGTGTACTAAAACCCGTCATCCGTTTAATTATAGTATTTTGATTAAGTTTACATCTTACCTTATTACATACTGAAAACTCACACTCCTATCACACTTACAGGCGTATAACAAATGGTGAAAATATTATGGTGAAAGAAATGATGATTGGATTAGGTCTGACAAAGTATTTTATTACATTTTCCTAATAACAGGCTTTATTTCTCTACTTCTGCTGAGAAATCTGCCAGTAAAGAAGTTAATGAATGCAAGACCTAATCCATGTCTCCCTTAAGGTATGTAAATTGGTCCTGAGGACACTTAAAACAAAACGAAAAAAAAAAAAATCATCATTAGACTATTATATTCTCCCGTATACATTCCCTAACCATATGTGTGTGTGTGTGTGTGTGTGTGTGTGTGTGTGTGTGTGTGTGTTTAAATTCAGTTCTAAAAGTTTTTTTCTTATTGACATACAACAGTCTGGGAACAACGTAAAAACTGTTAAAAGCAGATCATCTGGCAAAGACGTACCCCTCCATCTCTCTCTCTCTCTCTCTCCTACAACTACCTACCTTCCCCTCCTCTCTATTACCCTCTTTTCTTCTTTCCTCCATCCCGCCTCTTCTCACTCTCTCTAATTATCTCCCTTCCTCTCTTAAGTTCCTTGCATGCTCTGCTCCCCCTTTCCCTCCCTCCTCCTCTCTCTTTCTCACCGCACCCCCTTAACTCGCTCCCTCCCTTCTCCGTCCCCTCTTTCCTCCTCTCTCCTTCCTTCTTCCCTCCACCGTCCCCATTCTCCCCCCACTACCTCACCCTTACTTCTGCACATTCCCCCTTCCATCTCCCCTTACATTCTCCTCGGTTTCATCTCCCTATAAAAGACGGAATCCACACCTCTCCACTTCACTCCACTCACCTTCTCTTCCACATCGAAGAATCAGGTAACCTCATTCGTAAAGTTAATTCTAATACAACCCATTTTGTACGTGCCACCTCTTAAGATTTCTTCACCTCTGGACACCTCACGTGGTGAAAGACTAAAAATCTCTATTAACACTGGTTATCCTTTCACTAGTACTAAGTCTTTTTTTATTGTGTACGCGGTAAAACCATCTGATTTTATTTAGTTAAGCGAAAAACTCTGCTACAGAATTGCCTAAATTCCGTGATTAACTTACAGAAAACAAACAGTTTTCACATCCATGAGAAAATAATACTATGACTGTGAACATTTGCGGCATAAAATCTCGGTGACAATTTGATAATCAATCACTCAAGATGTATAGCCATAATTTTATTACCTTATTCCCTCTTGGTAATATACAGAAAAATTCACCTGATGGGCTAAAACTCAGCAGATTTCTTTTCTTCTATAAACATTTTTTTTTCTTTTTTATCGCTGAGTATCTTTTAACAGGAAAAGATATTTACCGAAGAATTTAAAAAAATATATCGGGAGTTGTTTGATCCTTGGTTCTCTTGGCATTGTTTTTCTCTAACTTGGCCTAAAATCGTCCTCTCTCCATCGTGAATGCTGATTTGCAATAAGAGGTTAACACTAGAATATGAAGATAGTCAAAGAAAGGATGTAACGACGAAGCTTTGTCATATCCTACCACTGAGGTGCGTGAAATAAGCTGCAAAAACACGTAAATCTGGGACAAATTACGGTTAAAAGGAATATAAGCTGGTAACTCTACTAATTCTCCACTCCTCGCTCACCCTTCCCTCACTTTCCATCTCCACTCCGACACTTACTCCCCACTCATACCTCACGCTCCCTTCTCATACCTGCCTTACCACTTCCTCATTCACTGCCCACTCATTCCTCACTCTCCCACCCTTTACCTGCCTTACCGCTGCCATACTCATTCCCCACTCACGCCCCATTCTCCCACCCTTTACATTCCTCCCCGACTTTCAGAGACATTCCTCACTCATCCCCCAATTTCCCTCCCTCTATATTCCTTCCCCAATCCCACACATACACTCCCCATTCATCGCTCACTCTCCCTCCATTTACCACTTCCCATCTCACTCCTAACACATCCTTCACTCTCCCTCTCCTTATTTGCTTTCATTACTTTCCAACTCACTCTCGACGCTCCCTCCCTTCACCTACGGTCGCCACTCCCACACTCACTCTCTCGCTATCCCCTACAGGCACCACCACCACCACCACCATGCGTATGGCCCTTCTCAGCCTCGTCTTCATGGGTCTTCTGGCCGGAGGAACTCTGGCAGGGAGTTTTCTGCCCTGCAGCGGGTCCAACGACTTACTTGGCTCTGTTCTTAATTTGCTTGGTAAGTGGCTGTGTTTTGGTTGCCGTCTGATGTCACTCTCATTTGATGGTTCGCCTTTTAACATGCATATTCATTCACATAGGCATTCGTACACTCGCTGGTATCAGATGGTATCAGATATAACACACACACACACACACACACACACACACACACACACACACACACCTACATCCATTTAGCAGTATTTATTGTACTTATTGATTCACTTACACATATCATTCACACAGGCACTACAACTAACGTAGCTGAAAGAATTCACACGGGCACTAAACCTAATCAGTTGAAAGAACGTGTCTACTATATACTTTCACTCCCTCAGTCTTAATTAGCTCCCACAAACACTCACACTCGCTTCACCCCATGCAGGTTCACTCATACTCCAAAGGATGCTCCATTTCACTCATTCATTTACTCAATATCCACTTATGGAGATTGCTGAAAGACAGTTTCGCAGACGTTCTAACTCAGGTTCAATCTCCTATTGTCACAAGCTTACTATAAAGAAGTTACTTTATTTGCAATATTTTAATAGTAATGGATGGTTCGAATCTACCCAAACTTCCATTAGATTATACACTTACATTTATATTCTTATGCCCTAAAGTCTTAATCACTCAAACAAGCAAAGCAGCATATGAGGAAGAGCCTTTTCTTCCTCTCTCTCTGCCTCCCCGTTCTTTTCCGTTTATCTATCGTTTCCGTTCTTCCTTTGCCTCCTCCGTAGCCTGCTCTTCTACTAACACCCCCCTTAACTCTCCACAGTCAAACCAATATATGAAGGAGAGATTCACTATCTTCTACTGTCTACCAATTTCTCTCCCTCTATCTCCGTCCTTCCTGTTTCCTCCGTTGTCTCCCTCTTTCCTCCTCCCTCTTTCAGATGCCTTCCCTGCCTCCCTCTTTTCTCCCCGCCTCTAATATCCATATTCTCCCAACCCTCTACAGCCGGAGTACTATGTAACCTGCCGCTTGTGTGCCAGCTCAACGTGTTAGACTGCCTCAAGGAACTTGACATACTCTGCGGAAACCTCACCCAAGAACTGCTGGACCTAATAATCTCAATTTTGACTGACTGCGTCACAGAGTTGAATCTGACAGTGAACTTGGAAGTTCTCGCTACCATTAACCGTAATGTCACTCTATTTTACGCTGATTTCTATACTGTCACTCGTTTTACACCAATTTTCACAATGCATTCTCTCGCGCTTAATCTCATATTGTCACTCATTTTAAGATGATTTTCATACTGTTACTGTTTCATGCTGATTTTCACACTGTCACTCTGTTTTACGCTGATTTTCATTTTGTTTCTCTGTTTTACGCTAATTTTGATGTAGTCACTCTGTGTTACGCTGATTTTCATACTCTGTTATACCATATCTCTCATACCACAGCACTATGTTATGTGATTGTTTTAATCTGGCTCTCATACCCATGCTTTATGTTATGTGACTACTCTAGCTCACATACCTTAGCTCTATGTTGTGTGATTCAGTTTTACACTGGCACTAATACCCTAACTAAATGCTTTGTGTTTCTGTTTTACTCTGGGTTCATACTCTAGCTTTATGTTATGTGATTCTGTTTTACTCCGACTCTCATATCCTAGACTTATGCAATTTTGTTTTACTCTTTCGCAAATACCATACCTTTATTCTATGTGATTCCGTGTTACTCTGGTTTATATTATTTTGGTGGCGGTACTATGACTTTATTCTATTCTCACTACATGTTACTCATTCCAGGTTGGTGGTGCCGGAAAGCAGGAGAAAGCAGCCTCAGTCACTCTCACTCTGTTCCCAGTTCTCTTATTTAATTGTCTACCTAAACCTATCTTAAAATTACTTCACTCTCATCCTCTTCTTATTAACGGTTGTAGAATTCAGATATTGATAAGACAATAACGATGTCCATGACAAAGATATTACACTGATTCCTAAAGAATAAGAGTGAGAATGATTTATTCTCTCTCAGTCACACCCTCCTCCAACATTCCCCCAAACTGCTCACCTGCCTTGCCCTGCCCTGCCTTCCTCTACATTACCCTGCCCTGCATTCCTCTTCATTACCGTGCCCTGTCCTGCTGTGCCCTGCGTCCCTTCAAACATCAGGTAGGATCTCTAATCACCTGACCTAATCGACCATCTCCCTTTCCTCTACCACAGTCGACACACCACCCGAGGTGATCTTGGATATCTTGCTAGAAATCTTCGGCCTTGACACCCTCGTTTCGGTCCTCGTGTGTGTGCTGACGAAGCTTGGCTTTGTGAGTATAACAGATAGATATAGAAAAACTGAGAGAGAGAGAGAGAGAGAGAGAGAGAGAGAGAGAGAGAGAGAGAGAGTTATTATCTGATACTTTTTATTTTATAGTAAAAACATATGTATTAAGATACGACACTTACTTTCACGATCATTATCACTCTTGTAGAAATTTAACTTTAAGAGTTACATCGTGGTTGTTCTAGACTGAAAAAAATAAAATCCATAATCTCTAACGTGAAAATAACATGTATAACGGCTGTAACCTCTCTCTCTCTCTCTCTCTCTCTCTCTCTGTCACCTAAAAAAAATATCCATAACCCCAATAACTTATCCCTCTCGAACATGAAAAAATAATCCATAAAGAACTAAAACTTCTCTCTAATGTAAAAAAAAAAAAAATCCAAAACAACTATAAACTCTCTCTCCTCTCTCTCTCTCTCTCTCTCTCTCTCTCTCTCTCTCCTGAAAAAGATCTGTAAGCCTTATAATTTATCTGTCTATCCTAAAAAAAAAAAAAGATCAATAACCCCTATAACTATCTCTCTCTCTCTTCCCCTCAGCTCCTCGATTTCGTCTTATGCTTGCTCACTGGAGTTCTTGGAGGTGTTGGAGGTATTCTTGGATAATATGGAACCCGCTGAACTGACCTGAACCCACGTGAACCCGAACCAAGGCCAATCTCCATAATGTGTGCATGTACGTGTGTGTGCGCGCGCACGAGTGTGAATGTCAATAAATCCAAAGCAGCATCTTACATTCTTTTTATTACCTGACTAATACACAGACCATATATATTTTTTACCCAATTCTGAATAATGGTAATTTAAGTGATAAAAAGTATCACATAAATTTATTTCCACCTGAACTCTGAGGAACGGTAATGTATAAATATATATAATTCCCTTTTCAACATAACCCTTAATGGTAGTTCTTCAAGGGAACACTGCTCTGTCTTGGTGCTGAAGCCTGTGCATTCCAGTCATCAAAGGAACTATACTAATCAGGTGCAACCACAATGGCAAGTTTCTTGACTAGGGATCACATGAAAACTGTTCCCCTGACACTACGTGCCTGAACTAGACATACGAGGCACCAACTCAAATCTTTTTCTAGTAGTTTACCATCTTGCAGTCTACCGGGTTCTTTTCATAGGACAGGGAAGGAGTTGAGAGACGTTCGTATAACCGGTTAACGAAGTTGCCCGGCGATTTCGATGCCACCACGTGAAGGGGTCCCTCACCGGCACCAGCCTCTTTCTAAACCACAAAGACGATTTCCGTCAAACCATGGTCCTTAATCTTCAGCAGCGATGGAGCAAATGATTTTGGCGTAGTCAGCGCTGATTCAAAGTAAGAGGTGTCAAGAATATAGGAATGTTTACAATCTAGGCGCCTTTGGAAACGAAACCTTGGGATGAGCAGTCGGCATCAAGAGTCCGGTCGTCTCTCCTGTTTTTCTCTGCATGGATATTGAAAGTCAGTGTGGTGAGTCAGCAGCAACTGACAATGACGACACTACCCGGCCACATATAATATCATCAGTGTCGGCTGCTGCGGGTTTACCACACTGAGGCGAACGAAGTCGTTGTACAGCAAACGTAGCAGTGTTCGGAGAGACATGGAAAAATACTGATAGATGTCCCGTGGAACAAGAAAAAAAAAAAAATCTTTAAAATGCATCAGACGAAAGTAGGAGATACAAGCAATCGAAAAACGTAATTTTTTATACATCGAAAATACAACCAACGACTAAAAATCCAAAAGTTCTTCTTTACATGAAAAAAAAAAAAAAAAAAACAGCAATGCAAAATTGAAGGTCCATTTATTCTGAGAAGTGACTGGGGTTACAAAGGAAAATACAGGCTGAAGAAGGCAGGTCCGGAGCTGACCTGGTGCGTACATGAATGATTGACAGTACCGGTTAACTCTTGCATCAGACAGATGGACAGAGAATGGGTGAGACTGTGCTGCCAGAAATGTTCTCACCGCATGCCAAAATGGACGAGGGGTGCAAGTAGACGTTTCAGAAAATCAATAAAACAGCGATGAAGCAGGGATAAAGATACAACACTGCAGAGAAGAGGGACAGGTTGAAGGAAGTCAGTGAGAGAGGGGATGTTAATAGACGACAAGCCTTTGATTCCACTCTGTTTACAAGACCTGTATGTGGGGAACGACTTCAGTCACAAAAATGGTAGATATACTCCACACACAAGGTCGACAGCTGTGTAGTGTAACGATAACAGGGAGTCGGCTTAGTGCACGTAATCTCTTCGAAGAATATTTTCCACGGCTGGTAGTATGATCTTTTCAAGTATCGTAGAGAAAGAAAACCCAAGGATATTATGAGACAGTGAAGGACTGAGCTATGTATTGTTATATATTAAGGGATATTCCTGTGGAAGATTTTAACGGGACAGGACACCGAATATATATACGTATACAGTACATATACTGAATATACCTATTTATCTATCTATCTATCTACCTATCTATATGTGTATGTGTGTGTGTGTGTGTGTGTGTGTGTGTGTGTGTGTGTGTGTGTGTGTGTGTGTGTGATGAGTATACAAGTGTGCTTTAACACCAGTCTGGAAGGATCTGCTCCTGTATACTTATACAAATGTTCTTCCTTCAAGAGGCATGCCGCATGCAAACGACAAACGCCAGCAAAAGTTATTGCCCTAGTAACCTTAATAAATACTTATTCTAATTAGGCAGCCAAAACTTACAAATTTGGGCAATTATGGAAAAACTAATGGTGTCAGATGATATAAAGTGCTGCGAATTATGAGGCGGTAAACTGAATACGCTCTCTCTCTCTCTCTCTCTCTCTCTCTCTCTTCAGAAGAATTTAGCAACTGACCACTGTATAGGAATGTTACACTGAAATTCAATAAAGACAATGTTACAGCAGTTGCGAGTGAGTGATGGAGTACAAGAGGGCTAATTTTCATAAACTGAATGCAATTGTAAAGAAAAGTGACTGGAATTCCACTGTTAAAACATTGGCTAATAATGAAGGATGGAAAAGAAACTGGACACAAAATTAATAAGAAAAGAAAAACGAAGATGTCCGCAAGTATTACATGAGCAGGATTGATTAAACTTCAAGGAATTGTGTATTTCGAAATAAACCAGATGGAAGCTTGGGATAGGAAGAAACCCAATTTCTTCCCTGAAAGATGTTTCTGAAGGAAAAAATAAATAAATGTGATCTAAATAGAATATTTTTATTTTAAACTGTACCTGAGTAACACTGTGACTGAAGAGCCACTTCAGGATATGGAAATAGTGTACAGAGTAGATCCCAGCAATACAATTATAAAAATAAAAAATCTTAGGAACGAATATGGATAGAGAAGGAGAGGTAGACAATCGCACCAATGATCTTATTAAAGATACAAGTGGCTTTGCAGATGAAGACTTTTTACAGTACACTTAAAGTGACAATCAAGGAAAATTATGATTTAGTTCTGCTATAGATGCAGACCACCGAAGTGAACTAACTGGACTGTTTCGTGGCTACGACACAGTTGGCCATATTAAAGTTTTTAACAAAGTAACGAAGAAATGTTTCAAACATGAAAAGAGAGTTTCTTGGATAGCGGGGAAAAATGGAGGAAATATAAACAGGTCATGTCCCCGGCAGAGCAGACTACAGACGGACAACCAGGGCAACGGAGAGGCAGGCCCGAGATGAGTGAGAGGAAGAGTCAGACAAGGAGCAAAATAGAGATATGAAATGTGGATATTTGTTGGTATTCGATGGACCAGACTAACAGCTAATACTGTAGGACGGGATGGAAAATCACGAGAAGTCTTCGCCCTGAAGTGGAATGACTCAGGCTGCTGTTATGAATGTACAGGTTAGTGTGTGTGTGTGTGTGTGTGTGTGTGTGTGTGTGTGTGTGTGTGTGTGTGTGTGTGTGTGTGTGTGTGTGTGTGTGTGTGTGTGTGCGATGGCGGGCGAATGCTTTAATGGTGTCTAATGTGTATCTAAGCGTGTCTAAATGGGCGGACACACTTGCTCCAAACATGTGACTGACAAGAGGAAACGAGGCTCAGGGGTCCGTCCAACGTTAAGACTCAGATACTGCAGCGGCTCTAACCCGGTGGGTCGCTTCGTCTTGTCGGTCACATGTTTTCAACAAGTATGGCCGCACCTAACACCAGCTTGCAGGCTTTTGCTCCGTGTACTTAAACATATGTTCTTCTTCCCACACACATAACGTAGGCAAATGATTCACGCCACGCCAGCAGATGCTTATTAACTTCATTACCTTAAGAAATACGTTCCTAAATTCACCAGCCTTATCTTACCATTTAGGCATTTACAGGAGTAATTGGTAGTGTCAGATTTGCTAATGTGTCGTGAATTATTACTAAGACGAGTACATCTGAGAAGTAATGAGGTTTATATGAAAAAATAAGTGATAAGAGGGAATTCAGGTGCGTGGGAGGAGGAGGAAATGAAAGGTAGAAGTTGGTGGAGGTGCAACTGATCGGTCGACCCTGGCTATAAGAAGCAATAAAACTGATTACAAAGTCTTTAGACAGAGCATACTTCTGCCAACGCCATTGCAATTAAAAGGGATCTAGATCCGTGGATAGAGAATCCAGATCCACCCAAAAATTAAAACAATTCTTTCTTGACCCATGGCCCACCTTTCCACAAACCTTCACTGAAATTCACAGAGAACTTTTGGAGACATTGTGCGGGATACACTGGATCCGGATCCGCCCAAAAATTTAATAATTTCATCATTACCAGATAATAAATCTTTAACTACTTCGGAAATACTATGTACCGTACAGTGTATTCAGAATAAATTCATCCTAACTACAGATGCCATTCACAAGACGGAAGAATGAGACGGTATTATATGTGTGTGTGTGTGTGTGTGTGTGTGTGTGTGTGTGTGTGTGTGAGAGAGAGAGAGAGAGAGAGAGAGAGAGAGAGAGAGAGAGAGAGAGAGAGAGAGAGAGGCGGGGAAAGGCGTGTTCAGGTGCTCACAACGTAAGCTCATTGGTGTCGCAACACCTGTGTGGAACTTATTTGTCTCCGCCTCCTTACCCCTTCGCATACCTTTGAACCTCCCCCTCATCTCTCCCACTTTTTCCCACTCCCTCCCCCTCTCTCTCCTCTCTCCTTTTCCTTCACTCTTCCTCTCCTTTCTCCCGTCCACTCCCTTCTCTCCACTTTCCTTTCCTCATTCCTTCTTCCTCACCCTTCCCTCTCTCCTACTCTTTCCACAGTCTCTTGCCTCCTCCTGTTATCTTGGTTCTTTTCTGCTTATTCTCACTCTCAATCACAAACCCACAAATAAATCTTGCATTTCACTTTCTCTCTCGCCCACGGATGGCCACCTTCATCAACTGCAGGAAGACTGAACCCTCCTTAACACATAGAATCCACTGAACCGACCTGAACCTACTTGAACCAGAATCAATAACTCTTGTGTGTGTGTGTGTGTGTGTGTGTGTGTGTGTGTGTGGCCAGGAACACTATATCACCACAACATATCACAATCACCATATCACACCATACCTAATATAGCAGTGTACAGGACTCCACACATCCATATTTATATCACGTACAACCATTACTTCTGAAGGCTATTTACCAGTCAGGTGGTGCAAGAAAGAAATAATAAGCACATCATCGTACTGAATGGGTTTACACCCCACACAACCACAATGCGTCACATCACACCCTTCTTCTCTCTCCTTACTCTCCTCTTCTTATCTCCTCTCTACCTACCAATCACCTTCTTCCCGTCTTTCATCTATCTGTCACCCCTCAGTTCTAACTCACCCTTCTCCTGTCCCCTTACCTCCTTCCTCACCCATCTACGCGTTCTATCCATTATTCCTCATCTTTCTTTATCTTATCTCTATTACTTCCCTTCTTTCCCTTCATCCATTTTCCTTCTTCCCTCATCTCCCCCCTCTCCCCTCTCCACCTTCATCCCACAGGCCCTCTTCCTTCTCACATTTATTGTCTCCTCCCCCTCTCCTTTTCACCATCCTTCTCCTCTTTCTCCATCCACATCCTCTCACCTTTCACGCTCCCACACCACACCACACACATCACTAGTACTATTGCGTATTTCTGGACTAGTATGTAGTTTCAGTTTATAACTCTTTGTAATTTCATGAATAAAATCATGTATGCATCTTGTGCAGTTTTTGTGACCTCATTATTACAAAGACCTTGTAGTTTTATAAATACTTTTAAATAATGGTAATAACTAACATTTTTTTTTACAGAAATCTAAAGACAGACAAAAAAATCTATTGTAATCAAATTATTTTTTAAAAATTAACCTATTCAGATATTTTATGTAATCATTAGAGATACTTCTTTAAAGGAACACAAGCTTGCCGTGGCGAGGAAGCTTGTGCACCTCAGTCACCAGCGGAGCTATACTAGTCTGGTGCAGCCATACTAGACAGGTTCCTTGTTAGGCATCACAAGAAAAATCTTACCTCGCAGTAAGTGGCTGACTTGGCCCCGTCAGCAACCAGCTCACACCTAAACAAATACAACTAGTTCTATCAAATCATAGGCCACAGTTCCTAACAGCAATGGAGAAATTGGCCATAAAGGGATTAAACCTACTCTGGAGCAAGGGGTGCGAAAAAAAAAAAATGTCTATGTCTCTCAGTCTAGTCGGCTTTGGAAACTAAATCATGGGACTTGAAACGTCCTCATTCTTGCTTGTGAAGCCAAGTTGGTTCTCCTTATCAGGGATGCGAGTGATGGAAACAAAGATATCACAGGTTTTAGTGAGGTCACAACGCCCGGTGAGGCATTTGTAGAACTGCATGATATTTATGTCCTGCGATACAAAAGCCAACATGAAAAGAGGCAACATGTCTTATGATTTTTGGTCAATAATAAATGGTTATAATGAAAAAAAAATTCAGTACGAAACAAGAGGAGACCTTATAAAGCATTCGCCCACACACCTTGTAACCTTATAACAGAATTTAAAAGAAAAAGAAGGAAAACTATCACCTACGTATATGTTTCAACACATGCTTATAAGTTCGAAGAAAGAAAATTGAATTAAGTTGTAAAGGAAATCCTGAAATTAATATGATCTGGCATACGTCTGTGATGGGAGACATAAAACTTAAGACAAGTACGAAAAAGAAAGGTTGGGCTGCTGTAGGTCATGGGTTGTCAGAATTCTTAAGAGGCTCTGCTGGTGAAATTTAAGGTGATTAATGCCTTCTTTCAATAAAAGAGGTGTAGAAAGTGAATGTGGAATGGACCATATGATGAAACAAAGAATGACACAGAGTTTACCTACACAGACACAACACATGACATTATGGAGAAGAATATAACTGTAGTGAAAGGGGCATAAGTAACATGTAAACAAGAAAGAGGGGTTACGTGGTACCGGATCTCACAAGAGGCGAGAGCTTAATCCAATGAGTACAGTCAGATCTTGCAGCTGTGAGAGAGAATTAGTTTGTTAGCTCAGAGTAAATATTCGCAGCTGGTAGATGAAGTAGACCAAGACAAAGAACAAATAAATGAGCAGTTTATAAAAACAGGTACCGAACACATGTACAAGTAGGAGAAAGGAAACTTCTAAACAGCAACAGCAAACTTTCTGATAGTACAATGGAATCTCTATAGAAAAGTAAGAACGTTATAAAACGTATCAAGAGCTAACCAAACGGCAATTGTAAAAAAAAAAAAAAAAAAAATGAAGATGTCCGGAAGTACAACATGAGGAGGGTTGAAATTCAAGGAATTGTGAAAGTCGAAAGGAAAGAGGTGGATGCTTGGCATGGGAGGAAACCAAATGTCTACTCTGAAATATGCTACTGGAGGAAAAAAAATATATATCTAAAGTGATCTGATAGAATATTTTTCTTTCAAACTTCACAGGAGTAACATTATGACTGAGAAGCCAGTCCGGGATATGGAAATAATGGACATAATAATTCCCAGCAATAGAACTGAAATAAACAGAGTCTTAGGAGGAATGAATATGGATAAAGCAGAAGGTGAAGACGATCGCCCCAAGGATCTTATTAAGGATCCAGGTGACTGGATCAAAACAAAAGACAAAGACTTCTCGTGAGATGTTTGAAGTAAACATTAGGAGAATATACTGTATGAATTTGATCTGCTACAGATGCAGACCGGCCACGTGAACAAACTGGACTGTTTGGTAGCTACGCGACAGTTGCCCATATTATAGTTAATAACCAGGCAACTAAGATAACTTTTAGACATGAAAAGAAAGATTCGTGGATAAGGGAAAAAGGTAGATAATATGGACAGGCCAAGTCCTTGGTATAGCAGACAACAGGCGGACAACCAGGGCAACGGAAATGCAAGCCCGACATGTGTGAGAGGAAGAGCCAGACAAAGAGAAAAATAGAGACATGAAATGTGGAAATTTGCTGATATTCCATGTACCAGGCTAATAGCTAATATTGTAGGCCGGGATGGAAAAAGATGACAGAGGTCTTTGCCATGCAGTGGACTGACTCATGCTGCTGTTGTGTGTGTGTGTGTGTGTGTGTGTGTGTGTGTGTGTGTGTGTGTGTGTGTGTGTGTGTGTGTGTGTGTGTGGACACACTTGCTCCAAACATGTGATCGAGAAGAGGAAACGAGGCACAGGGGTCCGTCCAACGTTAAGACTCAGATACTGCAGCGGCTCTAACCCGGTGGGTCGCTTCGTCTTGTCGATCACATGTTTCCAACAAGTGTGGCCGCACATAATACCAGCTTGCAGCCTTCTGCTCCGTGTTCTTAAACATGTGTTCTTCCTCCCACACACATACCGTAGGCAAATGATTCAAGCTACGCCAACAGATGCTTATAAACTTCATTACCTTAAGAAATACGTTCCTAAATTCACCAGCCTTATCTTACCATTTAGCCAATTACAGGAGTAATTGGCAGTGTCAGATGTGCTAATGTGTCGTGAATTTTTACTAAGACGAGTATATCTGACAAGAAGTGAGGTTTATATGAAAAAATAAGTGATAAGAGAGAATTCCGGTGCGTGGAAGGAGGAGGAAATGAAAGGTAAAAGTTGGTGGAATTGCAATTGATCGGTCGACCCTGGCTATAAGAAGCAATAAAATTGATTGGAAAGTCTGTAGACAGAGCATAAATTTGCCAACGCCACTGCCATTGAAAGGGATCTAGATCCGTGGATAGAGGATCCGGATCCACCCAAAAATTTAATCAATTCTTTCTTGACCCATGGCCCACCTTTCCACAAACCTTAATTGAAATTCACAGACAACTTTTGGAGACATTGTGCGGGATACACCGGATCCGGATCCGCCCCTAAAACTTAATAATTCTTACATGGTCCATGGCCCACCTTTCTAGAAAATTTCATCAAAATGTGTTCATAACTTTTTATGCACTCCCGAATCTGGATCCGTGGATATACGATCCTGATCCGGATCCGACCCTAAATTTAAACAAGTCTTTCTTGGTCCATGGCGAACCATTCCACAAAATCTCTGTGAAATTCATAAAATAAATTTTGGATATTGTGCGGGATACCCCGGATCCGGATTCGGATCCGGACCAAAATTGAATCATTTCTTCCTCGATCCATGACCCACCCTTCCACAAAATTTCATCAAAACCGATTCATAACTTTTTCAGTAATCCCAGACCCGGAACCGTGGATATAGGACCCGGATCCAGATCGACCGCCAAATTCAGTCAATTTATTCTTTTTCTAAGGGGCACCATTCCGTAAAATTTCAGTGAAATTCATGGACAACTTCCGGAGATACTGTGCGGGATACTCCGGATCCGGACCCGGATCCGGCAAAAAATTTAATAATTTCTTCCCTGGCTTATGTCCCACCCGTACACAAAATTACATCAAAATCATTTAATAACTTTTTAAGTAATCCTGTTATCAGAAAAACCATTGAAGCGAAAAACATAACCTCCTTTTCCGAGGTAACAATAATTAATAATAATAATAATAATAATAATAATAATAATAATAAAAATAATAATAGCAACAACAATAATATTCATCATTATCATGATCATCATCATAATAAATACTACTACTACTACTTCTACTACTACTACTACTACTACTACGAATTATTATTATTATTATTATTATTATTATTATAATTATTATTATTATTATCATTATTATTATTATTATTATTATTATATTATCATCAATATTATTATTATTATAATTATTATATTAATCTATCCATCTAACATCGAATCCAATGTTGCAATATGAGAAGCGTACAGTATAAACAGGGAGCTCGGCAAGTTGCCCCTGACACTTGAAATGACTGACCAGCCTGACTCATCCTGAGTTGCATAACGTGAGTAAAAAGCCCCAACCACTCCTTGGATATAAACCTGCACAGGCTCAATCCGGTTGGAGAGCCATAATTGCCCACTAAACAACCCGACCCCATAAATTAGTTATATGGTTACCACCCAGCGGAGTAAATGGTTTCCTGGTGTACAGGAAACCATTTGCCTTGTTTCTCAGTTTAGAGTCACCCATAGGCAGAAGGAAGAGGAAAGAATGAAGGTAAGAAAGACAAAAGATGGAGTGTAAAGTCACCCGACGGCAGAAGGAAGCGGAAAGAATGAAGGTAAGAAAGACAGAAGAGGGAGTGTAAAGTCACCTGTAGGCAGAAGGAAGAGGAAAGAATGAAGGAAAGAAAAACAGAAGACGAAGAAAGGAAAGGAGCAAAGGGCAGACACCCAACAATAATAAATAATAATGCAAGTAATCATCATCACCAACGTCATAACAAGAAGAAAGTACTGAGAGAGCACATACCAACGCCAATGCCACTTACATTATAAAGGATCCGGATCCGTATCCCAGGATACAGGATGCTGACCCGGATCCCGATGCACCCACAAATTTAATCAATTCATTCTTACTCCATGGCCCACCTTCCCACAAAATTACATTTAAATTCACAGAGAATTTTTTCAGATATTGTGCGGGATACTCCGGATCCGGATCAGCCCAAAAATTTTATCATTTCTTCCATGACCCATGGCTCAACCATAAAAACAATTATATCAAAATCCGTTCATAACTTTTTGTGTAAAGAAGCTAACAGACCGACAAAGAGACAAACAGACAAACAAGCCAACATCTGTAAAAACATAACCACGTTGGCGGAGGTAATTATAATAACGAGGACAACACTAGCAGTGTCACAAATCTTCTAAAGCACTCAGGTGTGGTGCTCCTCAGGGTTCTCTTCCTTCACCAAGTATCTCCTGTTCAGCAAGTATCAGAACACCATCCTTAAAGCCTTCCCTCTTAACATTTTGAAACTGGAAGGCACTGACAGAGCGCATACCTCCGACAATGCCATTGCAACTAAAAGGGATCCGGATCCGGATTCGTTCAAAAATTTAACCAATTCTTTCCTGGTCGATGTCCCAACATTCCACAAAATTTCACTGAAATTCATTGACAACTTTGGGAAATACTGTGCGGGATACTCCGCATCCACAGGGGGCCGAAAATTTAATCAATTCTTCCACGGTGCATGGCCCACCCTTAAACAAAATTTCATTAAAATCAATTCATGCATTTTAGAGTAATTCTATAAACAAAAAGACAAACATACATAAAGACAAATAAACAAACTAACGCGGGGTAAAATTTAACCTCCTAGGCGTAGGTAACAATGAACCTATGAACATATTCTCCAGTAACTCCTCATAGTCATACATGGCCAGTAATTTAATCAGTACGGAATGAAGACAAAACTTTGACACATAATTATGAAGTAAACAATTCTTTCAGAAATATTGTTAAAAAAAAAATACGATCAGCAACAATCAAAGAGAAACCACAAATGACGTGTGTACTGAAACCACCTGTCACCTGTGTACTAAAACCTGTCATCCGTTTAATTATAGTATTTTGTTTAAGTTTACATCTTACCTTAATACATACTGAAAACGCACACTCCTAACACACTTACAGGGGAACAATAAATGATGAAAATACAGTATTATGGTGAAAGAACTGATGGTTGGATTAGGTCTGACAAAATATTTTATTACATTTTCCTAATAAGACTTTATTTTTCTACTTCTGCTGAGAAATCTGGCAATAAAGAAGTTAATGAATGCAAGACCTAATCCATGTCTCCCCTAAGGTATGTAAATTGGTCCTGAGGACACTTAAAAGAAAACAGAGAAAAAAAAAAACATCCATAGACTATTATATTCTACCGTATTGTTTCCCTAACCATGTGTGTGTGTGTGTGTGTGTGTGTGTGTGTGTGTGTGTGTGTGTGTGTGTGTGTGTTTAAATTCAGTTCTCCAAGATTTTTTCTTATTGACATAAAACAGTCTGGGAACAATGTAAATCTTAACTGTTAACAGTACATCATCTGGCAAAGACGTATCCCCCCCATCTCTCTCTCTCTCTCCTTCCACTACGCACCTTCCCCTCCTCTCTACTATCATCTTTTCTCCTTTCCTCCATCCCGCCTCTTCTCACTCTCCCTAATTATCTCCCTTCCCCTCTGAAGTTCCTTGCATGCTCTGCTCCCCCTTTCCCTCCCTCCTCCTCTCTCTTTCTCACCGCACCCCATTAACTCGCTCCCTCCCTTCTCCGTCCCCTCTTTCCTCCTCTCTCCTTCCTTCTTCCCTCCACCGTCCCCCATTCTCCCCCCACTACCTCACCCTTACTTCTGCACATTCCCCCTTCCATCTCCCCTTACATTCTCCTCGGTTTCATCTCCCTATAAAAGACGGAATCCACACCTCTCCACTTCACTCCACTCACCTTCTCTTCTACAGCGAAGAATCAGGTAACCTCATTCGTAAAGTTAATTCTAATACAACCCATTTTATACGTGCCACCTCTTAAGATTTCTTCACCTCTGGGCTCTTCTCGTGGTGAAAGACTGTAAATATCTCTATTAACACTGGGTATCCTTTCACTAGTACTAAGTCTTTTTTTATTAAGTACGCGGTAAAACCATCTGATTTTCTTTAGTTATGCGAAAAACTCTGCTACAGAACTGGCTAAAATCACTGATTAACATAGACAAAACCGACAGCTTTCACATCCTTGAGCAAAATAATACTATTACTGAGTAGATTTGCGGCATAAAATCTCAATGACACTTTGATAATCACTCACTGAAGATCTATAGCCATAATTTTATTACCTTATTCCCTCTTGGTAATACACAGAAAAATTCACCTGATGGGCTAAAGCTAAGCAGATTTCATTTCTTCTATAACTTTTTTTTATCGCTGAGTATCTTTTAAGAATTTAAAAATATATATCGGGAGTTGTTTGGTCCTTAGTTCTCTTGGCATTATTTTTCTTTGACTTGGCCTAAAATTGTCATCTCTCAATCGTGAATGCTGATTTGGAATAACAGGTTAACACTAGAATATGAAGATAGTCAAAGAAAGGATGTAACGACGAATCTTTATCATATCCTACCACTGAGGTGCGTGAAATAAGCTGCAAAAACACGTAAATCTGGGACAAATTACGGTTAAAAGGAATATAAGCTGGTAACTCTACTAATTCTCCACTCCTCGCTCACCCTTCCCTCATTTTCCATCTCCACTCCGACACTTACTCCCCACACATCCTTCACGCTCCCTTCTCATACCTGCCTTACCACTTCCTCATTCACTGCCCATTCATCCCTCACTCTCACACCCTTTACCTGCTTTACCGCTTCCATAGTCATTCCCCACTCACGCCCCATTCTCCCACCCTTTACATTCCTTCCCGACTTTCAGAGACATTCCTCACTCATCCCCCAATTTCCCTCCCTCTATATTCCTTCCCCAGTCACACACATACACTCCTCATTCATCGCCCACTCTCCCTCCACATACCACTTCCCATCTCACTCCTAACACATCCTTCACTCTCCCTCTCCTTATTTGCTTTCATTACTTTCCAACTCACTCTCGACCATCTCTCCCTTCACCTACGGTCCCCACTCTCACACGCACTACGCTATCCCCTACAGGCACCACCACCACCACCACCATGCGGATGGCCCTTCTCAGCCTCGTCTTCATGGGTCTTCTGGCAGGAGGAACTCTGGCAGGGAGTTTTCTGCCCTGCGACGGGTCCAGCGGCTTACTTGGCTCTGTTCTTAATTTGCTTGGTAAGTGGCTGTGTTTTGGTTGCCGTCTGAATGTCTCTCTCATTCGATGGTTCGCCTTTTAACATGCATATTCATTCACACAGGCATTCGTACACTCGCTGGTATCTGATGGTATCAGATATAACACACACACACAGACACACACACACATTCATTTAGCAGTATTTATTGTACTTATTGATTCACTTACACATATCATTTACACAAGCACTAAACCTAATCAATTGAAAGAACGTGTCTACTATATACTTTCACTCCCTCAGTCTTAATTAGCTTCCACAAACACTCACACTCGCTTCACCCCATGCAGGTTCACACATACTCCAAAAGATGCTCCATCTCACTCATTCATTTACTCAATACCCACTTATGGAGATTGCTAAAAGACAGTTTCGCAGACGTTCTAACTCAGGGTCAATCTCCTATTGTCACAAGCTTACTATAAACAAGTTACTTTATTTGCAATATTTTAGTAGTAATGGATGGGTCGAATCTACCAAAACTTTCATCAGATAATACTTTACACTTAGATTTATATTCCTATGCTCTAAAGTCTAAACCACTCATACACGCAAAGCTGCATACGAGGAAGAGCCTTTCTTCCTCTCTCTCTGCCTCCCCGGTCTTTTCCGTTTATCTCAGTCATTTCCGTTCTTCCTTTGCCTCCTCCTTAGCCTGCTCTTCTACTAACACCCTCCTTAACTCTCCACAGTCAAAACAATTGGTGAAGGAGAGATTCACTACCTTCAACTGTCTACCAATTGCTCTCCCTTTATCTCCGTCCTTCCTGTTTCCTCCGTTGTCTCCCTCTTTCCTCCTCCCTCTTTCTAATGCCTTCCCAGCCTCCCTCTTTTCTCCCCGCCTCTAATAACCATTTTCTCCCAATTCTCTACAGTCGGACTACTATGTAATCTGCCGCTGGTAAACCTGTGCCAGCTCAACGTGTTAGACTGCCTCAAGGAACTTGACATACTCTGCGGAGACCTCACCCAAGATGTGCTGGACTTAGTAATCGGAATTTTGACAGACTGCATCGGAGAGTTGAATCTGACAGTGAACGTGGACGTTCTCGCTACCATTAACCGTAATGTCACTCTATTTTACGCTGATTTCATACTGTCACTCATTTTACACCAATTTTCACAATGCACTCTGTCTCACGCTGATTCTCATACTGTAACTCATATTAAATTGATTTTCATACTGTCACTGGGCTGATTTTCAGACTGTCACTCTGTTTTATGCTGATTTTCATATTGTTCTTCTATTTTACGCTCATTTTGATGTAGTCACTCTGACTTACGCTGATTTTCATACTCTGTTTTAGCATATCTCTCATACCACAGCACTATGTTATGTGAGTGTTTTAATCTGGCTCTCATACCCATGCTTTATGTTATGTGACTACTCTAGCTCACATACCTTAGCTCTATGTTGTGTGATTTAGTTTTACACTGGCACTAATACCCTAACTTAATGCTTTGTGTTTCTATTTTACTTTGGGTTCATACCCCAGCTTTATGTTATGTGATTCTGTTTTACTCCGACTCTCACATCCTAGACTTAGGCAATTTTGTTTTACTCTGGTGCAAATACCATGGTATTATTCTATATGATTCTGTGTTACTCTGGTTTATATTATTTTGGTGGCGGTACTATGACTTTATTCTATTCTCACTACATGTTACTCATTCCAGGTTGGTGGTGCCGGAAAGCAGGAGAAAGCAGCCTCAGTCACTCTCACTCTGTTCCAAGTTCTCTTATTTAATTGTCTACCTAAACCTATCTTAAAATTACTTCACTCTCATCCTCTTCTTATTAACGGTTGTAGAATTCAGATATTGATAAGACAATAACGATGTCGATGACAAAGATATTACACTGATTCCTAAAGAATAAGAGTGAGAATGATTTATTCTCTCTCAGTCACACCCTCCTCCAACATTCCCCCAAACTGCTCACCTGCCTTGCCCTGCCCTGCCTTCCTCTACATTAGCCTGCCCTGCATTCCTCTTCATTAGCCTGCCCTGCATTCCTCTTCATTAGCCTGCCCTGCATTCCTCTTCATTACCCTGCCCTGTCCTGCTGTGCCCTGCGTCCCTTCAAACATCAGGTAGGATCTCTAATCACTTGACCTAATCGACCCTCTCCCCTTCCTCTACCACAGTCGACACACCACCCGAGGTGATCTTGGATATCTTGGTAGAAATCCTCGGCCTTGACAGCCTCGTGGCGGTCCTCGTGTGTCTGCTTAACAAGCTTGGCTTTGTGAGTATAACAGATAGATATAGAAAAACTGAGAGAGAGAGAGAGAGAGAGAGAGAGAGAGAGAGAGAGAGATTATCTGATACTTTTTATTTCATAGTAAAAACATATGTATTAAGATACGAAACTTACTTTCACGATCATTATCACTCTGGTGGAAATTTTACTTTAAGAGTTACATCGTGGGTGTTCTAGACTGAATTTAAAAAAATCCAAAATCTCTGTAACTCATCTCTAACGTGAAAATAAAATGTATAACGGCTGTAACCTCTCTCTCTCTCTCTCTCTCTCTCTCTCTCTCTCTCACATGAAAAAAATATCCATAACCCCAATAACTTATCCCTCTCGAATATGAAAAAGTGATCCATATGGAAAGAAAACTTCTCTCTAATATAAAAAAAAAAAATCCAAAACAACTGTAACCTCTCTCTCTCTCTCTCTCTCTCTCTCTCTCTCTCTTTCCTGAAAATGATCTATAAGCCCTATAACCTATCTCTCTATCCAGAAAAAAAGATCAAGAACCCCTGTAACTATGTCTCTCTCTCTCTCTCTCTCTCTCTCCCCCTCAGCTCCTCGATTTCATCACATGCTTGCTGAGTGGAGTTCTTGGAGGTGGTGGAGGTGGTGGAGGTCTTCTTGGAGGTCTTCTTGGAGGTGTTGGAGGTCTTCTTGGAGGTGTTGGAGGTCTTCTTGGAGGTCTTCTTGGAGGTCTTGGATAACATGGAACCCGATGAACCGACCTGAACCCACGTGAACCCGAACCAGGACCAATCTCTATTCTGTGTGCATGTACGTGTGTATGTGTGTGCGCGCGCGCACGAGTGTGTGCGAATAAATCCAAAGCAGCATCTTACATTCTTTTTATTACCTGACTAATACACAGACCATATATATTTTTTACCCAGTTCAGAACAATGGTAATTTAAGTGATAAAAAGTATCACGTAAATTTATTTCCACCTGAACTCTGAGGAACGGTAATGTATAAATATATATAATTCCCTTTTCAACATAACCCTTAATGGTAGTTCTTCAAGGGAACACTGCTCTGTCTTGGTGCTGAAACCTGTGCATTCCAGTCATCAAAGGAACTATACTAATCAGGTGCAACCACAATGGCAAGTTTCTTGACTAGGGATCACATGAAAACTGTTCCCCTGACACTACGTGCATGAACTGGACATACGAGGCACCAACTCAAATCTTTTTCTAGTAGTTTACCACCTTGCAGTCTACCGGGTTCTTTTCATACGACAGGGAAGGAGTTGAGAGACGATCGTATAACCGGTCAGCGAAGTTGCCCGGCCATATCGATGCCACCACGTGAAGGGGTCCCTCACCGGCACCAGCCTCTTTCTAAACCACAAAGACGATTTCCGTCAAACCATGGTCCTTAATCTTCAGCAGCGATGGAGCAAATGATTTTGGCGTAGTCAGCGCTGATTCAAAGTAAGAGGTGTCAAGAATATAGGAATGTTTACAATCTAGGCGCCTTTGGAAACGAAACCTTGGGATGAGCAGTCGGCATCAAGAGTCCGGTCGTCTCTCCTGTTTTCCTCTGCATGGACATTGAAAGTCAGTGTGGTGAGTCCGCAGCAACTGACAATGACGACACTATTTCTCATAACAATTAATCTGGCCAGGCATGTATGGCAACAGTGTTCCTGCCGAGGTTCTGATTGGCTGGAAGTGTTTGTTCGATTTCGTTGTTGCTTAAACCGATACTCTCTTTTTTATCAGATATGATACTGAGTTTGTCGACAATACAATCGTCAAAAGCAATAAGAAATCCGTTATATACTTAACAACAATGAAATTTGCGTAGGAAGATAGAAATATGAGTCAACAAAGTATTATAACAGTCCAAGTCAAGGTCAGCATTCGAACAATTCCTTTAAATCTCTCGCACGATAAAATTACAGAAAATTAAGGAAACCTGCTTAATCTAAGCGCTGGTGTAACACATTTAAATTTTAAGTTCAGTCCGTACTATGATAATAGAGGAGATGTAATGAAATAGTTTCCTTTACTCTACTTTGATTTCGCAATTTTTTCAAACCTCCCTCCCCGCACAACTCGTTTTCACTTCAGAATTTTTAATTATTCAGAGTTGTAGCACGATTTACGGGTGCGGACTGTTCTTAAAATTTAAATGTATGTTACACCAGCGCTTAGATTAAGCAGGTTTCCTTAATTTTCTGTTATATTATCGAGTGCCGGAGATTTAAAGGAATTGTTCGAATGCTGACCTTGACTTGGACTGTTATAATACTTTGTTGACTCATTCTATCTTCCTACGCAAATTTCATTGTTGTTAAGTATATAACGGATTTCTTATTGCTTTTGACGATTGTATTGTCGACAAACTCAGTATCATCTGATAATAAAGAGAGTATCGGTTTAAGCAACAACGAAATCGAACAAACACCTCCAGCCAATCAGAACCTCGGCAGGAACACTGTTGCCATACATGCCTGGCTAGATTAATTGATATGAGGTATACCCGGCCACATCTAATATCATGAGTGTCGGCTGCTGCGGGTTTACCACACTGAGGCGAACGAAGTCGTTGTACAGCAAACGTAGCAGTGTTCGGAGAGACATGGAAAAATACTGATAGATGTCCCGTGGAACGAGAGAGAGAGAAAAAAAATCTTTAAAATGCATCAGACGAAAGTATGAGATACATGCAATCGAAAAACGTAATTTTTCATACATCGAAAACACAACCAAAGACTAAAAACCCAAAAGTTCTTCTTTACATGAAAAAAAAAAAAAAAAACAGCAATTCAAAATTGAAGGTCCATTTATTCTGAGAAGTGACTGGGGTCACAAAGGAAAATACAGGCTGAAGAAGGCAGGTCCGGAGCTGACCTGGTGCGTACATGAAAGATTGACAGTACCGGTTAACTCTTGCATTAGACAGATGGACAGAGAATGGGTGAGACTGTGCTGCCAGAAATGTTCTCAGCGCATGCCAAAATGGACGAGGGGTGCAAGTAGACGTTTCAGAAAATCAATAAAACAGCGATCGTGCAGAGATAAAGGTACAACACTGCAGAGAAGAGGGACAGGTTGAAGGAAGTCAGTGAGAGAGGGGATGTTAATAGACGACAAGCCTTTGATTCCACTCTGTTTACAAGACCTGTTTGTGGGGAATGACTTCAGTAACAAAAATGCTAGATGTACTCCACACACAAACAAAGTCGACAGCTGTGTAGTGTAACGATAACACGGAGTCGGCTTAGTGCACTTAATCTCTTCGAAGGATATTTTGCACGGCTGGTAGTATGATCTTTTCAAGTATCGTAGAGAAAGAAAACCCAAGGATATTATGAGACAGTGAAGGACTGAGCTGTGTATTGTTAAATATTAAGAGATATTCCTGTGGAAGATTTTAACGGGACAGGATACCGAATATATATACCTATACAGTACATATACTGAATATACCTATCTATCTATCTATCTATCTATCTACCTGTGTGTGTGTGTGTGTGTGTGTGTGTGTGTGTGTGTGTGTGTGTGTGATGAGTATACAAGTGTGCTTTAACACCAGTCTGGAAGGATCTGCTCCTGTATACTTATACAAATGTTCTTCCTTCAAGAGGCATGCCGCATGCAAACGATAAACGCCAGCAGAAGTTATTGCCCTAGTAACCTTAATAAATACTTATGCTAATTAGGCAGCCAAAACTTACAAATTCTGTCAATTATTGAAAAACTAATGGTGTCAGATGATTTAAAGTCCTACGAATTATGAGGCGGTAAACTGTATACGCTCTCTCTCTCTCTCTCTCTCTCTCTCTCTCTCTCTCTCTCTCTCTCTTCAGAAGAATTTAGCAACTGACCACTGTATAACAATGTTACACTGAAATTCAATAAAGACAATGTTACAGCAGTTGCGAGTAAGTGATCGTGTACAAGAAGGCTAATTTTCATAAACTGATTGCAATTGTAAACAAAAGTGACTGGAATTCCACTGTTAAAACATTGGCTAATAATGAAGGATGGAAAAGAAACTGGACAAAAAATTAATAAGAAAAGAAAAACGAAGATGTCCGCAAGTATTACATGAGCAGGATTGAATAAACTTCAAGGAATTGTGTATTTCGAAATAAACCAGATGGAAGCTTGGGATAGGAAGAAACCCAATTTCTTCCCTGAAAGATGTTTCTGAAGGAAAAAATAAATAAATGTGATCTAAATAGAATATTTTTATTTTAAACTGTACAGGAGTAACACTGTGACTGAAGAGCCACTTCAGGATATGGAAATAGTGTACAGAGAAAATCCCAGCAATACAATTATAAAAATAAAAAATCTTAGGAACGAATATGGATAGAGAAGGAGAGGAAGACAATCGCACCAATGATCTTATTAAAGATACAAGTGGCTTTGCAGATGAAGACTTTTTACAGCATACTTAAAATGAAAATCAAGAAAAAATATGATTTAGTTCTGCTATAGATGCAGACCACCGAAGTGAACTAACTGGACTGTTTCGTGGCTACGACACAGTTGGCCATATTAATGTTTTTAACAAAGTAACGAAGAAATGCTTCAAACATGAAAAGAGAGTTTCCTGGATAGCGGGGAAAAAAGGAGGAAATATAAACAGGTCATATCCCAGGTAGAGCAGATAACAGACAGACAACAAGGGCAACGGAGAGGCAGGCCCGAGATGAGCGAGAGGAAGAGTCAGACAAGGAGCAAAATAGAGATATGAAATGTGGATATTTGTGGGTATTCGATGGACCAGAGTAACAGCTAATACTGTAAGACGGGATGGAAAATCATGAGAAGTCATCGCCCTGAAGTGGAATGACTCAGGCTGCTGTTATGAATGTACAGTATAGTGTGTGTGTGTGTGTGTGTGTGTGTGTGTGTGTGTGTGTGTGTGTGTGTGTGTGTGTGTGTGAATGCTTTAATGGTGTCTAATGTGTATCTAAGCTTGTCTAAGTGGGCGGCCACACTTGCTACAAACAGGTGATCGACAAGAGGAAACGAGGCTCAATGGTCCGTCCAACGTTATGATTCAGATACTGCTACGGCTCTAACCCGGTGGGTCGCTTCGTCTTGTCGATCACATGTTTCCAACAAGTGTGGCCGCACCTAACACCAGCTTGCAGGCTTCTGCTCCGTGTACTTAAACATGAGTTCTTCCTTCCACACGCATACCGTAGGCAAATCATTCACGCCACGCCAGCAGATGCTTATTAACTTCATTACCTTAAGAAATACGTTCCTAAATTCACCAGCCTTAACTTGCTATTTTGCCAAATCCAGGAGTAATTGGCAGTGTCATATGTGCTAATGTGTCGGGAATTATTAGTAAGAAGAGTATATCTGAGAAAAAGTGAGGTTTAGATGAAAAACTAAGAGATAAGAGCGAATTCATGTGTGTGGGAGGAGGAGGAGGAGTAGGAAGGAATGAGGTCACAAGTTGCTGGAGTTGCTATTGATTCGAAGACTCTGACTATAAGTAATAAGGAAAAAAATAATAATAACAACAATAATAATAATAATAATAATAATAATAATAATAATAATAATAATAACGAGGAGAACTGTGGTCGGGTCAAAAATCTTCTAAAGCACTCAAGTGTGGTGTTCCTCAGGGTTTTGTTCCTTCACGGAGTTTCTCTCCTATTCATCAAGTATAACAAAATCATCTTTACATCCTTCCCTCTTTACATTTTGAAACAATGAACCTATGAACAAATTTAACAGTAACTCCTCATAGTTATACATGGCCCGTCAATTAAAACGTACGGCATACAGAAAAAACTTTATGACACATAAGAATTAAACAATTTCTTCGCAAATATTCGGGTAAAAACACGATAAGCAAAACTCAAAGTTAAACAACCTATCAAATGTGTAATGAAATTAGCTGTCACCTGTGTAATCAGACTATTTTCATTAACTGTATCTATTACCTTTCTACATACTAAGAATTCTCACTCCTATCACACGTACAGGTGTACAATAAATGGAGAAAAGATTATGGTAAAGGAAATGATTGACGTAAATGCTGAAACGAGGAATTTTATTACACATTTTCCTCCTAACAGTTTTTGTTTCCCTACTTCAGTTGCGGCATCTGGCAGTAAAGAGGTTAATCAAAGCAAGATCTAATTCATATATCTCCTAATATATATACATTCGTTTGGAGATACCCCTATGAAAACAAAGGAAAAAAAACTAAGATCATATTCTCTCATGTACTTTTCCTAACCGTGTGTGTGTGTGTGTGTGTGTGTGTGTGTGTGTGTGTGTGTGTGTGTGTGTGTGGAATAAAATCATGTTTTTACCCTGACTATAAAATCTCAAAAGTGTTTATTGTTTTATATATAAAACTACCACGAAGTGCTTCTAATATATATCTATCATAAATTCCTTCACTATTAAATATCAACTGAGTTAAGTCGTCTGGTATACCCAATAACACATCACAAAAATGGTTACTGGACTAAAGAGGTGATTTCTTTTGTTCTATCAACGATTCTATGCAGGTTTTACATTTATGGATTTATTGCATACACTCATCTTGTTGGATTTGCAATTCTCCATCTAACTCCAAATTTCACACATAAATACCCGTTTCATCAGCCAAATAATGTCTATTCTCTACGTAACCAGACCGTCCACCCAAATACCCTGCTGCCATATTCAGTAGTAATATTTCCACTACTCATGGGTTCTCGTACATGTTCTATACCACAGCATCACACCCGTATGTTAACGTGAGCACTGATACACTCTCAGACAGTCCTCTTTTATATTTAATTTTCTGGTCGCAATTCGTGGTTTTAATATCAACAACCACTCTTATTTTCTGCTTTTTTACAAACTTAATTTACGCATCTCTATTTGATTAAACTTATTTTGCTGTCACTGGGCAAAGGTAGTTAAAATGTTAAAGGTCTTTGTGAAGTGAACTGAACAATAATATAAATAATATTCTTCTTCTTATTATTTTTATTATTATTATTATAATTATTATTATTATTATTATTAGTGTGTGTGTGTGTGTGTGTGTGTGTGTGTGTGTGTGTGTGTGTGTGTGTGTGTGTGTGGCCAGGAACACTATATCACCACAACATATCACAATCACCATATCACACCATACCTAATATAGCAGTGTACAGGACTCCACACATCCATTTTTATATCACATACAACCACTACTTTTGAAGGCTATTTACCAGTCAGGTGGTGCAAGAAAGAAATAATAAGCACATCATCATACTGAATGGGTTTACACCACACACAACCACAATGCGTCACATCACACCCTTCTTCTCTCTCCTTACTCTCCTCTTCCTATCTCCTCTTTACCTTTCAATCACATTCTTCCCGTCTTAAATCTATCTGTCACCCCTCAGTTCAAACTCTCCCTTCTCCTGTCCCCTTACCTCCTTCCTCACCCATCTACGCGTTCTATCCATTATTCCTCATCTTTCTTTATTTTATTCCTCTTGTACTTCCATTCTTTCTCGTCGTCCATTTTCCTTCTTCCCTCATCTCCCCCCTTTCCCCTCTCCACCTTCATCCCACAGGCCCTCTTCCTTCTCACATTTATTGTCTCATCCCCCTCTAATTTTCACCATCCCTCTCCTCTTTCTCCATCCACATCCTCACACCTTTCACGCTCCCACACCACACCACACACATCACTAGTACTATTCCGTATTTCTGGACTAGTATGTAGTTTCAGTTTATAACTCTATGTATTTTCATGAATAAAATCATGTACGCATCTTGTGCAGTTTTTGTGACCTCATTATTACAAACACCTTGTAGTTTTATAAATACTTTTAAATAATAGTAATAACTTTTTTTTTTAAAGAAATCTAAAGCCAGACAAAAAAATTTATTGTAGTCAATTTTTTTTTTTTTAAATTTAACCTATTCATATATTTTATGTAATCATTAGAGGTACTTCTTTAAAGGAACACAAGCTTTCCGTGGCGAGGAAGCTTGTGCACCTCAGTCACCAGCGGAGCTATACTAGTCTGGTGCCGCCATACTAGACAGGTTCTTTGTTAGGCATCACGAGAAAAATCTTACCTCGCAGTAAGTGGCTGACTTGGCCCCGTCAGCAACCAGCTCACACCTAAACAAATACAACTACTTCTATCAAATCATAGGCCACAGTTCCTAACAGCAATGGAAAAACTGGCCATAACGGAATCAAACCTACTCTGGGGCAAGGGGTGCAAAAAAAAAAAAAAGTTTATGTCTCTCAGTCTAGTCGGCTTTGGAAACTAAATCATGGGACTTGAAACGTCCTCATTCTTGCTTGTGAAGCCAAGTTGGTTCTCCTTATCAGGGATGCGAGTGATGTAAACAAAGATATCACAGGTCTTAGTAAGGTCACAACACCTGGTGAGGCATTTGTAGAACTGCATGATATTTATGTCCTGAGATACAAAAGCAAACATGAAAAGAGGCAACATGTCTTATGATTTTTGGTCAATTATAAATGGTTATAATGAAAAAAAAATCAGTATGAAACAAGAGGAGACCTTATAAAGTATTCGCCCACACACCTTATAACCTTATAAAAGAATTTTAAAAAAAGAAGGAAAACTATCGCCCATGTATGTATTTCAACACATGCTTATAAGTTCGAAGAGAGAAAAGAAATATAATTAAGTTGTAAAGGAAATCCTGAAATTAATATGATCTGGCATACGTCTGTGATGGGAGACATAAAACTTATGCCAAGTACGAAAAAGGAAGGTTGGGCTGCTGTAGGTCATGGGTTGTCAGAATTCTTAAGAGGCTCTGCTGGTGAAATTTAAGGTGATTAATGCCTTCCTTCAATACAAGAGGTGTAGAAAGTGAATGTGGAATGGACCATATGGTGAAACAAAGAATGACACAAAGTTTACCTACACAGACACAACACATGACATTATGGAGAAGAATATAACTGTAGTGAAAGGGGCATAAGTAACATGTAAACAAGAAAGAGGGGTTACGTGGTACCGGATCTCACAAGAGGCGAAAGCTTAATCCACTGAGTACAGTCAGATCTTGCAGCTGTGAGAGAGAATTAGTTTGTTAGCTCAGAGTAAATATTCGCAGCTGACAGATCAAGTAGACCAAGACAAAGAACAAATAAATGAGCAGTTTATAAAAACAGGTACCGAACACATGTATAAGTAGGAGAAAGGAAACCTCTAAACAGCAACAGCAAACTTTCTGATAGTACAATGGAATCTCTAAAGAAAAGTAAGAACGTTATAAAACGTATCAAGAGCTAACCAAACGGCAATTGTAAAAAAAAAAAAAAAAAAAAATGAAGATGTCCGGAAGTACAACATGAGGAGGGTTGAAATTCAAGGAATTGTGAAAGTCGAAAGGAAAGAGGTGGATGCTTGGCATGGGAGGAAACCAAATGTTTACTCTGAAATATGCTACTGGAGGAAAAATATATATATATCTAAAGTGATCTGAATAGAATATTTTTCTTTCAAACTTCACAGGAGTAACATTATGACTGAGAAGCCAGTCCGGGATATGGAAATGATGGACATAATAATTCCCAGCAATAAAACTGAAATAAACAGAGTCTCAGGAGGAATGAATATGGATAAAGCAGGTGAAGATGATCGCCCCAAGGATCTTATTAAGGATCCAGGTGACTGGATCAAAACAAAAGACAAAGACTTCTCGCGAGATGTTTGAAGTAAACATTACGAGACTATACTGTATAAATTTGTTCTGCTACAGATGCAGACCGGCCACGTGAACAAACTGGACTGTTTGGTAGCTACGCGACAGTTGCCCATATTATAGTTAATAACCAGGCAACTAAGATAACTTTTAGACATGAAAAGAAAGATTCGTGGATAAGGGAAAAAGGTAGATAATATGGACAGGTCAAGTCCCTGGTATAGCAGACAACAGACGGACAACCAGGACAACGGGAATGCAAGCCCGACATGTGTGAGAGGAAGAGCCAGACAAAGAGAAAAATAGAGATATGAAATGTGGAAATTTGCTGATATTCCATGGACCAGGCTAATAGCTAATATTGTAGGCCGGGATGGAAAAAGATGACAGAGGTCTTTGCCATGCAGTGGACTGACTCAGGCTTGTGTGTGTGTGTGTGTGTGTGTGTGGGCGGCCACACTTGCTCCAAACATGTAATCGACAAGAGGAAACGAGGCACAGGGGTCCGTCCAAAGTTAAGACTCAGATACTGCAGCGGCTCTTACCCGGTGGGTCGCTTCGTCTTGTCGATCACATGTTTCCAACAAGTGTGGCAGCACCTAACACCAGCTTGTAGGCTTCTGTTCCGTGTAGTTAAACATGTGTTCTTCCTCCCAAACACATACCGTAGGCAAATGATTCACGCCACGCCAACAGATGCTTATTAACTTCATTACCTTAAGAAATACGTTCCTAAATTCAGAAGCTTTATCTTACCATTTAGCCAATTACAGGAGCAATTGGCAGTGTCAGATGTGCTAATGTGTCGTGAATTATTACTAAGACGAGCATATCTGACAAGGAGTGAGGTTTATATGAAAAAATAAGTGATAAGAGAGAATTCCGGTGCGTGGAAGGAGGAGGAAATGAAAGGTAAAAGTTGGTGGAATTGCAATTGATCGGTCGACCCTGGCTATAAGAAGCAATAAAATTGATTAGAAAGACTTTAGACAGAGCATAAATCTGCCAACACCACTGCCATTGAAAGGGATCTAGATCCGTGGATAGAGGATCTGGATCCACCCAAAAATTTAATCAATTCTTTCTTCACCCATGGCCCACCTTTCCACAAACCTTCATTGAAATTCACAGACAACTTTTGGAGACATTGTGCGGGATACACCGGATCCGGATCCGCCCCTAAAATTTAATAATTTCTTCCATGGCCCATGGCCCACCTTTCTAGAAAATTTCATCAAAATATGTTCATAACTTTTTAAGCAATCCCAAATCTGGATCCGTGGATATACGATCCAGATCCGGGTCCGACCCTAAATTTAAATAAGTCTTTCTTGGTCCATGGCGAACCATTCTACAAAATCTCTGTGAAATTCATAAAATAAATTTTGGATATTGTGCGGGATACCCCGGATCCGGATTCGGATCCGGACCAAAATTTATTCATTTCTTCCTCGATCCATGACCCACTCTTCCACAAAATTTCATCAAAACCGGTTCATAACTTTTTCAGTAATCCCAGACCCGGAACCGTGGATATAGGACCCGGATCCAGATCCACCGCCAAGTTCAAACAATTCTTTCTTTTTCCAAGGGGCACCATTCCGTAAAATTTCAGTGAAATTCATAGACAACTTCTGGAGATAATTGTGTGGGATATTCCGGATCCGGATCCGGATTCGGAAAAAAATTTAATATTTTCTACCTGGGCTGATGGGCCACCCTTACACAAAATTACATCAAAATCAGTTAATAACTTTTTGAGTAATCCTGTTATCAGAAAAACCATTGAAGGGAAAAACATAACCTCCTTTTCCGAGGTAACAATAATTAATAATAATAATAAAAATAATAATAATAATAATAACAACAACAATAATATTCATCATGATCATGATCATCATCATCATAAATACTACTACTACTACTTAAACTACTACTTCTACCAATTATTATTATTATTATTATTATTATTATCATTATAATTATAATTATTATTATTATTATATCATCAATATTATTATTATTTTTATTATTATATTATCATCAATATTATTATTATTATTATTATTATTATATTAATCCATCCATCTAACATCGAATCCTATGTTGTCATGTGAGAAGCGTACAGTATAAACAGGGAGCTCGGCAAGTTGCTCCTGACACTTGAAATGAGTGACCAGCTCGACTCATCCTGAGTGGCATAACGTAAATAATAAGCCCCAACCACTCCTTGGGTATAAACCTGCACAGGCTCAATCCGGTTGGAGAGCCATAATTGCCCACTAAACCACCCGACTCCATAAATTAGTTATATGGATACCACCCAGCGGAGTATATGGTTTCCTGGTGTACAGGAAACCATTTGCCTTGTCTCTCAGTTTAGAGTCACCCATAGGCAGAAGGAAGAGGAAAGAATGAAGGTAAGAAAGACAAAAGAGGGAGCGTAAAGTCACCCGACGGCAGAAGGAAGCGGAAAGAATGAAGGTAAGAAAGACAGAAGAGGGAGTGTAAAGTCACCTGTAGGCAGAAGGAAGAGGAAAGAATGAAGGAAAGAAAAACAGAAGACGAAGAAAGGAGAAGAACAAAGGGCAGACACCCAATAATAATAAATAATAATGCAAGTAATCATCATCACCAACGCCATAACAAGAAGAAAGTACTGAGAGAGCACATACCTCCGCCAATGCCACTGCTATTACAAGGGATCCGGATCCGTATCCCAGGATACAGGATGCTGACCCGGATCCGGCTGCGCCCACAAATTTAATCAATTCATTCTTGCTCCATGGCCCACCTTCCCACAAAATTACATTTAAATTCACAGATAATTTTTTCAGATATTGTGCGGGATACTCCGGATCCGGATCAGCCCAAAAATTTTATCATTTCTTCCATGACCCATAGCTCAACCATCAACACAAAATCCGTTCATAACTTTTTGTGTAAAGAAGCTAACAGACCGACAAAGAGACAAACAGACAAACAAGCCAACATCTGTAAAAACATAACCACGTTGGCGGAGGTAATTATAATAACGAGGACAACACTAGCAGTGTCACAAATCTTCTAAAGCACTCAGGTGTGGTGCTCCTCAGGGTTCTGTTCCTTCACCAAGTATCTCCTGTTCAGCAAGTATCAGAACACCATCCTTACAACCTTCCCTCTTAACATTTTGAAACTGGAAGGCAATGACAGAGCGCATACCTCCGACAATGCCATTGCAACTAAAAGGGATCCGGATCCGGATTCGTTCAAAAATTTAACCAATTCTTTCCTGGTCGATGTCCCAACATTCCACAAAATTTCACTGAAATTCATTGACAACTTTTGGAAATACTGTGCGGGATACTCCGCATCCAAAGGGGGGCCAAAAATTTAATCAATTCTTCCACGGTGCATGACCCACCCTTAAACAAAATTTCATTAAAATTTATTCATGCATTTTAGAGTAATCCTATAAACAAAAAGACAAACATACATAAAGACAAATAAACAAACTAACGCGGGGTAAAACTTAACCTCCTAGGCGTTGGTAACAATGAACCTATGAACATATTCTCCAGTAACTCCTCATAGTTATACATGGCCAGTAATTTAATCAGTACGGAATGAAGAAAAAACTTTATGCCACATAATTATGAAGTAAACAATTCTTTCAGAAATAGTTAAAAAAAAAAAAACACGATCAGCAACAATCAAAGCGAAACCACAAATGACGTGTGTACTGAAACCACCTGTCACCTGTGTACTAAAACCTGTCATCCGTTTAATTATAGTATTTTGATTAAGTTTACATCCTACCTTATTACATACTGAAAACTCACACTCCTATCACACTTACAGGGGAACAATAAATGATGAAAATACAGTATTATGGTGAAAGAACTGATGGTTGGATTAGATCAGACGAAGTATTTTATTACATTTTCCTGATAAGTCTTTATTTTTCTACTTCTGCTGAGAAATCTGGCAGTAAAGAAGTTAATGAATGCAAGACCTAATCCATGTCTCCCCTAAGGTATGTAAATTGGTCCTGAGGACACTTAAAAGAAAACAGAGAAAAAAAAAAATCATCCATAGACTATTATATTCTACCGTATTCTTTCCCTAACCACGAGTGTGTTCTTACCTAATTGTATCTTTACAGGAATGAGTCAAGCTCGTACTGTCCCGTGTCTTAAACCATATTTATCGAACATATCCTTAAATTTGTGAATTGTTTTGGCACACACTATTTCATTTGGTAGTGCATTCCATTGATCAATTGCTCTGTTTGGGAAACTGAATTTCCTTACGTCTTTATCACCTCTCTTCTTATGCAGCTCTTTGCAGTGTCCTCTTGCTGATGCTTCTCTATATGTTAAGTAATCATTTATGTTTATTTTCTTCTTCCCTGATATGCACTTATATAGCATTATCATGTCACCTCTTTTCCTTCTCTCCTGTAGTGTTGGTAGATTCAGTTTATTTAGTCTTTCTTCGCAGCTTAGGTCCCTTAAGCCTGGTATCCATCTTGTAGCGGCCCTTTGAACTTTTTCTATCTTGTCTATGTGTTTTTTGAGATGAGGACTCCAGACTACTGATGCATATTCCAGGGTTGGTCTAATGAATGATGTTATTATCCTTCTTAGCATGTCTTCATTTATGTATGTGAATGCTATTCTCATATTTGCAAGCAGTGTATACATGTTCCGTACCTTCTCGCTGATGTGGTCAGCCGGAGATACTGTAGTTTGTTAATGATAATCACACCTAGGTCCTTCTCTCTTTCTGATCTGTGTAGGGTTTTATTTTCTAACTTATAATCCCAAACAGGTCTTTTTCCACTTTTACCAAACTTGATTACATGACACTTGTCCACATTGAATTCCATTTGCCATGTATTACTCCATTCATGAAGTTTATTTAATTCTTCTTGTAGCTCTTTACAAGAGTCTGTGTTAGTAATTCTCCTTTGTATTTTTGCATCATCTGCAAACATATTCAGATAGCTCTCATTTCCAATGTTACTGTTTATATCATTTATATACACTAAAAACATGATTGGTGTCAGCACTGAACCCTGTGGTACTCCACCAGTCACTTCTTTCCATGATGAGTAGTTTCCTCTTAGTACTGTTCTCATTTCTCTTTTTATGAGAAAATCTTGCCTCCAACAAAACAGTTTGCCTCGAATTCCTAATTGATGGTACAGTTTCCATAAAAGTCTTTGGTGTGGTACTGTGTCAAAAGCTTTCTTGAAATCTAAATAGATACTGTCCACCCATCCTTCTCTTTCCTGTATTGTGTTTGTTACTCTGTCATGGTAGCTCAACAGATTAGTAACACATGATTTTCCTTTTCTGAAACCAAACTGTCTTTCTGTTATCATACTGTGTTCTTCTAGATGATTTACCCAAGCTTTTCTTATAAGCTTTTCTAATACCTTGCTTACAACACTGGTCAGTGATACTGGTCGGTAGTCGAGTGGATTTTGTCTATTTCCTTTCTTGAATAAGGGGACAATATTTGCTTTCTTCCAAATATCAGGTAGTTTACCTTGACTCAAGGATTTCTTGAAAATTAAAAATAATGGTTTACTTAATCCTTTGCACATTCTCGTAGTACCCAACATGAAATTTCATCAGGACCACTTGCTTTTCCTCTGTCTAATTTACTTAACTCCTCCTGTATTACTTTTTCTGCTATTTGTATATCTGGTAGTATGTGTGGACATGCATGTTCCACATAGTCCCTTTCAAAATTTTTTTCTTTTGTAAAAACTAATTGGAAATTCTTATTTAGTGCTTCACAAATATCTTTCTCTTGTGTATAAGTGATTCCCTTGTCCGTAATGGATTGTATTATATCTTTTACTTTGGTTTTGCTTCTGATGTAGCTGTAAAACAGCTTTGGTTGATCACTACTTTTATTTATTATATCCTCCTCAAACTGTTTTTGGGCTTCCCTCCTTATTCTTGTATAATCGTTTCTTGCCTGTTTGTAATTATTATACGCCCTTTCACTATTGTGTCCTCTGTATCTATTCCACAACAAATCTCTTCTTTCTTTTGATATTTTACATTCTGTATTGAACCATTTCTGTATTTTCTTATCTGCTTCTTTGTGCTATGGGATGTACTTCTGGACTCCTATTTCATAAAATTCACAGAATTTTTTATATACAGCATTTAAATCTTGTCCTCTAAGCTCATTTTCCCAATCAACTTCTAAGAAATACTTCTTTAGGTCTTGATAATTTCCCTTTTTATAGTTTAGGCTCTTTTTGTAACTTTCATTGCTGTTAACTATGTCATATGCTATCCTGAAGTTGTAATTTAGTACTGCATGATCGCTTTTGCCGAGTGGAGGGTGATATATTAAACGGTCAATATCATTTTCTTGCCTAGTAAATATTAGATTTAGCACTGAAGGTACATCGAGTCCTCTTTTTCTGGTGGTTTCCCTAACATGTTGCGTTAGGAAAAAAAAAAAAAACTCTTGCACGAGATCCAGGAGCTTTTGGTCCCAACAGCTTTCTTGGCTAATTATATCTACAGTAGAGTACTCCAATTTATATTTGTATTAAAATCTCCAGTTAGTATAATTCTTTCCGATTTCTCTTCCATTTTACATAGTAATGATCTTAAACTCTGAATTGTACTCTCTGCCAGGTCCTCATATTCGTCTCTTTCCCATGTGTTTGATCTGGGTGGCATGTACAAATTGGCTACAATTACTTTCCCTTCAGATGTGTTGATCTCTACTGCAATCAGTTTTACTTGTGATGGTATATCTAGTTTTATTTCATTGACTTTTAGATTTTTCTTAGTTAATATTATAATTCCTCCTCCTTTTTTTAAATTTCTGTCTCTTCTCCATATATTGTATTTCCTTGGTGTTAATTTTGTTTCAGTAAGGCATATTATTTATGGTTCATTTTCGCTGACATAATCATTCATCTCTAGTAATTTAGATACCATTCCATCCACATTTGAGTACATCAACTTTATCATCTTGTTTATATACTTGTCATGACATGGTTTTACTACCTTCCTCCTTCTTATTCCATCCTGTTTATGTACCACTTTCGTACTTGCAATCCTATTTCTTTGTAAAAAAATTTGTTCTTCTCTTCTAATCTTCCCTCATTTTTTTGTTTTTGCTTCCTCCCTCTTCTCTTTCAGTAATTCCAGTTCCTCTTGTGTTAGGCATCTTTTTATCCATACATTTTTGAACTCCTCTTTTTCCATAAGATTCTTTGCATTTTTTAGTATCTCCTCCATAGTGTTTACACTCTGGAAAGTCACCTTTAGAGGTCTTGTCTTGCTTTTCTCGTATTTCCCTAACCTTTCGTGTTCCTCTATGTCTTTACTACAGATTTCCTCTGATACTTCTTTCAGTAAGCTCATTACATTTGCCATCTCCTTTTTGTCTCTTGTGATCTTGTTTTTTACTTCTTCCTCTTCTATACCAGTGATTACTATAGATTTGTTTATATCTACTGAATCTCTGACTAACTTTGGATTGTTTTGGATTATTCTTTTCACTTCCTGTTTAATGCTTTTTTCCTCCACCCTTGTTTCTAAGTCTTTCTTTACTTTCACCATTTCAGCATACGTGGTTTCCACATCATTTTTGTAGCTTTGCACAGCTTCATTCACCTGAGTTATCTTCTCCTCAATATCACTGCTTTGGTCTATCAGACTGCTTACTTGCCTAATTGTCTCTGTATCATTTTTGAACTCTTCCATAACACTCTCATGATTGACTACTGTACTTGCCATTTCACTCATTTTCTTCCTAAGTGTACTCAATTCCACTGTTAGTTCACTGATGGTTGTGTCTTTCTTGTTGGCCTCTCTTCCTAGTTTTTCTATTTCTTCCTTTTGCAAGTGCATCTGCTTCTTTATTTCATCAATTTCATTTTTGAAAGCCATTTCTAGTTTGTGTACACGTTCAACCAGTCTATTGTGCGTCTCCACTTCAACCAGTTCTTGGTAGAAATCATTATCTTGCTTTCTACCTTTATCCCTTTTCTTTTCCAAATTTGCTTTACTAAAGTATGTGTCCATTTTGCAATACTAAAAGCACAGAGTACATGTACTTCCATACGCCGTGCAGCTGTAGTCTAAACAAACCTCAGCTGACTGAGCGCATTCTTTCGCCTCTTGGTTCTCTTTTCTGTTTGAACAAGTTTTGTTTAAACTTCTTATTTTTCTTTTCTTTTAATAATGAAAAATCATTTAGTCTAACCTGGTACAGAGCTTGGCTCATATAAAGATACTAATTTAGGTAATGCCACTGGCCGTGCTGGTCCGGAGCGCCGAGGTCGCACGTCTGCTATCTGTGACTCCCACTGTGTGTGTGTATGTGTGTGTGTGTGTGTGTGTGTGTGTGTGTGTGTGTGTGTTTAAATTCAGTTCTACAAGATTTTTTCTTATTGACATAAAACAGTCTGGGAACAATGTAAATCTTAACTGTTAACAGTACATCATCTGGCAAAGACGTATCCCCCCCATCTCTCTCTCTCTCCTTCCACTACGCACCTTCCCCTCCTCTCTACTACCATCTTTTCTCCTTTCCTCCATCCCGCCTCTTCTCACTCTCCCTAATTATCTCCCTTCCCCTCTGAAGTTCCTTGCATGCTCTGCTCCCCCTTTCCCTTCCTCCTCCTCTCTCTTTCTCACCGCACCCCATTAACTCGCTCCCTCCCTTCTCCGTCCCCTCTTTCCTCCTCTCTCCTTCCTTCTTCGCTCCATCGTCCCCCATTCTCCCCCCACTACCTCACCCTTACTTCTGCACATTCCCCCTTCCACGTCCCCTTACATTCTCCTCGGTTTCATCTCCCTATAAAAGACGGAATCCACACCTCTCCACTTCACTCCACTCACCTTCTCTTCTACAGCGAAGAATCAGGTAACCTCATTCGTAAAGTTAATTCTGATACAACCCATTTTATACGTGCCACCTCTTAAGATTTCTTCACCTCTGGGCAATTCTCGTGGTGAAAGACTGTAAAAATCTCTATTAACACTGGGTATCCTTTCACTAGTACTAAGTCTTTTTTTATTAAGTACGCGATAAAACCATCTGATTTTCTTTAGTTAAGCGAAAAACTCTGCAACAGAACTGGCTAAAATCACTGATTAACATAGAGAAAACTGACAGCTTTCACATCCTTCAGCAAAATAATACTATTACTGAGTAGATTTGCGGCATAAAATCTCAATGACACTTTGATAATCACTCACTGAAGATCTATAGCCATAATTTTATTACCTTATTCCCTCTTGGTAATATACAGAAAAATTCACCTGATGGGCTAAAGCTAAGCAGATTTCATTTCTTCTATAACTTTTTTTTATCGCTGAGTATCTTTTAAGAATTTAAAAATATATATCGGGAGTTGTTTGATCCTTAGTTCTCTTGGCATTATTTTTCTCTGACTTGGCCTAAAATTGTCATCTCTCCATCGTGAATGCTGATTTGCAATAACAGGTTAACACTAGAATATGAAGACAGTCAAAGAAAGGATGTAACGACGAAGCTTTATCATATCCTACCACTGAGGTGCGTGAAATAAGCTGCAAAAACACGTAAATCTGGGACAAATTACGGTTAAAAGGAATATAAGCTGGTAACTCTACTAATTCTCCACTCCTCGCTCACCCTTCCCTCATTTTCCATCTCCACTCCGACACTTACTCCCCACACATCCCTCAAGCTCCCTTCTCATACCTGCCTTACCACTTCCTCATTCACTGCCCATTCATCCCTCACTCTCACACCCTTTACCTGCCTTACCGCTTCCATAGTCATTCCCCACTCACGCCCCATTCTCCCACCCTTTACATTCCTTCCCGACTTTCAGAGACATTCCTCACTAATCCCCCAATTTCCCTTCTTCTATATTCCTTCCTCAATCCCACACATACACTCCCCATTCATCGCCCGCTGTCCCTCCACTTACCACTTCCCATCTCACTCCTAACACATCCTTCACTCTCCCTCTCCTTATTTGCTTTCATTACTTTCCAAATCACTATCGACGCTCCCTCCCTTCACCTACGGTCCCCACTCTCACACTCACTCTTTCGCTATCCCCTACAGGCACCACCACCACCACCACCATGCGTGTGGCCCTTCTCAGCCTCGTCTTCATGGGTCTTCTGGCAGGAGGAACTCTGGCAGGGAGTTTTCTGCCCTGCGACGGGTCCAGCGGCTTACTTGGCTCTGTTCTTAATTTGCTTGGTAAGTGGCTGTGTTTTGGTTGCCGTCTGAATGTCTCTCTCATTCGATGGTTCGCCTTTTAACATGCATATTCATTCACACAGGCATTCGTACACTCGCTGGTATCTGATGGTATCAGATATAACACACACACACACACACACACACACACACACACACACACACACACATTCATTTAGCAGTATTTATTGTACTTATTGATTCACTTACACATATCATTTACACAAGCACTAAACCTAATCAATTGAAAGAACGTGTCTACTATATACTCTCACTCCCTCAGTCTTAATTAGCTCCCACAAACACTCACACTCGCTTCACCCCATGCAGGTTCACTCATACTCCAAAAGATGCTCCATCTCACTCATTCATTTCCTCAATACCCACTTATGGAGATTGCTGAAAGACAGTTTCGCAGACGTTCTAACTCAGGGTCAATCTCCTACTGTCACAAGCTTACTATAAACAAGTTACTTTATTTGCAATATTTTAGTAGTAATGGATGGGTCGAATCTACCAAAACTTTCATCAGATAATACTGTACACTTAGATTTATATTCCTATGCTCTAAAATCTAAACCACTCATACACGCAGAGCTGCATACGAGGAAGAACCTTTCTTCCTCTCTCTCTGCCTCCCCGTTCTTTTCCGTTTATCTCAGTCATTTCCGTTCTTCCTTTGCCTCCTCCGTAGCCTGCTCTTCTACTAACACCCTCCTTAACTCTCCACAGTCAAAGCAATAGGTGATGGAGAGATTCACTACCTTCAACTGTCTACCAATTCCTCTCCCTTTTTCTCCGTCCTTTCTGTTTCCTCCGTTGTCTCCCTCTTTCCTCCTCCCTCTTTCTAATGCCTTCCCTGCCTCCCTCTTTTCTCCCCACCTCTAATATCCATATTCTCCCAACTCTCTACAGTCGGAGTACTATGTAACCTGCCACTTGTGTGCCAGCTCAACGTGTTAGACTGCCTCAAAGAACTTGACATACTATGCGGAGACCTCACCCAAGAACTGCTGGACCTAATACTGGGAATTTTGACTGACTGCATCGGAGAGTTGAATCTGACAGTGAACTTGGACCTTCTCGCTCAGATTAACAGTAATGTCACTCTATTTTACGCTGATTTTCATACTCACTCCTTTTACACCAATTTTCACTATGCACTCTGTCTGACGCTGATTCTCACACTGTAACTCATTTAAAGTTGATTTTCATACTGTCACTGGTTTAAGCTGATTTTCACATTGTCACTATGTTTTACGCTGATTTTCATATTGTTCTTCTGTTTTACGCTCATTTTGATGTAGTCACTCTGACTTATGCTGATTTTCATACTATGTTTTAGCATATCTCTCATACCACAGCACTATGTTATGTGATTGTTTTAATCTGGCTTTCATACCCATGATTTATGTTATGTGACTACTCTAGCTCACATACCTTAGCTCTATGTTGTGTGATTCAGTTTTACACAGGCACTAATACCCTAACTTAATGCTTTGTGTTTCTATTTCACTTTGGGTTCATACCCTAGCTTTATGTTGTGTGATTCTGTTTTACTCCGACTCTCATATCCTAGACTAGGCAATTTTGTTTTACTCTGGGGCAAATACCATAGCTTTATTCTATATGATTCTGTGTTACTCTGGTTTATATTATTTTGGTGGCAGTACTATGACTTTATTCTATTCTCACTACATGTTACTCATTCCAGGTTGGCGGTGCCGGAAAGCAGGAGAAAGCAGCCTCAGTCACTCTCACTCTGTTCCCAGTTCTCTTATTTAATTGTCTACCTAAACCTATCTTAAAATTACTTCACTCTCATCCTCTTCTTATTAACGGTTGTAGAATTCAGATATTGATAAGACAATAACGATGTCGATGACAAAGATATTACACTGATTCCTAAAGAATAAGAGTGCGAATGATTTATTCTCTCTCAGTCACACCCTCCTCCAACATTCCCCCAAACTGCTCACCTGCCTTGCCCTGCCCTGCCTTCCTCTACATTTCCCTGCCCTGCCTTCCTCTACATTACCCTGCCCTGCATTTCTCTTCATTACCCTGCCCTGCATTTCTCTTCATTACCCTGCCCTGCATTCCTCTTCATTACCGTGCCCTGTCCTGCTCTGCCCTGCGTCCCTTCAAACATCAGGTAGGTTCTCTAATCACTTGACCTAATCGACCCTCTCCCCTTCCTCTACCACAGTCGACACATCACCTGAGGCGATCTTGGATCTCTTGGTAGAAATCTTAGGCCTTGACAGCCTCGTGGCGGTCCTCGTGTGTCTGCTGACGAAGCTTGGCTTTGTGAGTATAACAGATAGATATAGAAAAACTGAGAGAGAGAGAGAGAGAGAGAGAGAGAGAGAGAGAGAGAGAGAGAGAGAGAGAGAGAGAGAGAGAGAGAGAGAGAGAGAGAGATTATCTGATACTTTTTATTTCATAGTAAAAACATATGTATTAAGATAAGAAACTTACTTTCACGATCATTATTACTCTTGTGGAAATTTTGCTTTAAGAGTTACATCGTGGTTGTTCTAGACTGAAGAAAAAAAAAAAAAACATAATCTCCATAACTCATCTCTAACGTGAAAATAACATGTATAACGGCTGTAACCTATCTGTCTGTCTGTCTGTATCTCTCTCTCTCTCTCTCTCTCTCTCTCACCTGAAAAAAATATCCATAACCCATATAACTTCTCCCTCTCGAACATGAAAAAATGATCCATATAGAAATAAAACTTCTCTCTAATGTAAAAAAAATTCCAAAACAACTGGAACCTCTCTCTCTCTCTCTCTCTCTCTCTCTCTCTCTCTCTCTCTCTCTCTCTCTCTCCTGAAAATGATCTATAAGCCCTATAACTTATCTCTCTATCCTGAAAAAAAGATCAATAACCCCTATAAGTATGTCTCTCTCTCTCTCTCTCTCCCCCTCAGCTTCTCGATTTCGTCACATGCTTGCTCAATGGAGTTCTTGGAGGTGTTGGAGGTATTCTTGGAGGACTTGGATAACATGGAACCCGCTGAACCGACCTGAACCCACGTGAACCCGAACCAAGGCCAATCCCCATTCTGTGTGCATGTGCGTGTGTATGTGTGTGCGCGCGCGCACGAGTGTGTATGTGAATAAATCCAAAGCAGCATCTTACATTCTTTTTATTACCTGACTAATACACATACCATATATATTTTTTACCCACTTCTGAATAATGGTAATTTAAGAGATAAAAAGTATCACATAAATTTATTTCCACCTGAACTCTGAGGAACGGTAATGTATAAATATATTTAATTCCCTTTTCAACATAACCCTTAAAGGTAGTTCTTCAAGGGAACACTGCTCTGTCTTGGTGCTGAAGCCTGTGCATTCCAGTCATCAAAGGAACTATACTAATCAGGTGCAACCACAATGGCAAGTTTCTTTACTAGGGATCACATGAAAACTGTTCCCCTGACACTACGTGCCTGAACTGTACATACGAGGCACCAACTCAAATCTTTTTCTAGTAGTTTACCATCTTGCAGTCTACCGGGTTCTTTTCATAGGACAAGGAAGGAGTTGAGAGACGTTCGTATAACCGGTTAGCGAAGTTGCCCGGCCATATCGATGCCACCACGTGAAGGGGTCCCTCACCGGCACCACTCTTTACTAGGGATCACATGAAAACTGTTCCCCTGACACTACGTGCCTGAACTGGACATACGAGGCACCAACTCAAATCTTTTTCTAGTAGTTTACCATCTTGCAGTCTACCAGGTTCTTTTCATAGGACAGGGAAGGAGTTGAGAGACGTTCGTATAACCGGTTAGCGAAGTTGCCCGGCCATATCGATGCCACCACGTGAGGAGGTCCCTCACCGGCACCAGCCTCTTTCTAAACCACGAAGACGAGTTCCGTCAAACCATGGTCCTTAATCTTCAGCAGCGATGGAGCAAATGATTTTGGCGTAGTCAGCGCTGATTCAGAGTAAGAGGTGTCAAGAATATTGGAATGTTTACAATCTAGGCGCCTTTGGAAACGAAACCTTGGGATAAGCAGTCGGCATCAAGAGTCCGGTCGTCTCTCCTGTTTTTCTCTGCTAGACATTGAAAGTCAGTGTGGTGAGTCAGCAGCAACTGACAAAGACGACACTACCAGGCTACATCTAATATCATCAGTGTCGGCTGCGCGGGTTTACCACACTGAGGCGAACGAAGTCGTAGTACAGCAAACGTAGGAGTGTTCGGAGAGACATGGAAAAATACTGATAGATGTCCCGTGGAACGAGAAAAAAAGAACCCTTCTTTAAAATGCATCAGACGAAAGTAGGAGATACAAGCAATCGAAAAACGTAATTTTTCATACATCGAAAACACAACCAAAGACTAAAAACCCAAAAGTTCTTCTTTACATGAAAAAAAAAAAAAAAAAACAGCAATGCAAAATTGAAGGTCCATTTATTCTGAGAAGTGACTGGGGTCACAAAGGAAAATACAGGCTGAAGAAGGCAGGTCCGGAGCTGACCTGGTGCGTACATGAATGATTGACAGTATCGGTTAACTCTTGCATTAGACAGGTGGACAGAGAATGGGTGAGACTGTGCTGCCAGAAATGTTTTCAGCGCATGCCAAAATGGACGGGGGTTGCAAGTAGATGTTTCAGAAAATCAATAAAACAGCGATGGTGCAGAGATAAAGATACAACACTGCAGAGAAGAGGGACAAGTTGAAGGAAGTCAGTGAGAGAGGGGATGTTAATAGACGATAAGCCTTTGATTCCACTCTGTTTACAAGAACTGTATGTGGGGAACGACTTCAGTCACAAAAATGCTAGATGTACTCCACACACAAACGAAGTCGACAGCTGTGTAGTGTAACGATAACACGGAGTCGGCTTAGTGCACGTAATCTCTTCGAAGGATATTTTGCACGGTTGGTAGTATGATCTTTTCAAGTATCGTAGAGAAAGAAAACCCAAGGATATTATGAGACAGTGAAGGACTGAGCTGTGTATTGTTAAATATTAAGGGATATTCCTGTGGAAGATTTTAACGGGACAGGATACCGAATATATATACGTATACAGTACATATACTGAATATACCTATCTATCTATCTATCTATCTACCTGTGTGTGTGTGTGTGTGTGTGTGTGTGTGTGTGTGTGTGTGTGTGTGTGTGTGTGTGTGTGTGTGTGATGAGTATACAAGTGTGCTTTAACACCAGTCTGGAAGGATCTGCTCCTGTATACTTATACAAATGTTCTTCCTTCAAGAGGCATGCCGTATGCAAACGATAAACGCCAGCAGAAGTTATTGCCCTAGTAACCTTAATAAATACGTATGCTAATTAGGCAGCCAAAACTTACAATTCTGTCAATTATTGAAAAACTAATGGTGTCAGATGATTTAAAGTCCTACGAATTATGAGGCGGTAAACTGTATACGCTCTCTCTCTCTCTCTCTCTCTCTCTCTCTCTCTCTTCAGTAGAATTTAGCAACTGACCACTGTATAGCAATGTTACACTGAAATTCAATAAAGACAATGTTACAGAAGTTGCGAGTAAGTGATCGAGTACAAGAAGGCTAATTTTCATAAACTGAATGCAATTGTAAACAAAAGTGACTGGAATTCCACTGTTAAAACATTGGCTAATAACGAAGCATGGAAAAGAAAGTGGACAAAAAATTAATAAGAAAAGAAAAACGAAGATGTCCGCAAGTATTATATGAGCAGGACTGAATAAACTTCAAGGAATTGTGTATTTCGAAATAAACCGGATGGAAGCCTGGGATAGGAAGAAACCCAATTTCTTCCCTGAAAGATGTTTCTGAAGGAAAAAATAAATAAATGTGATCTAAATAGAATATTTTTATTTTAAACTGTACAGGAGTAACACTGTGACTGAAGAGCCACTTTAGGATATGGAAATAGTGTACAGAGAAAATCCCAGCAATACAATTATAAAAATAAAAAATCTTAGGAACGAATATGGATAGAGAAGAAGAGGAAGACGATTGCACCAATGATCTTATTAAAGATACAAGTGGCTTTGCAGATGAAGACTTTTTACAGCATATTTAAAACGAAAATCAAGAAAAAAATATGATTTTGTTCTGCTATAGATGGAGACCACCGAAGTGAACTAACTGGACTGTTTCGTGGCTACGACACAGTTGACCATATTAAAGTTTTTAACAAAGTAACGAAGAAATGCTTCAAACATGAAAAGAGAGTTTCCTGGATAGCGGGGAAAAGAGGAGGAAATATAAACAGGTCATGTCCCAGGTAGAGCAGACAACAGACGGACAACCAGGGCAACGGAGAGGCAGGCCCCAGATGAGTGAGAGGAAGAGTCAGACAAGGAGCAAAATAGATATATGTGGATATTTGTTGGTATTCGATGGACCAGACTAACAGCTAATACTGTAAGACGGGATGGAAAATCATGAGAAGTCTTCGCCCTGAAGTGGAATGACTCAGGCTGCTGTTATGAATGTACAGTATATTGTGTGTGTGTGTGTGTGTGTGTGTGTGTGTGTGTGTGTGTGTGTGTGTGTGTGTGTGTGTGTGTGTGAATGCTTTAATGGTGTCTAATGTGTATCTAAGCGTGTCTAAGTGGGCGGCCACACTTGCTACAAACAGGTGATGGACAAGAGGAAACGAGGCTCAATGGTCCGTCCAACGTTATGATTCAGATACTGCTCCGGCTCTAACCCGGTGGGTCGCTTCGTCTTGTCGATCACATGTTTCCAACAAGTGTGGCCGCACCTAACACCAGCTTGCAGGCTTCTCCTCCGTGTACTTAAACATGAGTTCTTCCTTTCACACGCATACCGTAGGCAAATGATTCACGACACGCCAACAGATGCTTATTAACTTCATTACCTTAAGATATATGTTCCTAAATTCACCAGCCTAAACTTACTATTTAGCCAATTACAGGAGGAATTGGCAGTGTCATATGTGCTAATGTGTCGGGAATTATTAGTAAGAAGAGTATATCTGAGAAAAAGTGAGGTTTAGATGAAAAACTAAGAGATAAGAGCGAATTCATGTGTGTGGGAGGAGGAGGAGGAGTAGGAAGGAATGAGGTCACAAGTTGGTGGAGTTGCTATTGATTCGAAGACTCTGACTATAAGTAATAAGGAAAAAATAATAATAACAATAATAATAATAATAATAATAATAATAATAATAATAATAACGAGGAGAACTGTGGTCGGGTCAAAAATCTTCTAAAGCACTCAAGTGTGGTGTTCCTCAGGGTTTTGTTCCTTCACGGAGTCTCTCTCCTATTCATCAAGTATAACAAAATCATCTTTACATCCTTCCCTCTTTACATTTTAAAACAATGAACCTATGAACAAATTTAACAGTAACTCCTCATAGTTATAAATGGCCAGTAAATTAAAACGAACGGCATACAGAAAAAACTTTATGACACATAAGAATTAAACAATTTCTTCGCAAATATTCCGGTAAAAACACGATAAGCAAAACTCAAAGTTAAACAACCTATCAAATGTGTAATGAAACCAGCTGTCACCTGTGTAATCAGACTATTTTCATTAACAGTATCTATTACCTTTCTACATACTAAGAATTTTCACTCCTATCACACGTACAGGTGTACAATAAATGGAGAAAATATTATGGTAAAGGAAATGATTGACGCAAATGCTGAAACGAGGAATTTTATTACACATTTTCCTCCTAACAGTCTTTGTTTCTCTACTTTAGCTGGGGCATCTGGCAGTAAAGAGGTTAATCAAAGCAAGATCTAATTCATATATCTCCTAATATATATATATTCGTTTGGAGATACCCCTATGAAAACAAAGGAAAAAAAACTGAGAATATCATGTTGTCTCATGTACTTTTCCTAACCGTGTGTGTGTGTGTGTGTGTGTGTGTGTGTGTGTGTGTGTGTGTGTGTGTGTGTGTGTGTGTGTGTGTGTGTGTGTGGAATAAAATCATGTTTTTACCCTGACTATAAAATCTCAAAAGTGTTTATTGTTTTATATATAAAACTACCACGAAGTGCTTCTAATATATATCTATCATAAATTCCTTCACTAATAAATATCAACTGAGTTGAATTAAGTCGTCTGGTCATCGCAATAACACATCACAAAAATGGTTACTGAACTAAAGAGGTGATTTCTTTTGTTCTATCAACGATTCTATGCAGGTTTTACATTTATGGATTTATTGCATACAGTCATCTTCTTGGATTTGCAGTTCTCCATCTAACTCCAAATTTCACTCATAAATACCCGTTTCATCAGCCAAATAATGTCTATTCTCTACGTAACCAGACCGTCCACCCAAATATCCTGATGCCATATTCAGTAGTAACATTTCCACTACTCATGGCTTCTTGTACATATTCTATACCACAGCATCACACCCGTATGTTAAAGTGAGCACTAATACACTCTCAGACAGTCCTCTTTTATATTTAATTTTCTGGTCGCAATTAGTGGTTTTAATATCAACAACCACTCTTATTTTCTGATTTTTTTACAAACTTTATTTACGCATCTGTATTTGATGAAATTTATTTTTCTGTCACTGGGCAAAGGTAGTTAAAATGTTAAAGGTCTTTGTGAAGTGAACTGAACAATAATATAAATAATATTCTTATTATTATTATTATTATTTTTATTATTATTATTATTATTAGTATGTGTGTGTGTGTGTGTGTGTGTGTGTGTGTGTGTGTGTGTGTGTGTGTGTGTGTGTGTGTGGCCAGGAACACTATATCACCACAACATATCAAAATCACCATATCACACCATACCTAATATAGCAGTGTACAGGACTCCACACATCCATTTTTATATCACATACAACCACTACTTTTGAAGGCTATTTACCAGTCAGGTGGTGCAAGAAAGAAATAATAAGCACATCATCATACTGAATGGGTTTACACAACACACAACCACAATGCGTCACATCACACCCTTCTTCTCTCTCCTTACTCTCCTCTTCTTATCTCCTCTCTACCTTTCAATCACCTTCTTCCCGTCTTCCATCTATCTGTCACCCCTCAGTTCAAACTCTCCCTTCTCCTGTCCCCTTACCTCCTTCCTCACCCATCTACGCGTTCTATCCATTATTCCTCATCTTTCTTTATCTTATTCCTCTTGTACTTCCATTCTTTCTCGTCGTCCATTTTCCTTCTTCCCTCATCTCCCCCCTCTCCCCTCTCCACCTTCATCCCACAGGCCCTCTTCCTTCTCACATTTATTGTCTCATCCCCCTCTAATTTTCACCATCCCTCTCCTCTTTCTCCATCCACATCCTCACACCTTTCACGCTCCCACACCACACCACACACATCACTAGTACTATTCCGTATTTCTGGACTAGTATGTAGTTTCAGTTTATAACTCTATGTATTTTCATGAATAAAATCATGTACGCATCTTGTGCAGTTTTTGTGACCTCATTATTACAAACACCTTGTAGTTTTATAAATACTTTTAAATAATAGTAATAACTAACTTTTTTTTTTTAAGAAATCTAAAGCCAGACAAAAAAATCTATTGTAGTCAATTTTTTTTTTTTTTTAATTTAACCTATTCAGATATTTTATGTAATCATTAGAGGTACTTCTTTAAAGGAACACAAGCTTGTCGTGGCGAGGAAGCTTGTGCATCTCAGTCACCAGCGGAGCTATACTAGTCTGGTGCAGCCATACTAGACAGGTTCCTTGTTAGGCATAACGAGAAAAATCTTACCTCGCAGTAAGTGGCTGACTTGGCCCCGTCAGCAACCAGCTCACACCTAAACAAATACAACTAGTTCTATCAAATCATAGGCCACAGTTCCTAACAGCAATGGAGAAACTGGCCATAACGGGATTAAACCTACTCTGGAGCAAGGGGTGCGAAAAAAAAATTCTGTCTCTCAGTCTAGTCGGCTTTGGAAACTAAATCATGGGACTTGAAACGTCCTCATTCTTGCTTGTGAAGCCAAGCTGGTTCTCCTTATCAGGGATGCGAGTGATGGAAACAAAGATATCACAGGTCTTAGTGAGGTCACAACACCTGGTGAGGCATTTGTAGAACTGCATGATATTTATGTCCTGCGATACAAAAGCCAACATGAAAAGAGGCAACATGCCTTATGATTTTTGGTCAATAATAAATGGTTATAATAAAAAAAATTCAGTATGAAACAAGAGGAGACCTTATAAAGTATTCGCTCACACACCTTATAACCTTATAAAAGAATTTTAAAAAAAGAAGGAAAACTATCGCCCATGTATGTATTTCAACACATGCTTATAAGTTCGAAGAGAGGAAAGAAATATAATTAAGTTGTAAAGGAAATCCTGAAATTAATATGATCTGGCATACGTCTGTGATGGGAGACATAAAACTTATGACAAGTACGAAAAAGGAAGGTTGGGCTGCTGTAGGTCATGGGTTGTCAGAATTCTTAAGAGGCTCTGATGGTGAAATTTAAGGTGATTAATGCCTTCCTTCAATAAAAGAGGTGTAGAAAGTCAATGTGGAATGGACCATATGGTGAAACAAAGAATGACACAAAGTTTACCTACACAGACACAACACATGACATTATGGAGAAGAATATAACTGTAGTGAATGGGGCATAAGTAACATGTAAACAAGAAAGAAGGGTTACGTGGTACCGGATCTCACAAGAGGCGAAAGCTTAATCCACTGAGTACAGTCAGATCTTGCAGCTGTGAGAGAGAATTAGTTTGTTAGCTCAGAGTAAATATTCGCAGCTGATAGATGAAGTAGATCAAGACAAAGAACAAATAAATGAGCAGTTTATAAAAACAGGTACCGAACACATGTACAAGTAGGAGAAAGGAAACTTCTAAACAGCAACAGCAAACTTTCTGATAGTACAATGGAATCTCTAAAGAAAAGTAAGAACGTTATAAAACATATCAAGAGCTAACCAAACGGCAATTGTAAAAAAAAAAAAAAAAATGATGTCCGGAAGTACAACATGAGGAGGGTTGAAATTCAAGGAATTGTGAAAGTCGAAAGGAAAGAGGTGGATGCTTGGCATGGGAGGAAACCAAATGTTACCTCTGAAATATGCTACTGGAGGAAAAATATATATATATCTAAAGTGATCTGAATACAATATTTTTCTTTCAAACTTCACAGGAGTAACATTATGACTGAGAAGCCAGTCCGGGATATGGAAATGATGGACATAATAATTCCCAGCAATAAACCTGAAATAAACAGAGTCTCAGGAAGAATGAATATGGATAAAGCAGGTGAAGATGATCGCCCCAAGGATCTTATTAAGGATCCAGGTGACTGGATCAAAACAAAAGACAAAGACTTCTCGCGAGATGTTTGAAGTAAACATTACGAGAATATACTGTATAAATTTGTTCTGCTACAGATGCAGACCGGCCACGTGAACAAATTGGACTGTTTGGTAGCTACACGACAGTTGACCATATTATAGTTAATAACCAGGAAACTAAGATAACTTTTAGACATGAAAAGAAAGATTCGTGGATAAGGGAAAAAGGTAGATAATATGGACAGGCCAAGTCCCTGGTATAGCAGACAACAGACGGACAACCAGGACAACGGAAATGCAAGCCCGACACGTGTGAGAGGAAGAGCCAGACAAAGAGAAAAATAGAGATATGAAATGTGGAAATTTGCTGATATTCCATGGACCAGGCTAATAGCTAATATTGTAGGACGGGATGGAAAAAGATGACAGAGGTCTTTGCCATGCAGTGGACTGACTCAGGCTTGTGTGTGTGTGTGTGTGTGTGTGTGTGTGTGTGTGTGTGTGTGTGTGTGTGTGTGTGTGTGTGTGTGTGTGTGTGTGTGCGGGGCCACACTTGCTCCAAACATGTAATCGACAAGAGGAAACGAGGCACAAGGGTCCGTCCAAAGTTAAGACTCAGATACTGCAGCGGCTCTTACCCGGTGGGTCGCTTCGTCTTGTCGATCACATGTTTCCAACAAGTGTGGCAGCACCTAACACCAGCTTGTAGGCTTCTGTTCCGTGTAGTTAAACATGTGTTCTTCCTCCCAAACACATACCGCAGGCAAATGATTCACGCCACGCCAACAGATGCTTATTAACTTCATTACCTTAAGAAATACGTTCCTAAATTCAGAAGCTTTATCTTACCATTTAGCCAATTACAGGAGCAATTGGCGGTGTCAGATGTGCTAATGTGTCGTGAATTATTACTAAGACGAGCATATCTGACAAGGAGTGAGGTTTATATGAAAAAATAAGTGATAAGAGAGAATTCCGGTGCGTGGAAGGAGGAGGAAATGAAAGGTAAAAGTTGGTGGAATTGCAATTGATCGGTCGACCCTGGCTATAAGAAGCAATAAAATTGATTAGAAAGACTTTAGACAGAGCATAAATCTGCCAACACCACAGCCATTGAAAGGGATCTAGATCCGTGGATAGAGGATCTGGATCCACCCAAAAATTTAATCAATTCTTTCTTCACCCATGGCCCACCTTTCCACAGACCTTCATTGAAATTCACAGACAACTTTTGGAGACATTGTGCGGGATACACCGGATCCGGTTCCGCCCCTAAAACTTCATAATTCTTCCATGGCCCATGGCCCACCTTTGTTGAAAATTTCATCAAAATATGTTCATAACTTTTAAGCAATCCCAAATCTGGATCCGTGGATATACGATCCAGATCCGGGTCCAACCCTAAATTTAAACAAGTCTTTCTTGGTCCATGGCGAAACATTCTACAAAATCTCTGTGAAATTCATAAAATAAAATTTGGATATTGTGCGGGATATCCCGGATCCGGATTCGGATCCGGACCAAAATTTACTCATTTCTTCCTCGATCCATGACCCACTCATCCACAAAATTTCATCAAAACCGGTTCATAACTTTTTCAGTAATCCCAGACCCGGAACCGTGGATATAGGACCCGGATCCAGATCCACCGCCAAGTTCAAACAATTCTTTCTTTTTCCAAGGGGCACCATTCCGTAAAATTTCAGTGAAATTTATAGACAACTTCTGGAGATAATTGTGTGGGATACTCCGGATCCGGATCCGGATTCGGAAAAAATTTTTATATTTTCTACCTGGGCTGATGGGCCACCCTTACACAAAATTACATCAAAATCAGTTAATAACTTTTTGAGTAATCCTGTTATCAGAAAAACCATTGAAGGGAAAAACATAACCTCCTTTTCCGAGGTAACAATAATTAATAATAATAATAAAAATAATAATAATAACAACAACAATAATATTCATCATGATCATGATCATCATCATCATAAATACTACTACTACTACTTAAACTACTACTTCTACCAATTATTATTATTATTATTATTATTATCATTATCATTATAATTATTATAATTATAATTATAATCATCAATATTATTATTATTTTTATTATTATATTATCATCAATATTATTATTATTATTATTATTATATTAATCCAACCATCTAACCTCGAATCCTATGTTGTCATGTGAGAAGCGTACAGTATAAACAGGGAGCTCGGCAAGTTGCTCCTGACACTTGAAATGAGTGACCAGCCTGACTCATCCTGAGTGGCATAACGTAAATAATAAGCCCCAACCACTCCTTGGGTATAAACCTGCACAGGCTCAATCCGACTGGAGAGCCATAATTGCCCACTAAACCACCCGACTCCATAAATTAGTTATATGGATACCACCCAGCGGAGTATATGGTTTCCTGGTGTACAGGAAACCATTTGCCTTGTCTCTCGGTTTAGAGTCACCCATAGGCAGAAGGAAGAGGAAAGAATGAAGGTAAGAAAGACAAAAGAGGGAGCGTAAAGTCACCCGACGGCAGAAGGAAGCGGAAAGAATGAAGGTAAGAAAGACAGAAGAGGGAGTGTAAAGTCACCTGTAGGCAGAAGGAAGAGGAAAGAATGAAGGAAAGAAAAACAGAAGACGAAGAAAGGAAAAGAGCAAAGGGCAGATACCCAATAATAATGAATAATAATGCAAGTAATCATCATCACCAACGCCATAACAAGAAGAAAGTACTGAGAGAGCACATACCTCCGCCAATGCCACTGCCATTACAAGGGATCCGGATCCGTATCCCAGGATACAGGATGCTGACCCGGATCCGGCTGCGCCCACAAATTTAATCAATTCATTCTTGCTCCATGGCCCACCTTCCCACAAAATTACATTTAAATTCACAGATAATTTTTTCAGATATTGTGCGGGATACTCCGGATCCGGATCAGCCCAAAAATTTTATCATTTCTTCCATGACCCATAGCTCAACCATCAACACAAAATCCGTTCATAACTTTTTGTGTTAAGAAGCTAACAGACCGACAAACAAACAGACAAACAAGCCAACATCTGTAAAAACATAACCACGTTGGCGGAGGTAATTATAATAACGAGGACAACACTAGCAGTGTCACAAATCTTCTAAAGCACTCAGGTGTGGTGCTCCTCAGGGTTCTGTTCCTTCACCAACTATCTCCTGTTCAGCAAGTATCAGAACACCATCCTTAAAACCTTCCCTCTTAACATTCTGAAACTGGAAGGCACTGACAGAGCGCATACCTCCGACAATGCCATTGCAACTAAAAGGGATCCGGATCCGGATTCGTTCAAAAATTTAACCAATTCTTTCCTGGTCGATGTCCCAACATTCCACAAAATTTCACTGAAATTCATTGACAACTTTTGGAAATACTGTGCGGGATACTCCGCATCCAAAGGGGGGCCAAAAATTTAATCAATTCTTCCACGGTGCATGACCCACCCTTAAACAAAATTTCATTAAAATTTATTCATGCATTTTAGAGTAATCCTATAAACAAAAAGACAAACATACATAAAGACAAATAAACAAACCAACGCGGGGTAAAAACTTAACCTAACTAGGCGTTGGTAACAATGAACCTATGAACATATTCTCCAGTACCTCTTCATAGTTATACATGGCCAGTAATTTAATCAGTACGGAATGAAGAAAAAACTTTATGCCACATAATTATGACGTAAAAAATTCTTTCAGAAATAGTTAAAAAAAAAAAAACACGATTAGCAACAATCAAAGCGAAACCACAAATGACGTGTGTACTGAAACCACCTGTCACCTGTGTACTAAAACCTGTCATCCGTTTAATTATAGTATTTTGATTAAGTTTACATCCTACCTTATTACATACTGAAAACTCACACTCCTATCACACTTACAGGGGAACAATAAATGATGAAAATACAGTATTATGGTGAAAGAACTGATGGTTGGATTAGATCAGACGAAGTATTTTATTACATTTTCCTGATAAGTCTTTATTTTTCTACTTCTGCTGAGAAATCTGGCAGTAAAGAAGTTAATGAATGCAAGACCTAATCCATGTCTCCCCTAAGGTATGTAAATTGGTCCTGAGGACACTTAAATGAAAACAGAGAAAAAAAAAAAATCATCCATAGACTATTATATTCTACCGTATTCTTTCCCTAACCACGAGTGTGTTCTTACCTAATTGTATCTTTACAGGAATGAATCAAGCTCGTACTGTCCCGTGTCTTAAACCATATTTATCGAACATATCCTTAAATTTGTGAATTGTTTTGGCACACACTATTTCATTTGGTAGTGCATTCCATTGATCAATTGCTCTGTTTGGGAAACTGAATTTCCTTACGTCTTTATCACCTCTCTTCTTATGCAGCTCTTTGCAGTGTCCTCTTGCTGATGCTTCTCTATATGTTAAGTAATCATTTATGTCTATTTTCTCCTTCCCTGATATGCACTTATATAGCATTATCATGTCACCTCTTTTCCTTCTCTCCTGTAGTGTTGGTAGATTCAGTTTATTTAGTCTTTCTTCGCAGCTTAGGTCCCTTAAGCCTGGTATCCATCTTGTAGCGGCCCTTTGAACTTTTTCTATCTTGTCTATGTGTTTTTTGAGATGAGGACTCCAGACTACTGATGCATATTCCAGGGTTGGTCTAATGAATGATGTTATTATCCTTCTTAGCATGTCTTCATTTATGTATGTGAATGCTATTCTCATATTTGCAAGCAGTGTATACATGTTCCGTACCTTCTCGCTGATGTGGTCAGCCGGAGATAGTTTGTTAATGATAATCACACCTAGGTCCTTCTCTCTTTCTGGATCTGTGTAGGGTTTTATTTTCTAACTTATAATCCCAAACAGGTCTTTTTCCACTTTTACCAAACTTGATTACATGACACTTGTCCACATTGAATTCCATTTGCCATGTATTACTCCATTCATGAAGTTTATTTAATTCTTCTTGTAGCTCTTTACAAGAGTCTGTGTTAGTAATTCTCCTTTGTATTTTTGCATCATCTGCAAACATATTCAGATAGCTCTCATTTCCAATGTTACTGTTTATATCATTTATATACACTAAAAACATGATTGGTGTCAGCACTGAACCCTGTGGTACTCCACCAGTCACTTCTTTCCATGATGAGTAGTTTCCTCTTAGTACTGTTCTCATTTCTCTTTTTATGAGAAAATCTTGCCTCCAACAAAACAGTTTGCCTCGAATTCCTAATTGATGGTACAGTTTCCATAAAAGTCTTTGGTGTGGTACTGTGTCAAAAGCTTTCTTGAAATCTAAATAGATACTGTCCACCCATCCTTCTCTTTCCTGTATTGTGTTTGTTACTCTGTCATGGTAGCTCAACAGATTAGTAACACATGATTTTCCTTTTCTGAAACCAAACTGTCTTTCTGTTATCATACTGTGTTCTTCTAGATGATTTACCCAAGCTTTTCTTATAAGCTTTTCTAATACCTTGCTTACGACACTGGTCAGTGATACTGGTCGGTAGTCGAGTGGATTTTGTCTATTTCCTTTCTTGAATTAGGGGACAATATTTGCTTTCTTCCAAATATCAGGTAGTTTACCTTGACTCAAGTATTTCTTGAAAATTAAAAATAATGGTTTACTTAATCCTTTGCACATTCTCGTAGTACCCAACATGAAATTCCATCAGGACCACTTGCTTTTCCTCTGTCTAATTTACTTAACTCCTCCTGTATTACTTTTTCTGCTATTTGTATATCTGGTAGTATGTGTGGACATGCATGTTCCACATAGTCCCTTTCAAAATTTTTTTCTTTTGTAAAAACTAATTGGAAATTCTTATTTAGTGCTTCACAAATATCTTTCTCTTGTGTATAAGTGATTCCCTTGTCCGTAATGGATTGTATTATATCTTTTACATTGGTTTTGCTTCTGATGTAGCTGTAAAACAGCTTTGGTTGATCACTACTTTTATTTATTATATCCTCCTCAAACTGTTTTTGGGCTTCCCTCCTTATTCTTGTATAATCGTTTCTTGCCTGTTTGTAATTATTATACGCCCTTTCACTATTGTGTCTTCTGTATCTATTTCACAACAAATCTCTTCTTTCTTTTGATATTTTACATTCTGTATTGAACCATTTCTGTATTTTCTTATCTGCTTCTTTGTGCTATGGGATGTACTTCTGGACTCCTATTTCATAAAATTCACAGAATTTTTTATATACAGCATATAAATCTTGTCCTCTAAGCTCATTTTCCCAATCAACTTCTAAGAAATACTTCTTTAGGTCTTGATAATTTCCCTTTTTATAGTTTAGGCTCTTTTTGTAACTTTCATTGCTGTTAACTATGTCATATGCTATCCTGAAGTTGTAATTTAGTACTGCATGATCGCTTTTGCCGAGTGGAGGGTGATATATTAAACGGTCAATATCATTTTCTTGCCTAGTAAATATTAGATTTAGCACTGAAGGTACATCGAGTCCTCTTTTTCTGGTGGTTTCCCTAACATGTTGCGTTAGGAAAAAAAAAAAAACTCTTGCACGAGATCCAGGAGCTTTTGGTCCCAACAGCTTTCTTGGCTAATTATATCTACAGTAGAGTACTCCAATTTATATTTGTATTAAAATCTCCAGTTAGTATAATTCTTTCCGATTTCTCTTCCATTTTACATAGTAATGATCTTAAACTCTGAATTGTACTCTCTGCCAGGTCCTCATATTCGTCTCTTTCCCATGTGTTTGATCTGGGTGGCATGTACAAATTGGCTACAATTACTTTCCCTTCAGATGTGTTGATCTCTACTGCAATCAGTTTTACTTGTGATGGTATATCTAGTTTTATTTCATTGACTTTTAGATTTTTCTTAGTTAATATTATAATTCCTCCTCCTTTTTTTAAATTTCTGTCTCTTCTCCATATATTGTATTTCCTTGGTGTTAATTTTGTTTCAGTAAGGCATATTATTTATGGTTCATTTTCGCTGACATAATCATTCATCTCTAGTAATTTAGATACCATTCCATCCACATTTGAGTACATCAACTTTATCATCTTGTTTATATACTTGTCATGACATGGTTTTACTACCTTCCTCCTTCTTATTCCATCCTGTTTATGTACCACTTTCGTACTTGCAATCCTATTTCTTTGTAAAAAAATTTGTTCTTCTCTTCTAATCTTCCCTCATTTTTTTGTTTTTGCTTCCTCCCTCTTCTCTTTCAGTAATTCCAGTTCCTCTTGTGTTAGGCATCTTTTTATCCATACATTTTTGAACTCCTCTTTTTCCATAAGATTCTTTGCATTTTTTAGTATCTCCTCCATAGTGTTTACACTCTGGAAAGTCACCTTTAGAGGTCTTGTCTTGCTTTTCTCGTATTTCCCTAACCTTTCGTGTTCCTCTATGTCTTTACTACAGATTTCCTCTGATACTTCTTTCAGTAAGCTCATTACATTTGCCATCTCCTTTTTGTCTCTTGTGATCTTGTTTTTTACTTCTTCCTCTTCTATACCAGTGATTACTATAGATTTGTTTATATCTACTGAATCTCTGACTAACTTTGGATTGTTTTGGATTATTCTTTTCACTTCCTGTTTAATGCTTTTTCCTCCACCCTTGTTTCTAAGTCTTTCTTTACTTTCACCATTTCAGCATACGTGGTTTCCACATCATTTTTGTAGCTTTGCACAGTTTCATTCACCTGAGTTATCTTCTCCTCAATATCACTGCTTTGGTCTATCAGACTGCTCACTTGCCTAATTGTCTCTGTATCATTTTTGAACTCTTCCATAACACTCTCATGATTGACTACTGTACTTGCCATTTCACTCATTTTCTTCCTAAGTGTACTCAATTCCACTGTTAGTTCACTGATGGTTGTGTCTTTCTTGTTGGCCTCTCTTCCTAGTTTTTCTATTTCTTCCTTTTGCAAGTGCATCTGCTTCTTTATTTCATCAATTTCATTTTTGAAAGCCATTTCTAGTTTGTGTACACGTTCAACCAGTCTATTGTGCGTCTCCACTTCAACCAGTTCTTGGTAGAAATCATTATCTTGCTTTCTACCTTTATCCCTTTTCTTTTCCAAATTTGCTTTACTAAAGTATGTGTCCATTTTGCAATACTAAAAGCACAGAGTACATGTACTTCCATACCCCGTGCAGCTGTAGTCTAAACAAACCTCAGCTGACTGAGCGCATTCTTTCGCCTCTTGGTTCTCTTTTCTGTTTGAACAAGTTTTGTTTAAACTTCTTATTGTTCTTTTCTTTTAATAATGAAAAATCATTTAGTCTAACCTGGTACAGAGCTTCACTCATATAAAGATACTAATTTAGGTAATGCCACTGGCCGTGCTGGTTCGGAGCGCCGAGGTCGCACGTCTGCTATCTGTGACTCCCACTGCGTGTGTGTGTGTGTGTGTGTGTTTAAATTCAGTTCTCCAAGATTTTTTCTTATTGACATAAAACAGTCTGGGAACAATGTAAATCTTACTGTTAACAGTACATCATCTGGCAAAGACGTATCCCCCCCATCTCTCTCTCTCTCCTTCCACTACGCACCTTCCCCTCCTCTCTACTACCATCTTTTCTCCTTTCCTCCATCCCGCCTCTTTTCACTCTCCCTAATTATCTCCCTTCCCCTCTGAAGTTCCTTGCATGCTCTGCTCCCCCTTTCCCTTCCTCCTCCTCTCTCTTTCTCACCGCACCCCATTAACTCGCTCCCTCCCTTCTCCGTCCCCTCTTTCCTCCTCTCTCCTTCCTTCTTCGCTCCATCATCCCCCATTCTCCCCCCACTACCTCACCCTTACTTCTGCACATTCCCCCTTCCACGTCCCCTTACATTCTCCTCGGTTTCATCTCCCTATAAAAGACGGAATCCACACCTCTCCACTTCACTCCACTCACCTTCTCTTCTACAGCGAAGAATCAGGTAACCTCATTCGTAAAGTTAATTCTGATACAACCCATTTTATACGTGCCACCTCTTAAGATTTCTTCACCTCTGGGCAATTCTCGTGGTGAAAGACTGTAAAAATCTCTATTAACACTGGGTATCCTTTCACTAGTACTAAGTCTTTTTTTTATTAAGTACGCGATAAAACCATCTGATTTTCTTTAGTTAAGCGAAAAACTCTGCTACAGAACTGGCTAAAATCACTGATTAACATAGAGAAAACCGAGAGCTTTCACATCCTTCAGCAAAATAATACTATTACTGAGTAGATTTGCGGCATAAAATCTCAATGACACTTTGATAATCACTCACTGAAGATCTATAGCCATAATTTTATTACCTTATTCCCTCTTGGTAATATACAGAAAAATTCACCTGATGGGCTAAAGCTAAGCAGATTTCATTTCTTCTATAACTTTTTTTTATCGCTGAGTATCTTTTAAGAATTTAAAAATATATATCGGGAGTTGTTTGGTCCTTAGTTCTCTTGGCATTATTTTTCTCTGACTTGGCCTAAAATTGTCATCTCTCCATCGTGAATGCTGATTTGCAATAACAGGTTAACACTAGAATATGAAGATAGTCAAAGAAAGGATGTAACGACGAAGCTTTGTCATATCCTACCACTGAGGTGCGTGAAATAAGCTGCAAAAACACGTAAATCTGGGACAAATTACGGTTAAAAGGAATATAAGCTGGTAACTCTACTAATTCTCCACTCCTCGCTCACCCTTCCCTCATTTTCCATCTCCACTCCGACACTTACTCCCCACACATCCCTCAAGCTCCTTTCTCATACCTGCCTTACCACTTCCTCATTCACTGCCCATTCATCCCTCACTCTCACACCCTTTACCTGCCTTACCGCTTCCATACTAATTCCCCACTCACGCCCCATTCTCCCACCCTTTACATTCCTTCCCGACTTTCAGAGATATTCCTCACTCATCCCCCAATTTCCCTCCCTCTATATTCCTTCCTCAATCCCACACATACACTCCCCATTCATCGCCCGCACTCCCTCCACTTAACACTTCCCATCTCACTCCTAACACATCCTTCACTCTCCCTCTCCTTATTTGCTTTCAATACTTTCCAACTCACTCTCGACGCTCTCTCCCTTCACCTACGGTCCCCACTCTCACACTCACTCCCTCGCTATCCCCTACAGGCACCACCACCACCACCATGCGTATGGCCCTTCTCAGCCTCGTCCTCATGGGTCTTCTGGCAGGAGGAACTCTGGCAGAGAGTTTTCTGCCCTGCGACGGGTCCAGCGGCTTACTTGGCTCTGTTCTTAATTTGCTTGGTAAGTGGCTGTGTTTTGGTTGCCGTCTGAATGTCACTCTCATTTGATGGTTCGCCTTTTAACATGCATATTCATTCACACAGGCATTCGTACACTCGCTGGTATCTGATGGTATCAGATATAACACACACACACACACACACACACACACACACACACACACATTCATTTAGCAGTATTTATTGTACTTATTGATTCACTTACACATATCATTTACACAAACACTAAACCTAAACAACTGAAAGAACGTGTCTACTGTATACTTTCACTCCCTCAGTCTTAATTAGCTCCCACAAACACTCACACTCGCTTTACCCAATGCAGGTTCATTCATACTCCAAAAGATGCTCCATCTCACTCATTCATTTACTCAATACCTACTTATGGAGATTGCTGAAAGACAGTTTCGCAGACGTTCTAACTCAAGGTCAATCTCCTATTGTCACAAGCTTACTATAAACAAGTTACTTTATTTGCAATATTTTAGTAGTAATGGATGGGTCGAATCTACCAAAACTTTCATCAGATAATACTGTACACTTAGATTTATATTCCTAAGCTCTAAAGTCTAAACCACTCATACACGCAAAGCTGCATACGAGGAAGAGCCTTTCTTCCTCTCTCTCTGCCTCCCCGTTCTTTTCCGTTTATCTCAGTCATTTCCGTTTTTCCTTTGCCTCCTCCTTAGCCTGCTCTTCTACTAACACCCTCCTTAACTCTCCACAGTCAAAGCAATAGGTGAAGGAGAGATTCACTACCTTCAACTGTCTACCAATTGCTCTCCCTTTTTCTCCGTCCTTCCTGTTTCCTCCGTTGTCTCCCTCTTTCCTCCTCCCTCTTTCTAATGCCTTCCCAGCCTCCCTCTTTTCTCCCCGCCTCTAATAACCATTTTCTCCCAACCCTCTACAGTCGGAGTACTATGTAATTTGCCGCTGTTAAACCTGTGCCAGCTCAACGTGTTAGACTGCCTCAAGGAACTTGACATACTATGCGGAGACCTCACCCAAGAACTGCTGGACCTAATATTGGGAATTTTGACTGACTGCGTCGCAGAGTTGAATCTGACAGTGAACTTGGACCTTCTCGCTCAGATTAACCGTAATGTCACTCTATTTTACTTGGATTTTCATACTGTCACTCGTTTTACACCAATTTTCACAATGCACTCTCTCTCACGCTGATTCTCATACTGTAACTAATTTTAAGTTGATTTTCATACTGTCACTGGGCTGATATTCACAATGTCACTCTGTTTTACGCTGATTTTCATATTGTTCTTCTGTTTTACGCTAATTTTGATGTAGTCACTCTGACTTACGCTGATTTTCATACTTTGTTTTACCATATCTCTCATACCACAGCACTATGTTATGTGATTGTTTTAATCTGGCTCTCATACCCATGCTTTATGTTATGTGACTACTCTAGCTCACATACCTTAGCTCTATGTTGTGTGATTCAGTTTTACACTGGCACTAATACCCTAACTAAATACTTTGTGTTTCTATTTTACTTTGGGTTCATACCCTAGCTTTATGTTATGTGATTCTGTCTTACTCCGACTCTCATATCCTAGACTTAGGCAATTTTGCTTTCCTCTGGTGCAAATACCATGGCTTTATTCTATATGATTCTGTGTTACTCTGGTTTATATTATTTTGGTGGCGGTACTATGACTTTATTCTATTCTCACTACATGTTACTCATTCCAGGTTGGTGGTGCCAGAAAGCAGGAGAAAGCAGCCTCAGTCACTCTCACTCTGTTCCCAGTTCTCTTATTTAATTGTCTACTTAAACCTATCTTAAAATTACTTCACTCTCATCCTCTTCTTATTAACGGTTGTAGAATTCAGATATTGATAAGACAATAACGATGTCGATGACAGAGATATTACACTGATTCCTAAAGAATAAGAGTGAGAATGATTTATTCTCTCTCAGTCACACCCTCCTCCAACATTCCCCCAAACTGCTCACCTGCCTTGCCCTGCCCTGCCTTCCTCTACATTACCCTGCCCTGCCTTCCTCTACATTACCCTGCCCTGCATTCCTCTTCATTACCCTGCCCTGCATTCCTCTTCATTACCGTGCCCTGTCCTGCTGTGCCCTGCGTCCCTTCAAACATCAGGTAGGATCTCTAATCACTTGACCTAATCGACCCTCTCCCCTTCCTCTACCACAGTCAGCACATCACCTGAGGCGATCTTGGATCTCTTGGTAGAAATCTTAGGCCTTGACAGCCTCGTGGCGGTCCTCGTTTGTCTGCTTAACAAGCTTGGCTTTGTAAGTATAACAGATAGATATAGAAAAACTGAGAGAGAGAGAGAGAGAGAGAGAGAGAGAGAGAGAGAGAGAGAGAGAGAGAGAGAGATTATCTGATACTTTTTATTTCATAGTAAAAACATATGTATTAAGATACGAAACTTACTTTCACGATCATTATCACTCTTGTGGAAATTTTACTTTAAGAGTTACATCGTGGGTGTTCTAGACTGAATAAAAATCCAAAATCTCTTTAACTCATCTCTAACGTGAAAATAACATGTATAACGGCTGTAACCTCCCCCCCCCCTCTCTCTATCTATCTCTCTCTCACCTGAAAAAAATATCCATAACCCCAATAACTTATCCCTCTCGAATATGAAAAAGTGTTCCATTTACAAATAAAACTTCTAATAAAAAAAAAAATCCAAAACAACTGTAACCTCTCTCTCTCTCTCTCTCTCTCTCTCTCTCCTGAAAATGATCTATAAGCCCTATAACCTATCTCTCTATCCTGAAAAAAAGATCAATAACCCCTGTAACTATGTCTCTCTCTCTCTCTCTCTCTCCCCCTCAGCTCCTCGATTTCGTCACATGCTTGCTAAGTGGAGTTCTTGGAGGTGGTGGAGGTCTTCTTGGAGGTAGTGGAGGTCTTCTTGGAGGTCTTCTTGGAACTGTTGGAGGTCTTCTTGGAGGTGTTGGAGGTCTTCTTGGAGGTCTTCTTGGATAACATGGAACCCGCTGAACCGACATGAACCCACGTGAACCCGAACCATGACCAATCTCTATTCTGTGTGCATGTACGTGTGTATGTGTGTGCGCGCGCGCACGAGTGTGTGTGAATAAATCCAAAGCAGCATCTTACATTCTTTTTATTACCTGACTAATACACAGACCATATATATTTTTTACCCAGTTCAAAATAATGGTAATTTAAGTGATAAAAAGTATCACATAAATTTATTTCCACCTGAACTCTGAGGAACGGTAATGTATAAATATATATAATTCCCTTTTCAACATAACCCTTAATGGTAGTTCTTCCAGGGAACACTGCTCTGTCTTGGTGCTGAAGCCTGTGCATTCCAGTCATCAAAGGAACTATACTAATCAGGTGCAACCACAATGGCAAGTTTCTTGACTAGGGATCACATGAAAACTGTTCCCCTGACACTACGTGCCTGAACTGGACATACGAGGCACCAACTCAAATCTTCTTCTAGTAGTTTACCATCTTGCAGTCTACCGGGTTCTTTTCATAGGACAGGGAAGGAGTTGAGAGACGTTCGTATAACCGGTTAGCGAAGTTGCCCAGCCATATCGATGCCACCACTTGAAGGGGTCCCTCACCGGCACCACTCTTTACTAGGGATCACATGAAAACTGTTCCCCTGACACTACGTGCCTGAACTGGACATACGAGGCACCAACTCAAATCTTCTTCTAGTAGTTTACCATCTTGCAGTCTACCGGGTTCTTTTCATAGGACAGGGAAGGAGTTGAGAGATGTTCGTATAACCGGTTAGCAAAGTTGCCCGGCCATATCGATGCCACCACGTGAAGGGGTCCCTCACCGGCACCAGCCTCTTTCTAAACCACAAAGACGATTTCCGTCAAATGATGGTCCTTAATCTTCAGCAGCGATGCAGCAGATGACTCTGGCGTAGTCAGCGCTGATTCAAAGTAAGAAGTGTCAAGAATATACGAATGTTTACAATCTAGGCGCCTTTGGAAACGAAACCTTGGGATAAGCAGTCGGCATCAAGAGTCCGGTCGTCTCTCCCGTTTTTCTCTGCATGGACTTTGCAAGTCAGTGTGGTGAGTCCGCAGCAACTGACAATGACGACACTATCTCATACCAATTAATCTGGCCAGGCTTGTATGGCAACAGTGTTCCTGCCGAGGTTCTGATTGGTTGGAGGTGTTTCTTCGATTTCGTTGTTACTTAAACCGATACTCTCTTTTTTATCAGATATGATACTGAGTTTGTCGACAATACAATCGTCAAAAGCAATAAGAAATCCGTTATATACTTAACAACAATGATTTTTCCGTAGGAAGATAGAAATATGAGTCAACAAAGTATTATAACAGTCCAAGTCAAGGTCAGCATTCGAACAATTCCTTTAAGTCTCCGACACGATAAAATTACAGAAAATTAAGGAAACCTGCTTAATCTAAGCGCTGGTGTAACACATTTAAATTTTAAGTTCAGTCCGTACTATGATAATAGAGGAGATGTAATGAAATAGTTTCCTTTACTCTACTTTGATTTTCGCAATTTTTTCAAACCTCCCTCCCCGCACAACTCGTTTTCTCATCAGAATTTTTAATTATTCAGAGTTGTAGCACGATTTACGGGTGCGGACTGATCTTAAAATTTAAATGTATGTTACATCAGCGCTTCGATTAAGCAGGTTTCCTTAATTTTCTGTTATATTATCGAGTGTCGGAGATTTAAAGGAATTGTTCGAATGCTGACCTTGACTTGGACTGTTATAATACTTTGTTGACTCATATTTCTATCTTCCTACGCAAATTTCATTGTTGTTAAGTATATAACGGATTTCTTATTGCTTTTGACGATTGTATTGTCGACAAACTCAGTATCATATCTGATAATAAAGAGAGTATCGGTTTAAGCAACAACGAAATCGAACAAACACCTCCAGCCAATCAGAATTTCGGCAGGAACACTTGCCATACATGCCTGGCTAGATTAATTGGTATGAGGTATACCCGGCCACATCTAATATCATCAGTGTCGGCTGCTGCGGGTTTACCACAATGAGGCGAACGAAGTCGTTGTACAGCAAACGTAGCAGTGTTCGGAGAGACATGGAAAAATACTGATAGATGTCCCGTGGAACGAGGAAAAAAAAAAATCTTTAAAATGCATCAGACGAAAGTAGGAGATACATGCAATCGAAAAACGTAATTTTTCATACATCGAAAACACAACCAAAGACTAAAAACCCAAAAGTTCTTCTTTACATGAAAAAAAAAAAAAAAAAAAAAAGCAATGCAAAATTGAAGGTCCATTTATTCTGAGAAGTGACTGGGGTCACAATGGAAAATACAGGCTGAAGAAGGCAGGTCCGGAGCTGACCTGGTGCGTACATGAATGACTGACAGTATCGGTTAACTCTTGCATTAGACAGATGGACAGAGAATGGGTGAGAGTGTGCTGCCAGAAATATTCTCAGCGCATGCCAAAATGGACGAGGGGTGCAAGTAGACGTTTCAGAAAATCAATAAAACAGCGATGGTGCAGAGATAAAGATACAACACTGCAGAGAAGAGGGACAAGTTGAAAGAAGTCAGTGAGAGAGGGGATGTTAATAGACGATAAGCCTTTGATTCCACTCTGTTTACAAGAACTGTATGTGGGGAACGACTTCAGTCACAAAAATGCTAGATGTACTCCACACACAAAGTCGACAGCTGTGTAGTGTAACGATAACACGGAGTCGGCTTAGTGCACTTAATCTCATCGAAGGATATTTTGCACGGCTGGTAGTATGATCTTTTCAAGTATCGAAGAGAAAGAAAACTCAAGGATATTATGAGACAGTGAAGGACTGAGCTGTGAATTGTTAAATATTAAGGGATGTTCCTGTGGAAGATTTAAACGGGACACAATACCGAATATATATACGTATACAGTACATATACTGCATATACCTATGTATCTATTAATCTATACACACACACACACACACACACACATATATATATATATATATATATATATATATATATATATATGTGTGTGTGTGAGTGTGTGTGTGTGTGTGTGTGTGTGTGTGTGTGTGTGTGTGTGATGAGTATACAAGTGTGCTTTGACACCAGTCTGGAAGGATCTGCTCCTGTATACTTATACAAATGTTCTTCCTTCAAGAGGCATGCCGCATGCAAACGATAAACGCCAGCAAAAGTTATTGCCCTAGTAAGCTTAATAATACTTATGCTAATTAGGCAGCCAAAACTTACAATTCTGTCAATTATGGAAAAACTGATGGTGTCAGATGATTTAAAGAGCTGCGAATTATGAGGCGGTAAACTGTATACGCTTTCTCTCTCTCTCTCTCTCTCTCTCTCTCTCTCTCTCTCTCTCTCTCTCCAGAAGAATTTAGCAACTGACCACTGTATAGCATTGTTACACTGAAATTCAATAAAGACAATGTTACAGCAGTTGTGAGAAAGTGATTGAGTACAAGAAGGCTAATTTTCATAAACTGAATGTAATTGTAAACAAAAGTGACTGGAATTCCACTGTTAAAACATTGGCTAATAACGAAGAATGGAAAAGAAACTGGACAAAAAATTAATAAGAAAAGAAAAACGAAGATGTCCGCAAGTATTACATGAGCAGGACTGAATAAACTTCAAGGAATTGTGTAGGTCGAAATAAACCAGGTGGAAGCTTGGGATGGGAAGAAACCAAATTTCTTCCATGAAAGATGTTTCTGGAGGAAAAAATAAATGTGATCTAAATAGAATATTTTTATTTTAAACTGTACAGGAGTAACACTGTGACTGAAGAGCCACTTCAGGATATGGAAATAGTGGACAGAAAATCCCAGCAATAGAGTTAAAAAAAATAATAAAGTGGAGTGAATATGGATAGGGGAGGAGAGGAAGACGATCGCCCCAATGATCTCATTAAAGATACATGTGACTTTGGAGATGAAGACTTTTAAAAATATGCTTAAAGTAGAAATCAAGAAAAAATAAGAATTAGTTCTGCTATAGATGCAGACCAGCGAAGTGAACTAACTGGACTGTTTCTCAGCTACGACACAGTTGGCCATATTAAAGTTTTTAACAAAGCAACTAAGAAAACTTTTAATATTAAAAGAGAGTTTCCCGGAGAGCAGGGAAAAAAGTAGGTAATATAAACAGGTCATGTCCCAGGTACAGCAAACAACAGACAGACAACCAGGGCAACGGAGAGACAGGCCCGAGATGATTGAGAGGAAGATCTACACAAGGAGACAAACGGAGATATGAAATGCGGACATTTGCTGGTATTCGGAAATTTGCTGATATGCAGTGGAACAGGCTAATAGCCATTAGTGTAGGACGGAATGGAAAGTCATGAGAGAGGTCTTCGCCCAGCAGTGGACAGATTCAGGCTGCTGCTAATAATGTGTACTGTGTGTGTGTGTGTGTGTGTGTGTGTGTGTGTGTGTGTGTATTTGAGAGAGAGAGAGAGAGAGAGAGGGGGGGGTGGAGGAACGGCGTGTTCAGGTGTTCACTACGTAAGCTCATTGGTGCCACGACACCTGTGTAGGACTTACCTGTCTCCGCCTCATTACCCCCTCTCATACCTTCATATCTCTCTCTGTATTCCCCCTTTTTCTCCCACTCTCTCTCTCTCTCTCCACTCCTTTTCTCAAATCCTTCCTTTCTGTTCTTCTTCTCATTTCTCTCCCCTTTCTTTTCGTCCTTTCTTCTTCCTCCACTTTCCCTCTCTCCTAATCTCATACCACTCATGTTCTCCTCCTCCTCTTGTTTTCTTGGTTCTCACTTTCTCCTCACTCTCTCTTTCAATCTCACACATCCACCTATCCACCCACCCGCACACAAAAATCTTCCATCTCACTTTCTCCCTAGCGCACAGATGGACATCGTCAACTGTATGAAGACTGGATGTTTTTGAACACATGGAACTCACGGAACAAACTAAACCTACATGAACCTGAACCAGTACCTCTTGTGTGTGTGTGTGTGTGTGTGTGTGTGTGTGTGTGTGTGTGTGTGTGTGTGTGTGTGTGTGTGTGTGTGTGTGTGTGTGTGTGTGTGTGTGTGTGTGTGTGTGTGTGTGTGTGTGTGTGTGTGTGTGTGTGTGTGTGTGTGTGTGTGTGTGTGTGTGTGTGTGTGTATGTGTGTGTGTGTAGCCAGGAACACAATACCATCAAACCATATCACAATCACCATATCACACCTTACCTAATATGTCAGTGTACAGCACTCCACACTTTCATTTTTACCACACGTACAAATAATACTTCTGAAGACTAATCAGCTGTCTGGTGGTGCATGAATGAACTTATAAGAACGTCATCGTACTAACTGGGATTACAACACACACTACCAAAATGTGCCACATCACATGCTTCCTCTTTCTTCTTTTCCTCTTTCTATCTCCTCTTTACCTTCCAATCACTCTTTTTTCCTTTTCTCCATCTTCTCCTCTTCATTATTTCCGTCACCCCTCAGTTCTAACTCTCCCTTCTCCTCTCCCATTATCTCCATCCTCACCCATCTACAAATTCTATCCATTATTCCTCATCTTTCTTTACCTTATTCCTCTATCTACTTCCCTTCTTTCCCGTCATCCATTTTCCTTCTTCCCTCATCACCCCCCTATCCCCTCTCCACCTTCATCCCACAGCCCCTCTTCCTTCTCACATTAATTTTTGTCTCCCCCCCTCCCTCTCCTTTTCACCATCCCTCTCCTCTTTCTCCATCCTTTTCCTCTCACCTTTCACGCTCCCACACCACACCACACACATCACTAGTACTAATTGCGTATTTCTGGACTAGTATGTAGTTTCTATTTACGACTATATATTTTCATGAAATAAATCCTACACGCATCTTGCACAGTTTTTGTGACCTCAGTATAACAAAGACCTTGCAGTTTTATAAATGGCTTTAAGTAATGGTAATAACTAACATTTTTTTTTTTTTTACAGAAATCTAAAGAAACACACACAAAAAATCTACAGTCCTCCAAATAATACTAAGAAATTAACCTATTCAGATTTTTTATATAATTATGAGAGGTACTTCTCTAAATGAACACAAGCTTGCCGTGGCGAGGAAGCTTGTGCATCTCAGACACCAGCGGAGCTATACTAGTCTGGTGCAGCCATACTAGACAGGTTCCTTGTTAGGCATCACAAGAAAACTCTTACCTCCCAGTAAGTGGCTGACTTGGCCTCGTCAGCAACCAGCTCACACATAAACAAATACAACTAGTTCTATCAAATCATGGGCCACAGTTCCCAACAGCAATGGAGAAATTGGCCATAACGGGATCAAACCTACTCTGGAACAAGGGGTGCAAAGAATGTCTATGTTTCTCAATATAGTCGCCTGTGGAAACTAATTCGTGGGACTTGAAATGTCCTCATTCTTGCTTGTGAAGCCAAGTTGGTTCTCCTTATCAGGGATGCGAGTGATGTAAACAAAGATATCACAGGTCTTAGTGAGGTCACAACACCTGGTGAGGCATTTGTAGAACTGCATGATATTTATGTCCTGCGATACAAAAGCAAACATGAAAAGAGGCGACATGCCTTATGATTTTTGGTCAATAATAAATGGTTATAATGAAAAAGACTTCAGTATAAAGTATATGAAACAAGAGGAGACCATATAACAGAATTTTTAAAAAAGAAGGAAAACTATCATCCAAGTATATGTTTCAACACAAGATCGAAGAGAGAAAAGAAATTTTATTAAGTTGTAAAGGAAACCCTAAAATTAATAAGACCTGGCATACGTTTGTGATGGGAGACATAAAACTTAATGCAAGTACGAAAAAGGAAGGTTGGGCTGCTGAAGGTCATGGGTTGTCAGAATTCCTAAGAGGCTCTGCTGGTGAAATTTAAGGTGATTAATGCCTTCCTTCAATAAAAGAGGTGTAGAAAGTGAATTTGGAATGGACCATATGGTGAAACAAAGAATGACACAGAGTTAGCTACACAGACACAACACATGACATTATGGAGAAGAATATAACTGTAGTGAAAGGGGCATAAGTAACATGTAAACAAGAAAGAGGGGTTACGTGGTACCGGATCTCACATGAGGCGAAAGCTTAATCCAATAAGTACAGTCAGATCTTGCAGCTGTTAGAGAGAATTAGTTTGTTACCTCAGAGTAAATATTCGCAGCTGATAGATGAAGTAGACCAGGACAAAGAGCAAATAAATGAGCAGTTTATAAAAATAGGTACCGAACACATGCATAAATACGAGAAAGGAAATTTCTAAACAGCAACAGCAAACTTTCTGATAGTACAATGGAAATTGTGGAGAAAAGTAAGAACGTTATAAAACGAACAAGAGCTAAGAAAACAGCAATTTAAAAAAATAATAATAAAAGAAAAATGAAGATGTCCGGAAGTACAACATGAGAAAGGTTGAAATTCAAGGAATTATGAAAGTCGAAAGGAAACAGGTGGACGCTTAGAATGGGAAGACACCAAATGTCACCTCTGAAATATGCTACTGGAGGAAAAAAAATATATCTAAAGTGATCTGAATAGAATATTTTTCTTTCAAACTTCACAAGAGTAAAATTATGACTGAGGAGACAGTCCAGGATATGGAAATAGTGGACATAATAATTCCCAGCAATAGAACTGAAATAAACAGAGTCTTTGGAGGAATGAATATGGATAAAGCAGAAGGTGAAGACGATCGCCCCAAGGATCTTATTAAGGATCCAGGTGACTGCACTGAACAAAAGACAAAGACTCTTCGCGAGATGTTTAAAGTAAACATTAAGAGAATATATGAATTAGTTCTGCTATAGATGCAGACCGGCCAAGTGAACAAACCGGACTGTATCGTAGCTATGCGACAGTTGACCATATTATAGTTAATAACTAGGCAACTAAGATAACTTTTAGACATGAAAAGAAAGATTCGTGGATAAGGAAAAAAGGTAGATAATATGGACAGGTCAAGTCCCTGGTATAGCAGACAACAGACGGACAACCAGGACAACGGGAATGCAAGCCCGACATGTATGAGGGGAAGAGCTAGACAAAGAGCAAAACAGAGACATGAAATGCCGAAATTTGCTGGTATTCCGTGAACCAAGCTAATAGCTAATATTGTAGGACGGGATGGAAAAAGATGACAGAGGTCTTTGCCATGCACTGGACTGACTCAGGCTGCTGTTTTGTGTGTGTGTGTGTGTGTGTGTGTGTGTGTGTGTGTGTGTGTGTGTGTGTGTGTGTGTGTGCGTGCGCGGGGGGGGGGGCAAATGCTTTAATGGTGTCTAATGTGTAAGCGTGTCTAGTGGGCGGCCACACTTGCTCCAAATATGTGACTGACAAAAGGAAACGAGGCTCAGGGGTCCGTCCAACGTTATGACTCAGATACTGCAGCGGCTCTAACCCGGTGGGTCGCTTCGTCTTGTCGATCACATGTTTCCAACAAGTGTGGCCGCACCTAACACCAGCTTGCAGGCTTCTGTTCCATATACTTAAACATGTGTTCTTCCTCCCACAAGCATTCTGAAGGCAAATGATTCACGCCACGCCAGCAGATGCTTATTAACTTCATTACCTTAAGAAAAACGTTCCTAAATTCACCAGCCTTATCTTACCATTTAGCCAATTACAGGAGAAATTGGCAGAGTCAGATGTGTTAATGTGTCGTGAATTATTACTAAGACGAGTATATCTGAGAAGGACTGAAGTTTATATAAAAAAATAAGTGATAAGGGAGAATTCAGGTGCGTAGGAGGAGGAGGAAATGAAAGGTAGAAGTTGGTGGAGGTGTAATTGATCGGTCGACCCTGGCTATAAGATGCAATAAAATTGATTAGAAAGTCTTTAGACAGAGCATACCTCTGCCAACGCCATTGCCATTAAAAAGGATCTAGATCCGTGGATAGAGGATCCGGATCCACCCAAAAATTTAACCAATTCTTTGCTGACCCATGGCCCACCCTTCCACAAACCTTCATTGAAATTCACAGAGAACTTTTGGAGACATTGTGCCGGATACACCAAATCTGAATCCGCCCAAAAATTTAATAATTTTTTCCATGGTCCATGGCCCACCTTTCTACAAAATTTCATCACAATATATTCATAACTTTTTAAGCAATCCCAAATCTGGATCCGTGGATACAGGATCCTGATCCGGATCCGACCCTAAATTTAAACAAGTCTTTCTTGGTCCATGGCGAACCATTCCACAAAATCTCTGTGAAATTCATAAAACAAATTTTGGATATTGTGCGGGATACCCAGGATCCAGATTGGGAACCGGACCAAAATTTAATCATTTCTTCCTCGATCCATGACCCACCCTTCCACAAAATGTCATCAAAACCGGTTCATAACTTTTTCAGTAATCCCAGACCCGGAACCGTGGATATAGGATCCGGATCCAGATCCACCGCCAAATTCAGTCAATTTATTCTTTTTCCAAGGAGCACCATTCCGTAAAATTTCAGTGAAATTCATAGACAACTTCCAGAGATACTGTGCGGGATACTCCGGATCCGGCAAAAAATTTAATACTTTCTTCCTTGGCTTATGTCCCACCCTTACACAAAATTACATCAGAATCAGTTAATAATTTTTTGAGTAATCCTGTTTTCAGAAAAACCATTGAAGGGAAAAACATAACCTCCATTTCCGAGGTTATAATAATAATAATAATAATAATAATAACAATAATAAAAATAATAATAATAATAATAATAATAATAAAAATAATAATAATAATAACAATAATACTCATCAAGATCATGATCATCGTAATCATAATAAATACTACAACTACTACTAGTGCTACTACTACTACCACTACTACAACAAGTACTACCACTGCTACTACTACTACTACTACTAATTATTATTTTTATTATTAGTATTAGTATTATATTAATCCATTCATCTAACATCAAATCCTATGTTGCCCGATGAGAAGCGTAGAAACCGGGGGCACGGCAAGTTGCTCCTGAAACTCAAAATGAGTGACCAGCCTGACTCATCCTGAGTGGCATGACGTGAGTAATAAACCCCAACCACTCCTTGGATATAAACCCGCACAGGCCCAATCGGATTGGAGAGCCATAATTGCCCACTAAACCACTCGACCAAATAATTTAGTTATATGGTTACCACCCAGCGGAGTAAATGGTTTCCTAGTGTAAAGGAAACCATTTGCCTTGTCACTCAGCTTAGAGTCACCCATAGGCAGAAGGAAGGGGAAAGAATGAAGGTACGAGTAAGAAAGACAGAAGAGGGAGTGTAAAGTCACCTGTAGGCAGAAGGAAGAGGAAAGAATGAAGGAAAGAAAAACAGAAGACGAAGAAAGGAAAAGAGCAAAGGGTAGACACCCAATAATAATAAATAATAATGCAAGTAATCATCATCACCAACGCCATAACAAGAAGAAAGTACTGAGAGAGCACATACCTCCGCCAATGCCACTGCCATTACAAAGGATCCGGATCCGTATCCCAGGATACAGGATGCTGACCCGGATCCGGCTGCGCCCACAAATTTAATCAATTCATTCTTGCTTCGTGGCCCACCTTCCCACAAAATTACATTTAAATTCACAGAGAATTTTTTCAGATATTGTGCAGGATACTCCGGATCCGGATCAGCCCAAAAATTTTATCATTTCTTCCATGACCCATGGCCCAACCATCAACAAAATTATATCAAAATCCGTTCATAACTTTTTGAGTAAAGAAGCTAACAGACCGACAAACAAACATACAAACAAGCCAACATCTGTAAAAACATAACCACGTTGGCGGAGGTAATTATAATAACGAGGACAACACTAGCAGTGTCACAAATCTTCTAAAGCACTCAGGTGTGGTGCTCCTCAGGGTTCTGTTCCTTCACCAAGTATCTCCTGTTCAGCAAGTATCAGAACACCATCCTTAAAGCCTTCCCTCTTAACATTTTGAAACTGGAAGGCACTGACAGAGTGCATACCTCCGACAATGCCATTGCAACTAAAAGGGATCCGGATCCGGATTTGTCCCAAAATTTAACCAATTCTTTCCTGGTCGATGTCCTAACATTCCACAAAATTTCACTGAAATTCATTGACAATTTTTGCAAAATACTGTGCGGGATACTACGCACACAGATGGGGCCGAATTTTTAATCAATTCTTCCACGGTGCAAGGCCCACCCATCCACATAATTTCATTAAAATCTATTCATGCCTTCCAGAGTAATCCTATAAACAAAAAGACAAACATACATAAAGACAAATAAACAAATTAACGAGGGGTAAAACGTAACCTCCTAGGCGCAGGTAACAATGAACCTATGAACATATTCTCCAGTAACTCCTCATAGTTATACATGGCCAGTAATTTAATCAGTACGGAATGAAGAAAAAACTTTATGCCACATAATTATGAAGTAAACAATTCTTTCAGAAAAATTATAAAAAAAAAAAACACGATCAGCAACAATCAAAGAGAAACCACAAATGACGTGTGTACTGAAACCACCTGTCACATGTGTACTGAAACCTATCATCCGTTTAATTATAGTATTTTGATTAAGTGTACTTCCTACCTTATTACTGAAAACTCACACTCCTATCACACTTAAAGGGGAACAATAAATGATGAAAATATTATGGTGAAAGAACTGATGGTTGGATTAGGTCAGACGAAATATTTTATTACATTTTCCTAATAAGTCTTTATTTTTCTACTTCTGCTGAGAAATCTGGCAGTAAAGAAGTTAATGAATGCAAGACCTAATCCATGTCTCCCCTAAGGTATGTAAATTGGTCCTGAGGACACTTAAAAGAAAACAGAGAAAAAAAAAACTCATACTTAGACTATTATATTCTACCGTATACATTCCCTAACCGTGTGTGTGTGTGTGTGTGTGTGTGTGTGTGTGTGTGTGTGTGTGTGTGTGTGTGTGTGTGTGTGTGTGTGTGTGTGTGTGTGTGTGTGTGTGTGTGTGTGTGTGTGTGTGTGTGTGTGTGTGTGTTTAAATTCAGTTCTCCATGTTTTTTTATTACTGACATAAAATAGTCTGGGAACATCGTAAATCATCACTGTTAACAGCAGATCATCTGGCATAGACGTACCCCCCCCCATATCTCTCTCTCTCTCTCTCTCTCTCTCTCTCTCTCTCTCTCTCTCTCCCCTTCCACTACGCACCTTACCCTCCTCTCTATTACCATCTTTTCTCCTCTCCTCTCCATCCTGCCTCCTCTCACTCCCCCCAATTATCTCCCTTCCTCTCTCAAGTTCCTAGCATGTTCTGCTCCCCCTTTCCCTCCCTCCTCCTCTCTCTTTCTCACCGCACCCCCTTAACTAGCTCCCTCCCTTCTCCGTCCCCTCTTTCCTCCTCTCTCCTGTCTTCTTCCCTCCACCATCCCCATTCTCCACCCACTACCTCACCCTTACTTCTGTACATCCCCCCTTCCATCTCCCCTTACATTCTCCTCGGTTTCATCTCGCTATAAAACACGGAATCCACACCTCTCCACTTCACTCCACTCACCTTCTCTTCCACAGCGAAGAATCAGGTAACCTCATTTGTGAATTTAATTCAGATACAACCCAGTTTATACGTGCCACCTCTTAAGACTTCTTCACCTCTGGGCACTTCTCGTTGTGAAAAAATGTAAATATCTCTATTAACACTGGTTATCTTTTCACTTGTACTAAGTCGTTTTTTCTTATGTAAGCGGTAAAACCATCTGATTTTCTTTAGTTATGCGAAAAAAACTGCTTGAGAATTGCCTAAATTGCTTCATTAACTTAGAGAAAACCGAAAGCTTTTACATCCTAGAGCAGAGTAAATTAATCTAACTGTGTACATTTGCGGCAACAAATCTCGATGACACTTTGATAATCACTCACTCAAGATCTATAGCCATAATTTTATTACCTTATTCCCTCATGGTAATATACAGAAAAATTTAAGAAAGATTTCATTTCTTCTCTCTCTCTCTCTCTCTCTCTCTCTCTATATATATATATATATATTTCAATTCTTCTATATATATATATATATATATATATATATATATATATATATATATATATATATATATATATATATTATCGCTGAGTATCATTTAACAGGAAAACAGCTTTACCGAAGAATTTAAAAAATATATATATCGGGAGATGTTTGATTCTTGGTTCTCTTGGCATTATTTTTCTCTGACTTGCCCGAAAATCGTCCTCTCTCCATCGTGAATGCTGATTTGCAATAAAAGTATAAAGACAGTCAAAGAAAGGATGTAACGACGAACCTTTGTCATATCCTACCACTTAGGTGCGTGAAATAAGCTGCAAAAACACGTAAATCTGGGACAAAATACGGTTAACAGGAATATAAGCTGGTAACTCTACTAATTCTCCACTCCTCGCTCACCCTTCCCTCATTTTCCATCCTCACTCCAACACTTACTCCCCACTCATACCTCACGCTCCCTATCATACCTGCCTTACCACTTCCTCATTCACTGCCCATTCATCCCTCACCCTCACACCCTTTACCTGCCTTACCGCTGCCATACTCATTCCCCACTCACGCCCCATTCTCCCACCCTTTACATTCATTCCCAACTTTCAGAGACATTCCTCACTCATCCCCCAATTTCCCTCCCTCTATATTCCTTCCCCAATCCCACACATATACTTCCCATTCATCGCCCACTCTCCCCTCCACTTACCACTTCCCATCTCACTCCTAACACATCCTTCACTCTCCCTCTCCTTATTTGCTTTCATTACTTTCCAACTCACTCTCGACGCTCCCTCCCTTCACCTACGGTCCCCACTGCCACACTCACTCTCTCGCTATCCTCTACAGGCACCACCACCACCATGCGGATGGCCCTTCTCAGCCTCGTCTTCATGGGTCTTCTGGCCGGAGGAACTCTGGCAGGGAGTTTTCTGCCCTGCAGCGGGTCCAACGACTTACTTGGCTCTGTTCTTAATTTGCTTGGTAAGTGGCTGGGTTCTGGTTGCCGTCTGAATGTCACTCTCGTTCGATGGTTCGCCTTTTAACATGCATATTCATTCACACAGGCATTCGTACACTCGCTGGTATCAGATGGTATCAGATATAACACACACACACACACACACACACACACACACACACACACACACACACACACACACACACACACACACACACACATTCATTTAGCAGTATTTATTGTACTTATTAATTCACTTACACATATCATTCACACAGGCACTAAAGCTAATCAATTGAAAGAACGTGTCTTCTATATACTCTCACTCCCTCAGTCTTAATTAGCTCCCACAAACACTCACACTCGCTTCACCCCATGCAGGTTCACTCATACTCCAAAGGATGCTCCATCTCACTCATTCATTTACTCAATACCCACTTATGGAGATTGCTGAAAGACAGTTTCGCAGACGTTCTATCTCAGGGTCAATCTCCTATGGTCACAAGCTTACTATAAACAAGTTACTTTATTTGCAATATTTTAGTAGTAATGGATGGGTCGAATCTACGAAAACTTCTATCAGATAATACACTTAGATTTATATTCCTATGCCCTAAAGTCTAAATCATTCAAACAAGCAAAGCAGCATATGAGGAAGAGCCTATCTTCCTCTCTCTCTGCCTTCCCGTTCTCTTCCGTTTAACTCAGTCCTTTCCGTTCTTCCTCTGCCTCCTCCGTAGCCTGCTCTTCTACTAACATCCTCCTTAACTCTCCACAGTCAAACCAATATGTGAAGGAGAGATTCACTATCTTCAACTGTCTACCAATTTCTCTCCCTTTATCTCCGTCCTTCCTGTTCCCTCCGTTGTCTCCCTCTTTCCTCCTCCCTCTCTCAGATGCCTTCCCAGCCTCCCTCTTTTCTCCCCGCCAATAATATCCATATTCTCCCAACTCTCTACAGTCGGAGTACTATGTAACCTGCCGCTTGTGTGCCAGCTCAACGTGTTAGACTGCCTCAAGGAACTTGACATACTCTGCGGAGACCTCACCCAAGAACTGCTGGACCTAATACTGGAAATTTTGAATGACTGCATCAGAGAGTTGAATCCGATAGTGAACGTGGATGTTCCCATTCGGATTACCCGTAATGTCACTTTATTTTACGCTGATTTTCATACTGTCACTCGTTTTACACCAATTTTCACGATGCACTCTGTCTCACGCTGATTCTCATACTGTAACTCATTTTAAGCTGATTTTCATACTGTCACTGTTTTAAGCTGATTTTCACATTGTCACTCTGTTTTACGCTGATTTTCATATTGTTCTTCTGTTTTACGCTCATTTTGATGTAGTCACTCTGACTTACGCTGATTTTCATACTCTGTTTTAGCATACCTCTCATACCACAGCACTATGTTATGTGATTGTTTTAATCTGGCTCTCATACCCATGCTTTATGTTATGTGACTACTCTAGCTCACATACCTTAGCTTTATGTTGTGTGATTCAGTTTTACACTGGCACTAATACCCTAACTTGATGCTTTGTGTTTCTGTTTTATTCTGGGTTCATACCCTAGCTTTATGTTATGTGATTCTGTTTTACTCCGGCTCTCATATCCTAGACATAGACAATTTTGTTTTACTCTGGCGCAAATACCAAAGCTTTATTCTATATCATTCTGTGTTACTCTGGTTTATATTATTTTGGTGGCGGTACTATGACTTTATTCTATTCTCACTACATGTTACTCATTCCAGGTTGGTGGTGCCGGAAAGCAGGAGAAAGCAGCCTCAGTCACTTTCACTCTGTTCCCAGTTCTCTTAATTGTCTCCCTAACCCTATCTTAAAATTACTTCACTCTCATCGTCTTCTTAATAACGGTTGTAGAATTCAGATATTTTAAAGACAATAACGATGTCGATGACAAAGATATTACACTGATTCCTAAAGAATAAGAGTGAGAAAGATTTATTCTCTCTCAGTCACACTCTCCTCCAACACTCCCTCACTGCTCACCTGCCTTGTTCTGTCCTGCCTTCCTCTACATCACACTGCCCTGCATTCCTCTTCATTACCCTGCCCTGCATTCCTCTTCATTACCCTGCCCTGTCCTGCTCTGCCCTGCGTCCCTTCAAACATCAGGTAGGATCTCTAGTCATTTGACCTAATCGACCCTCTCCCCTTCCTCTACCACAGTCGACACACCACCCGAGGTGATCTTGGAGATCTTGGTAGAAATCTTAGGCCTTGACAGCCTCGTGGCGGTCCTCGTGTGTCTGCTGACGAAGCTTGGCTTTGTGAGTATAACAGATAGATATAGAAAAACTGAGAGAGAGAGAGAGAGAGAGAGAGAGAGAGAGAGAGAGAGAGAGAGAGAGAGAGTTATTATCTGATACTTTTTATTTTATAGTAAAAACATATGTATTAAGATACGAAACTTACTTTCACGATCATTATCACTCTTGCGTAAATTTTACTTTAAGAGTTACATCGTGGGTGTTCTAGACTGAATTTAAAAAAAAAATCCAAAATCTCTATAACTCATCTCTAACGTGAAAATAACATGTATAACGGCTGTAACCTCTCTCTCTCTCTCTCTCTCTCTCTACAACCTGAAAAAAATATCCATAACCCCCATAACATATCCCTCTCTAACATGAAAAAATGGTCCATAAAGAACTAAAACTTCTAATGTAAAAAAAATAAAAATCCAAAACAACTGTAACCTCTCTCTCTCTCTCTCTCTCTCTCCTGAAAATGATCTCTAAGCCCTATAACTTATCTGTATATCCTGAAAAAATGACCAATAACCCCTATATCTCTCTCTCTCTCTCTCTTCCCCTCAGCTCCTCGATTTCGTCGTATGCCTGCTCGGTGGAATTGTTGGAGGTATTCCTGTATTACCTGGAACCCACTGAACCGACCTGAACCCACGTGAACCCGAACCAGGACCAATCTCTATTCTGTGTGCATGTGCGTGTGTGTGTGCGCGCGCGGAAGAGTGCGTATGTGAATAAATCCAAAGCAGCATCTTACATTCTTTTTATTACCTGACTAATTCACAGACCATATATATTTTTTACACAGTTCTGAATAATGGTAATTTAAGAGATAAAAAGTATCACATAAATTTATTTCCACCTGAACTCTGAGGAACGGTAATGTATAAATATATATAATTCCCTTTTCAACATAACCCTTAATGGTAGTTCTTCAAGGGAACACTGCTCTGTCTTGGTGCTGAAGCCTGTGCATTCCAGTCATCAAAGGAAGTATACTAATCAGGTGCAACCACAATGGCAAGTTTCTTGACTAGGGATCACATGAAAACTGTTCCCCTGACACTACGTGCCTGAACTGGACATGCGAGGCACCAACCCAAATCTTTTTCTAGTAGTTTACCATCTTGCAGTCTACCAGGTTCTTTTCACAGGACAGAGAAGGAGTTGAGTGACGTTCGTATAACCGGTTAGCGAAGTTGCCCGGCCATATCGATGCCACCACGTGAAGGGTTCCCTCACCGGCACCAGCCTCTTTCTAAACCACAAAGACGATTTCCGTTAAACCATGGTTCTTAATCTTCAGCAGCGATGGAGCAAATGACTCTGGCGTAGTCAACGCTGATCCAGGGCAAGAGGTGTCTAAAATATAGGAATGTTTACAATCTAGGCGCCTTTGGAAACGAAACCTTGGGATGAGCAGTCGGCATCAGGAGTCCGGTCGTCTCTCCTGTTTTTCTCTGCATCGACATTGAAAGTCAGTGTGGTGAGTCCGCAGCAACTGACAATGACGACACTACCCGGCCACATATAATATCATCAGTGTCGGCTGCTGCGGGTTTACCACACTGAGGCGAACGAAGTCGTTGTACAGCAAACGTAGGAGTGTTCGGAGAGACATGGAAAAATACTGATAGATGTCCCGTGGAACGAGAAAAAAGAACCCTTCTTTAAAATGCATCAGACGAAAGTAGGAGATACAAGCAATCGAAAAACGGAAGTTTTTCATACATCGAAAACACAACCAAAGACTAAAAACCCAAAAGTTCTTCTTTGCACGAAAAAAAAAAAAAAAAAAGTATTGCAAAATTGAAGATCCATTTATTCTGAGAAGTGACTGGGGTCACAAAGGAAAATACAGGCTGAAGAAGGCAGGTCCGGAGCTGACCTGGTGCGTACATGAATGATTGACAGTATCGGTTAACTCTTGCATTAGACAGATGGACAGAGAATGGGTGAGACTGTGCTGCCAGAAATGTTCTCAGCGCATGCCAAAATGGACGAGGGGTGCAAGTAGACGTTTCAAAAAATCAATGAAACAGCGTTGGTGCGGAGATATAGAACACTGCAAGAAGAGGGAAAAGTTGAAGGAAGTCAGTGAGAGAAGGGATGTTAATAGACGATAAGCCTTTGATTCCGCCCTGTTTACAAGAACTGTATGTGGGGAACGACTTCAGTCACAAAAAATGCTATATGTACCCGACACACGGGCGAATAACATCGTAAAACAAAGTAAACAGCTGTGTAGTGTAACAAAAACACGGAGTCGGCTTAGTGCACTTAATCTCTTGGAAGGATAATTTGCACGGCTGGTAGTATGATCTTTTCAAGTATCGTAGAGAAAGAAAACCCAAGGATATTATGAGACAGTGAAGGACTGAGCTGTGTATTGTTAAATATTAAGGGATATTCCTGCGGAAGATTTTAAAAGGATAGGTGTAAATACTGATTATATATACATATACATATACATATAATGAATATATATATATATATATATATATATATATATATATATATATATATATGTGTGTGTGTGTGTGTGTGTGTGTGTGTGTGTGTGTGTGTGTGTGTGTGTGTGTGTGTGTGTTTGAATGGCTGCGTGCGTGCGTGCTTGCGTGAGTGCAAGAATGTGTGTGTGTGTGTGTGTGTGTGTGTGTGTGTGTGTGTGTGTGTGTGTGTGTGTGTGTGTGTGTGTGTGTGTGTGTGATGAGTATACAAGTGTGCTTTAACACCAGTCTGGAAGGATCTGCTCCTGTATACTTATACAAATGTTCTTCCTTCAAGAGGCATGCCGCATGCAAACGATAAACGCCAGCAGAAGTTATTGCCTTAGTGAGATTAATAAATACTTATGCTAATTAGGCAGTCAGAACTTACAAATTTGGCCAATTAAGGAAAAACTGATGGTATTAGATGATTTAAAGTGCTGCGAATTATGAGGCGGGAAACTGTAGATGCCCTCTCTATCTCTCTCTCCCTCTCAATCTCTCTCTCACTCTCACTCTCTCTCTCTCTCTCTCTCTCTGTCTTCAGAAGAATTTAGTAAATGACAACTGTATAACAATGTTACACTGAAATTCAATAAAGACAATGTTACAGCAGTTGCGAGTAAGTGATCGAGTACAAGAAGGCTAATTTTCATAAACTGAATGCAATTGTAAACAAAAGTGACTGGAATTCCACTGTTAAAACATTGGCTAATAACGAAGCATGGATAAGAAACCCGACAAAAAATTAATAACAAAAGAAAAACGAAGATGTCCGCAAGTATTACATGAGCAGGATTGAATAAACTTCAAGGAATTGTGTAGGTCGAAATAAACCAGGTGGAAGCTTGGGATGGGAAGAAACCAAATTTCTTCCCTGAAAGATGTTTCTGGAGGAAAAAATAAATGTGATCTAAATAGAATATTTTTATTTTAAACTGTACAGGAGTAACACTGTGACTGAAGAGCCACTTCAGGATATGGAAATAGTGTACAGAGAAAATCCCAGCAATACAATTATAAAAATAAAAAATCTTAGGAACGAATATGGATAGAGAAGGAGAGGAAGACAATTGCACCAATGATCTTATTAAGATACAAGTGGCTTTGCAGATGAAGACTTTTTACAGTATGCTTAAAATGAAAATCAAGAAAAAATATGATTTAGTTCTGCTACAGATGCAGTCCGGCCAAGTGAACTAACTGGACTGTTTCTCAGCTACGACATAGTTGGCCATATTAAAGTTTTTAACAAAGTAAAAAAAACTTTTAAATATGAAAAGAGAGCTTCCTGGATAGCGGAGAAAAAGGTAAGTAATATGAACAAGTCATGTCCGAAGTAGAGCAGACAACAGACGGACAACCAGGGCAACGGAGAGGCAGGCCCGAGATGAGATGGAGATCTAGACAAGGAGCCAAATGGAGATATGAAATGCGGAAATTCGCTGGTATTCGATGGACCAGACTAATAGCTAAACTGAAGGACGGGATGGATAATCATGAGAGATCCTCGCCCTGAAGTGGAATGACTCAGGCTGCAATTATGAAAGTGTCTACATATATATATATATATATATATATATATATATATATATATATATATATATATATATATATATATATATATATATATATATATATATATTGTGTGTGTGTGTGTGTGTGTGTGTGTGTGTGTGTGTTCGGGCGGGCGAATGCTTTAATGGTGTCTAATGTGTATCTAAGCGTGTATAAGTGGACGGCCACACTTGCTCCAAACATGTGATCGATAAGAGGAAACGAGGCTCAGGGGTCCGTCCAACGTTAAGACTCAGATACTGCAGCGGCTCTAACCCGGTGGGTCGCTTCGTCTTGTCGATCACGTTTCCAACACGTGTAGCCGCACCTAACACCAGCTTGCAGGCTTCTGCTCCTTATACTTAAACATGTGTTCTTCCTCCCACACACATACCGTAGGCAAATGATTCACGCCACGCCAGCAGATGCTTATTAACTTCATTACCTTAAGAAATACGTTCCTAAATTCACCAGCCTTATCTTACTATTTAGCCAATTACAGGAGTAATTGGCAGTGTCAGATGTGCTTATGTGTTGGGAATTATTAGTAAGAAGGGTATATCTGTGACAGAGTGGGATTTAGATGAAAAACTAAGTGATAAGAGAGAATTCAGGTGTGTGGGAGGAGGAGGAGGAGGGAATGAGGTCACAAGTTGGTGGAGTTGCTATTGATCCGAAGACTCTAACTAATATATAATAATAATAATAATAATAATAATAGTAATAATAATAGTAATAATAATAATAATAATAATAATAATAACAACAACAACAACAGCAACAACAACAAATAATAATAAAGCACGTCAGCATCACCATCACGATATGATAATAATAATAATAATAATAATAATAATGATAATGATTATAATAATAATAATGATTATGATAATAATATTAATAATAATAATAATAATAATAATAATAATAACAAAGAACAATTCTTGTCATCAACACCATCAACATGTCATAATAATAATAATAATAATAATAATAATAATACCGAGGACAATTGTAGTCCAGTGTCACAAATCTTCTAAAGCACTTAGGTGTGGTGTTCCTCAGGGTTCTGTTCCTTCACGGAGTCTCTCTCCTATTCATCAGGTATCAAAAAGTCATCTTTACATCCTTCCCTCTTTACATTTTCAGAGAATAAACCTATGAACATATTTTCCAGTAACTCCCCACAGTTATGCATGGCCAGTAATTTAGAAGGTAAGATATGAAGAAAAAAACTATGCCACATAAGAAGTAAACAATTTCTTCAGAAATATTCGAGTAAAAACACACGATAAGCAACAGTCAAAGTGAAACCACCTGTCACCTGTGTAATGATACTATTCTGATTAACTGCATCTATTACCTTATTACATACAGAGAATTCACACTCCTGTCACACTTGCAGGAGTAGAATAGATAATGAAAACATTTTGGTAGAAGTACTGATTCATGGATTAGGTGAGGCGAGGTATTTTACTACAATTTTCATCAGAATAGTCTCTATTTTTCTACTTTAGCTGGGAAATCTGGCAGAAATGTGGTAAATGAATGCAAGATCTATTCCATGTATCTCCTAAGGTATATAAAATCTTTATGAGAGTATTATGTCCTATCATGTAGTTTCCCAAACCTTGTGTGTGTGTGTGTGTGTGTGTGTGTGTGTGTGTGTGTGTGTGTGTGTGTGTGTGTGTGTGTGTGTGTGTGTGTGTGTGTGTGTGTGTGTGTGTGTGTGTGTGTGTGTGTGTGTGTGTGTGTGTGTGTGTGTGTGTGTGTGTGTGTGTGTGTGTGTGTGTGTGTGTTTAAATTCTGTCCCCCAGGTTTTTCCTTACTGAGATAAAACAGTCTGGGAACAACGTAAATCTCGACTAGTAACAGCAGATCACCCGGCAAAGAGGTACACCTCTCTCTCTCTCTCTCTCTCTCTCTCTCCTTCCACTACCTACCTTCCCCTCCGCTCTATCACCGTCTTTCCTCCTTTCCTCCATCCCAGTCTCTTCTCACTCTCCCTGAATATCTCCCTCTCTCAAGGTCCTCGTATGCTCTGCTCCCCCTTTCCCTCCCTCCTCCTCTCTCATTCTCACCGCACCCCCTTAACTCGCTCCCTCCCTTCGTTCCCTCCTCCCTCCCCTCTCTCCTTCCTCTTCCCTCCACCGTCCCCCATTCTCCCCCCACTACCTCACACTTACTTCTGTACATCCCCCCTTCCCTCTCCCCTTACGTTCTCCTCGGTTTCATCTCCCCATAAAAGACGGAATCCACACCTCTCCACTTCACTCCACTCACCTTCCCTTCCACAGCAAAGAATCAGGTAACCTTATTTGTGAAGTTAATTCAGATACAACCCATTTTATACGTGCTACCTCTTAAGATTTCTTCACCTCTGGGCACTTCTCGTGGTGACACAATGTAAAAACCTCTATTAACACTGGTTATCCTTTCAATACTACGAAGTCTTTTTAATTAAGTACGCGGTAAAACCATCTGATTTTTTTTAAACTGTGCGAAAAACTCTTCTTCAGAATTGGATAAAAGGCTTGATTAACTCAGAGAAAACCGACAGCTTTCACATCCTAGTGCGAAATAAATTTCTATTATTGTGTACATTTGCGGTATCAAATCTCACTGATATTTTGCTAATCACGCACTCAAAATCTCTAGCCATAAGTTTGTTACGTTATTCCCACTTTGTAATATTCAGCAAAATTCATCTGATGGGCTAAAGCTAAGTAGATTTCGTTTCTTACATAAAGTGTGTGTGTTTTTTTTTTTTTTCGCTCTATCATTTTAACAAGAAAACAGCTTCATCGAAGAACTTAAAATAATTATGGAAAGTTGTTTGATTCTTGGTTCTCTTGGCATTATTTTACTCTAACTTGGCCTAAATTGTCACCTCTCCATCGTGAATACTGATTTGCAATAAGAGGTTAACACTACAACATATGCTAGTCACATCTCTCCCGTTCCCTTCCCTTACTCTTCCTACCACTTCCCCACTCATTCCCCATTCATCCCTCACTCTCCCTCCCTTTACCTGCCTTACCCCTTCCACACTCATTCCCCACTCATGCCCCATTCTCCCTCCTTTTTCATTCTCCCACACTCTCACACTAATTCCTCACTCAACCCCCATTTTCCCTCCCTTTAAATTCCTTACACACACACACGAACACTCTCTCTCTCTCTCTCTCTCTCTCTCTCTCTCTCTCTCTCTCTCTTTCTCCCCTTACCACTTCCCAACTCAGTTCTCATACATCCTTCACTCTCCCTCCCTTCACTTACTTTATCAATTTCTCACTCACTCTTTCCTCCCGTCACCTAGCTCCCCCACTCCCACACTCACTTTCTCTGGCTCTCCCCTACAGGCACCACCACCACCATGCGGACGGCCCTTCTCACTCTCTTTGTCGTGGGTCTTCTGGCCGGAGGATGTCAAGCACTGAAACTCGCGGAATGCATCGACCTTAAAATTCTTGCCGAGTTGCTTAGTTAGTGGCTGTGTTTTGGTTGCAATCTGACTCTAACTCTCATTCGCTGGCTCTCGTAATACCATGCATATCCACTCACACATTCATACGTGCACTCGCTGGTATCACACACACACACACACACACACACACACACACACACACACACACACACACACAGAATCCGACATCCCTTCAGCAGTATTATTTTATTGCATTTACTGATTCACTTACACATGTCATTCACACAGGCACAAAACCTAATGCAGCTTAAAGAACGTTTCAATCATAATATAATCTCACTCCCTCAGTCTTCATTAACACCCACAGGCACTCGTACTTGCTTCACCCCATGCATGTTCACTGATACTCCAAGGGTACTCGATCTCACTCATTCATTCACTCAATACCCACTTACGGTGATTGGTGAAAAACAGTTTCGGAGACGTTATAACTCAGGTTCTTTCTCATATTGACACAAGCTTAGTATAAAGAAGTTCCTTTATTTGCATTATTTCATTATTAATGGATGGGTCGAATCTACCAAAACTTCCATCAGATAATACACTAAGATTTATATTCCTATGCTCTAAAGTCTAAACCATTCGCACAACCAAGGCTGCATATAGGGAAGAGCCTTTCTTCCTCCCTCTCTCTCTCTGCCTCCCCGTTCGCTTCCCTTTTTCTCCGACCTTCCCGTTCTTCCTCTGCCTCCTCCTTCCTCTGCCCCATTACTAACACTCTCCTAAACCCTCCACAGCCAAAACAATAGGTGAAGAAGAGCATTCACCACCTCCAACTGTCTACCAATTCCTCTCCCTTTTTTTCCTGTTTCCTCGCCTGTCTCCCTCTTTCCTCCTCCCTCTTTCAGATGCCTTCCCTGCCTCGTTCTTTTCTACTCACCTCTAATAACCCCCCTCTCCGATCCCTCTACAGTGAAACTATGTGATGGGTTTCATCCAACTTGCCTTATCAACCTGGCAACATGCCTCCCGTCCTTCCCGATACTCAATGGAAACCTAAACCTTGACGTGGTGGACGCCTTAACGAATTTTTTGCCTGCCTGCGCCGAAGACTTAGGATTGGAGCTCAAGGTGGATGTTCTCTCTAAAATTACCGGTAATGTCACAGTTTTATGCTGATTATCATAATGTCACTGTGTTTATTTTCATAATGTCACTCTGATTTACACTGTTTTTAATAATGTCACTCTCTGTTACGCTTATTTTCATACTGTCACTCATTTTATGTTGATTTTCATAGTCACTCTGATTTACCCTGATTTTCAAATTATTTTACTCCGACTCTCATACCAAAGCTTTTTGTTATGTGATTACTCCTCCTCACATACCCTAGCTATATGTGATGTGATTCTGTCTTACTCTGGCCCTCATACCCTAACTTTATGTTATGTGATTCTGTTTCATTCTGGTTCTCACCCCCAAGCTTTGTTATGTGATTGTTTTACTCTGGCTCTCATACCCTAACTTTATGTTACGTGATTCTGTTTAACTCTGGCTCTCATATTCTTGCTTTATGTTATGTGACTGTTTTATTCTGGCTCCCATATCACAGTTTTATTTCATGTGATTCTGTTTTACTCTGGCTCCCATACCACAGCTTTTTTATTTTAGTGGCGGTACTATGACTTTATTTTCATGACATGTTACTCATTCCAGGTTCGTGGTGCCGGAAAGCAGAAGAAAGCAACCTGTCACTCTCATTCTGTTTCTCAGTTGTCGTACTTAATGATATATGTAAAGCAGTCTTTAAATTATTCACACTCATGCTCTTCTTATTCACGGTTTACCCCATCTGCTTCACTTCGTGTCCTTATAGATTATTGGCAGAGTCATTCTCCCCTGAGCCATTTCATTCCAATTTGCTGAATTCTATACACGCTTCTCACACTCCTGGATGGTCACACCTCTAGAGCTGAAAATTTGTTTCAACACGATCCTTCCACCATCTTCTAGACCTCCTCATTTCCCTCACTCATCAGTATCCTTTCACAATCTCCCACCACCCACATACCCTGACCTGCCCTTTCCATTGCACTACGCCTACCCTCACACGTTCCTGGTCTTTCACGCTCTTTCAATGTCTTACCTCACTGTGTTACGTCATCTAACTCCACATACAAACCTGGAGCACTTCATCATCAGAGCTTCCACCCTTTTTCAGTCCCTAACAGTCAAAGATCGTTCCTTGCATCCATACAGGACTGGATCACACTGCTTTCCTACCCTGACCCCGTCTTCCCCATGCTTCACAGTACCCTAATATGCCTCTTCTCCTATCCTACACATATTTTTTCATTCCCCTTCGTTCCATCTGCTTCTTTGGACACCTTTAAATCCCTAAAATACTTCATTTACTCCAATTCTTTCCAGATGAAACTTACACAGCGTTCTTCTCCAACTGTCTATGACACCTATTTGCCTCGGCTCTTCTTGTATCCACTAAATTTCTTCCCTTTAATAAGAAAACATTTTTTTTTTTTTTTTATTCTTGCAAACTGGATTCAGGTCATTCAGTGTCGTGAATCTGTTTAATCTTCTGGGTAATATGTTTTTCTTGTAGTATGGTGACTCTGTTAATCTTCTGGCTCATTTGTTTTTATTTGTGGGATGTAGAGTTAAGATAATTATAAGACGATGACAATGACGAAGATAATACACTGATTCCTAAAATACTAGTGAGAAAATTAAAATACTCTCACAGTTACACCCCCGTTTAAATTTTCACCCCTCACTCCTCACTTGCCTTGATCTGCCTCCAATGCTTCCTCTGCACTACCCTGCCTTACCCTGCTTTCCCGTACAATATCCTGCCCTCCCATAGGTTCCTTAACACTACCATGCCCTGCCCTGCCTTCCTATACATTACCCTGCCCTGCCTTCCTCTACATTACCCTACCCTGTCCTCCTCTACATTACTCTACCCTGTCCTCTTCTACATTACCCTGCCTTGTCCTCCTCTACATCACCCTACCCTGTCCTCCTCTACATTACCCTGCCCTGTCCTCCTCTACATAACCATGGCCTGCCTTCCTCTACATCACCCTGCCCTGTCCTCCTCTAGATTACCCTGCCCTATCCTCCTCTACATTACCCTGCCCTGTCCTCCTCTACATTGCCCTGGCCTGCCTTCCTCTACATTACCCTGCCATGTACTCCTCTACATTACCCTGGCCTGCCTTCCCCTTCATTACCCTGCCATGTCTTCGTAATCATCACCCTGGCCTGTCTTCCCACATATTAGCCTGCCCTGTCCTCCTCTGCCCTGCGTCCTTTTAAACATCAGGCAGCTTCTCTAATCACTTGACCTAATCAACCCTCTCCCCTTCCTCTACCACAGTCGATTCAACATGTCCGCAACTCTTGAAAATCTTGGCCGAAGCCTTCGTTGGTGTGGACATCAAGTCTAAACTCCCGAAGCTCCTCATCTGTGTAGAGGAAAAGCTTGGCAATGTGAGTACGATAGAGAGAGGTGTAAAACTGATAGGTAGCTGTGAGAGAGAGAGAGAGAGAGAGAGAGAGAGAGAGAGAGAGAGACTTACTTTTGTATGTCATAGTAAAAAACAAAATTTAGTCTTCTGATACGAAGCTTACTTTCACGATCATTATCACTCTTTTGTTGAAATTATACTATAGGTGTTACACTGTAGTTGTACTAAACAAAAAAAAATAACCTCTATAACTTATCTCTGACTTGAAAAAAAAAAATGCATAACCCCTAAAACTTCTCTCTCTCTCTCTCTCTCTCTCTCTCTCTCTCACCTGAAAAAGATCCATAACCCCAGTGTCTTATTTCTCTCTCTAACCCGAAAAAGGATCAATAACCCTGACAACTATCTCGCTCTCTTTCCCCCACAGCTGTGTGCCTACGAGAAATGCTTGGCCACTGGGACTCCTCTTCTTCCTGACCTTCCTTTTCCTTTTCCTTTTTGAACACATGGAACCCGCTGAACCGTCCTGAACCCACGTGAAGCGGTACGAGGACCTATCTCCAGTGTGTGTGTGTGTGTGTGTGTGTGTGTGTGTGTGTGTGTGTGTGTGTGTGTGTGTGTGTGTGTGTGTGTGTGTGTGTGTGTGTGTGTGTGTGTGTGTGTGTGTGTGTGAGAATAAATCCAAAGCAGCATCTTACATTGGTTTTATTGCCTGACTAATACACAGACCATATATATATTTTTACCCAGTTCAGAATAATGGTAATTTAAGTAATAAAAAGTATCACATAAATTTATTTCCACCTGAACTCTGAGGAACGGTAATGTATAAATATATATAATTCCCTTTTCAACATAACCCTTAATGGTAGTTCTTCAAGGGAACACTGCTCTGTCTTGGTGCTGAAGCCTGTGCATTCCAGTCATCAAAGGAACTATACTAATCAGGTGCAACCACAATGGCAAGTTTCTTGACTAGGGATCACATGAAAACTGTTCCCCTGACACTAAGTGCCTGAACTGGACATACGAGGCACCAACTCAAATCTTTTTCTAGTAGTTTACCATCTTGCAGTCTACCAGGTTCTTTTCATAAGACAGGGAAGGAGTTGAGAGATGTTCGTATAACCGGTTAGCGAAGTTGCCCGGCTATATCGATGTCACCACGTGAAGGGTTCCCTCACCGGCACCAGCCTCTTTCTAAACCACAAAGACGAGTTCAGTCAAACGATGGTCCTTAATCTTCAGCAGCGATGCAGCAGATGACTCTGGCGTAGTCAGCGCTGATTACGAGAAAGAGGTGTCAAGAATATTGGAATGTTTACAATCTAGGCGCCTTTGGAAACGAAACCTTGGGATGAGCAGCCGGCATCGAGTCCGGTCGTCTCTCCTGTTTTTCTCTGCATGGACTTTGAAAGTCAGTGTGGTGAGTCAGCAGCAACTGACAATGACGACACTACCAGGCTACATCTAATATCATCAGTGTCGGCTGCTGCGGGTTTACCACACTGAGGCGAACGAAGTCGTTGTACAGCAAACGTAGCAGTGTTCGGAGAGACATGGAAAAATACTGATATATGTCCCGTGGAACGAGAAAAAAAAAAAAATCTTCTTTAAAATGCATCAGACGAAAGTAGGAGATACAAGCAATCGAAAATCGTAATTTTTCATGCAAGAAGAAACAACCAAAGACTAAAACCCCAAAAGTTCTTCTTTACACGTAAAAAAACACAGTAATGCAAAATTGAAGATCCATTTATTCTGAGAAGTGACTGGGGTCACAAAGGAAAATACAGGCTGAAGAAGGCAGGTCCGGAGCTGACCTGGTGCGTACATGAATGACTGACAGTATCGGTTAACTCTTGCATTAGACAGCTGGACAGAGAATGGGTGAGACTGTGCTGCCAGAAATGTTCTCAGCGCATGCCAAAATGGACGAGGGGTGCAAGTAGACGTTTCAGAAAATCAATAAAACAGCGATGGTGCAGAGATAAAGATACAACACTGCAGAGAAGAGGGACAGGTTGAAGGAAGTCAGTGAGAGAGGGGATGTTAATAGACGACAAGCCTTTGACTCCACTCTGTTTACAAGAACTGTATGTGGGGAACGACTCCAATCACAAAAATCCTAGATGTACTCCACACACGGGCGAATAAGACCCCTATACAAAGTCAGCAGCTGTGTAGTGTAACGAAAACAATGAGTCGGTTTAGTGCACTTAATATCTTGCAAGGAGATTTTGCACGGATGGTGGTATGATCTTTTCAAAATTCGTAGAGAAAGAAAACCCAAGGATATTAAAAGACAAGGAAGGATTGAGCTGTGTATTGTTATATATTAAGGGATATTCCTGTGGAAGATTTTAACGGGAGAGGAGGTGTAGATACTAAATTTTTCATGAAAATACATACATATATATATATATATATATATATATATATATATATATATATATAAAGAACTGAAGTAACGACACCGAAACAAGCATTTAGGAATGTGAAGGGTGGAGTCATCTGGGTGAGAGTGCACAGGGATAAATATGCAGTTCAGAAAATCACTGATGAATAGAAGGGAGAGAGCTGGTGACAGGACAGAGCACTGAGGAACACCCATATCAACAGCTTTAGAAGACGAATTTAGGCAAAATACAGTAGCACCTACAAAACGACCACAAAGAAAGCCTGAGATGAAGGCACACACAGGAACGAAGCCATAAAATCACGCTTTGGAAATCAGGAATTTCTGCGAAACTCGGTCGCAAGATTTGGAGATGACAAGTACTGAACACCTCTACAAGTAGGAGGAAGGAAACTTCTAAAGAGAAACAGCAAAATTTCTGATGGCACAAAGGAATTTGTAAAGAAAAGTGAGACCGTTATAGAACGAACGAGAGCTAACACAACAGCAACTGTATAAAAAAAAATAATAAATGAAAAACGAAGATGTCCGAAAGTATAACATAAGTAGGGTTGAAGAAACTTCAAAGAATTGTGAAAATAGAAAGGAAAAAGGTAGATGCTTAGCACGGAAAGTAACCAAATGTCTCCTCTGAAAGATGCTACTCGAGGTGGGGAAAAAAAGACCAAAAGTGATCAGAATAGAATATTTTTATTTTAAACATACCACGAGTAACATTATTACCGAAGAGCCAGTTCAGGATATGGAAATAGTGGACATAATAATTCCCAGCAATACAACTGAAGTAAACAGAGTCTTATGAGGAATGAATATGGATAAAGCAGAAGGTGAAGACGATCGCACCAATGATCTTATCAAAGATACAGGTGACTGTGCAGATGAAGACTTTTTACGAGATGCTTAAAGAAAAAATAAGAAAAAATATTAATTACTTCTGCTACAGATGCAGACCAGCCAAGTGAACAAACTGAATCGTTTTGCTGCTTCGCGACAGTTGGACATATTAAGGTATTTAACCAAGTAATAATAATAATAATAACTTTTAGATATGAATAGAGAGTTTCCTGGATAGCGGGAAAAAAGTAGATAACATGAACAAGTCATGTCCCAGTAGAGCAGACAAGAGACGGACAACCAGGGCAACGGAGAAGCAGACACGAAATGAGTGAGAGGAAGAGCCAGACAAGGAGCAAAATGGAGATATGAAATGGGGAAAATTGCTGGTATTCGATGGACTAGACTAATAGCTAATATTGTAGGACGGGATGGAAAAAGATGAGAGAGGTGATCACCCTGCAGTGGACTGACTCAGGCTGCTGCTGCTGCTGCTGCTGCTGCTGCTGGTGTGTGTGTGTGTGTGTGTGTGTGTGTGTGTGTGTGTGTGTGTGTGTGTGTGTGTGTGTGTGTGTGTGTGTGTGTGTGTGTGTGTGTGTGTGTGTGTGTGTGTGTGTGTGTGTGTGTGTGTGTGTGTGTGTGTGTGTGTGTGTGTGTGTGTGTGTGTGTGTGTGTGTGTGTGTGTGTGTGTGTGTGTGTGTGTGTGTGTGTGTGTGTGTGTGTGTGTGTGTGTGTGTGTGTGTGTGTGTGTGTGTGTGTGTGTGTGTGTGTGTGTGTGTGTGTGTGTGTGTGTGTGTGTGTGTGTGTGTGTGTGTGTGTGTGTGTGTGTGTGTGTGTGTGTGTGTGTGTGTGTGTGTGTGTGTGTGTGTGTGTGTGTGTGTGTGTGTGTGTGTGTGTGTGTGTGTGTGTGTGTGTGTGTGTGTGTGTGTGTGTGTGTGTGTGTGTGTGTGTGTGTGTGTGTGTGTGTGTGTGTGTGTGTGTGTGTGTGTGTGTGTGTGTGTGTGTGTGTGTGTGTGTGTGTGTGTGTGTGTGTGTGTGTGTGTGTGTGTGTGTGTGTGTGTGTGTGTGTGTGTTGGGGCGAATGTTTTAATGGTGTCTAATGTGTATCTAAGCGTGTCTAAGTGGGCAGCCACACTTGCTCCAAACATGTGACTGGCAAGAGGAAACGAGGCTCAGGGGTCCGTCCAACGTTAAGACTTAGATACTGCTCCGGCTCTAACCCGGTGGGTCGCTTCGTCTTGTCGGTCACGTGTTTCCAACAAGTGTGGCCACACCTAACACCAGCTTGCAGGCTTCTGCTCCTTATACTTAAACATGTGTTCTTCCTCCCACACGCATACCGTAGGCAAATGATTCACGCCACGCCAGCAGATGCTTATTAACTTCATTACCTTAAGAAATATGTTCCTAAATTCACCAGCCTTATCTTACCATTTAGGCATTTACAGGAGCAATTGGTAGTGTCAGATGTGCTAATGTGTCGGGAATTATTACTAAGAAGAGTATATCTGAGAAGTAATGGGGTTTATAAGGAATAATAAGTGATAAGAGAGAATTCAGGTGCGTGGGAGGAGGAGGGAATGAAACGTAGAAGTTGGTGGAGTGGCTTCTGAGCGGCAGACTCTGACTATAAGTAATAATAATAATAATAATAGTAATAATAACAATAATAATAATAATAATAATAATAATAATAATAATAATAATAATAATAATAATAACGAGGACAACTGTGGTCGAGTGTCACAAATCTTCTAAAGCACTCAGGTGTGGTGTTCCTCAGGGTTCTGTTCCTTCACGGAGTCTTTATTCTCTTCATCAGGTATCAAAAAATTCATCTTTGCATCCTTCCCTCTTTACATTTTGAAACAATGAACCTATGAACAAATTTAACAGTAACTCCTCATAGTTAGGTCCGGAGCTGGGTGGTTCAATTTCTATTTCTGTCATTATTCCTTAACAGATTCTAGCATCTGCTTGCCCCCAGCGACCACGACTTCCCTTTAAAAAAAAAAATGTCATAAAGACTTTGTAACTCCTTTGTGGTTACTTGTAGTTGAGTTATATGTATATTAGACTTGTGGGCGAGCGGTTGTTATATTTGAGTAGCTTGTAAGTAGATAATCTTCTTTCCCATTTGTCATGTAGTGACAGGAGAGGCAAAGAATAGTATGGGACATTTTTTTATTTGTCTTGGAAATATTAACAAAGTCTCTCACACAGAGCGGAGTATAAAGTAGAGTCCCGCTAGCTATCTCTCTGTCTCGCTCTCTCTCTGTCTCTCTCTCAAGTTGCTAAGCCCTTCTCCCTGCGACCTGTCTGTTGTATGGCTAGCTTCTTTCTGCCTCGCTGTCGCTCCCTCTCTCTCTCTCTCTCTCTCTCTCTCTCTCTCTCTCAAGTTGCTAAGCCCTTCTCCCTACTACCTGCCTGTTCTATGGCCTGTCTCCTTCTGCCCTCTCTTTCCTAAATTCTGGTGAAACAGGAGACGTATCACGTGTGTTCCTTGTGAGTGGAAAGTTCTAGAAGCCTGTGTGTGAGTATGTGTGTATGTGTGTGTTTGGTCACTAGGCGCTGTCGTGTGCCTATAAAGCATTCCTTGAGTTAAGAGTGTGTAAGCATGTTTAGCATTGCTCGATTCTCGCAGACACAATACCTTCTCATCATCTGACTCCCTGCTTCTATCTGTCTCTCTATCTATCTATCTATTATGATTTGTAATTATAATACGGAGTCCTAATAGTTATACATGGCCAGTAATTTAAAACGTGCGGCATACAGAAAAAACTTTATGCCACATAAGAATTAAACAATTTCTTCGGAAATATTCGGGTAAAAACACGATCAGCAAAACTCAAAATTAAACAACCTATCACATGTATAAAGAAACCACCTGTCCCCTATGTAATTACACTGTTCTCATTAATTTTATCTACTACCCTATTACATACCGAGAACTCAAACTTCTATCACACTTTCAGATGAAAAATAATTGGCTAAAGAAAGTACTGATGGATGGATAAGGTGAGACGAGGTATTTCATTACATTTTTCCTCATAACAGTCTGCATTTTTCTATTTTAGGTGGGAAATCCGGCAGTAAAGACGTTAATGAAAGCAAGATGAAATAAAGGTCTATCCTATGGTAGATAAATTCTACTGGATATACCTCTACTAAAACAAAACATGTTTCTGAGACTATTATGTCCTATCATGTAGTTTCCATAACCTTCTGTGTGTGTGTGTGTGTGTGTGTGTGTGTGTGTGTGTGTGTGTGTGTGTGTGTGTGTGTGTGTGTGTGTGTGTGTGTGTGTGTTTGTGTTTAAATTCTCTTTTCCAAGTTTTTTTCTTATTTAGATAAAACAGTCTGGGAACAACGTAAATCTTAACTGTTAACAGTACATCATCTGGCAAAGACGTACACCCCCCCCTCCCTCTCTCTCTCTCTCTCCTACAACTACCCACCTTCCCCTCCTTTCAATCACCGTCTGTCCTCCTTTCCTCCATCCCGCCTCTTCTCACTCTCCCTAATTATCTCCCTTCCTCTCTCAAGGTCCTTGCATACTCTGCTCCCCCTTTCCCTCCCTCCTTCTCTCTCTTACTCACCGCACACGCTTAACTCGCTCCCTCCCTTCTCCGTCCCCTCTTTCCTCCTCTCTCCTTCCTCTTCCCTCCACAGCCTCCCATTCTCCCCCCACTACCTCACCCTTACATCTATCCGCTCCCCCTTCCCTCTCCACTTATATTCTCCTCGGTCTCAGCTCCCTATAAACGACGGAATCTCCACATCTCTCTCCACTTCACTGCACTCACCTTCTCTTCCACAACGAATAACAAGGTAAACTCGTTCGTAAAGTTAATTCAGATAAAACCCATTTTATACGTGCTACCTCTTAAGATTTCTTCACCTCTGGGCATTTCTAGTGGTTAAACAATGTAAAAGTCTTCATTAAAACTGGTTATCCTTTCACTGCTACCAAGCCATTTTTATTAAGTTCGTAGTACCACCAGGTGATTTTCTTTCGCTATGGGAAAAACTCTGATGATGAACTGGATAAGAGTCTTGATTAACTCAGAGAAAACCGACAGCCCTCACATCCTAGAACAAAATAAAATAGTATACTTGTGTACATTTCCGGCATAAAATCTCGATGTTACTCTGATAATCACTCACTCAAGATCTCTAGCCATACTTTTATTACCTTATTCCCTCTTGGTAATATACAGAAAAATTCACCTGATGGGCTAAAGATAAGTAGATTTCGTTTATTCTTTAAACTGTTTTTTCTTTTTTTTCGCTCAAAATCTTTTAACTGGAAAACAGCATTATCGAAGAACTTACAACAATATACAGGAAGCTGTTTGATCCTTGGTTCTTTTGGCATTATTTTTTGCCATTTCTCAATCGTGAATGCTGATTTCCGATACGAGGTTAACACTAGAACATGATGTTAGTCAGAGAAAGGATGTAACGCCGAATCTTTGTCACATCCTACCACCGAGCTCAGTGAAATAAGCTGCAAAAAGACGCAAAGCTGGGAAAAATTAGGGTTAAAAGGAATATAAGCACGTAACTTTACTAATTCTCCACTCCTCACATCTCTGTCACTTTCCATCTCCATTCCCACACTTACTCCCAACTCAACCCTCACGCTCCCTTCCCATACCTGCCTTACCACTTCCCCATTCACTACCCACTCATCCCTCACTCTCCCTCCCCTTACCTGCCTTACCACTTCCACACTCATTCCCAACTCATTCCCCATTCCTCCCCCGTTTACATTCCTTCCCGACTCTCAACAACATTCCCCACTCATCCCCTATTTTCCCTCCTTCTACATTCCTTCCCTTCTCCTCACACACACACTCCAAATTCATCGCCCACTCTCCCTCCACTTACCACTTCCCATCACTCCTCACACATCCTTCACTCTCCCTCCCCTTACTTGCCTTCATTAATTTCCCACTCACTCTCCACGCTCCCTCCCTTCACCTACCTTCCCCACTCCCACACTCACTCTCTCGTTCTCCCCTACAGGCACCACCACCACCACCACCACCACCATGCGGATGGCCCTTCTCAGCCTCTTCGTCATGGGTCTTCTGGCCGGAGGAAGTCAGGCAGGGAGTCTACTGCCCTGCGACCAGCCCAACGTCTTAACTGAGAATGGTCTTGACTGGCTTGGTATGTGGCTGTGTTTTGGTTGCCGTCTGAATGTCACTCTCATTCGATGGTTCTCCTTCTAACATGCATATTCACTCTCACATTCTTTCGCACACTCGCTGGTATCAGATCACACACACACACACACACACACACACACACACACACACACACACACACACACACACTCACACACACACACACACACACACACACACACACACACACACACACACACACACACACACACACACACACACACACACACACACACACACACACACACACACACACACACATATCCCTTCAGCAGTATTTACTGTATTTACTGATTCACTTACACATATCATTCACACAGTCACTAAACCTAACGCAGCTGAAAGAACGTTTCTACCAGATACTCTCACTCCCTCAGTCTTAATCAACTCCCACAGACACTCACACTCGCTTCACCCCATGCAGGTTCACTCATACTCCAAAGGATGCTCCATCTCACTCACTCATTTACTCAATACCAACTTATGGATATTGCTGAAAGACAGTTTAGGAGACGTTCTAACTCAGGTTCTTTCTCCTACTAACACAAGCTTAGTTTAAAGACGTTATTTTATTTGCATTGTTTAACTAGTAATGGATGGGTCGAATCAACCAAAACTTCCATCAGATAATACACTTAGATTTATATTCCTATGCTCTAAAGTCTAAACCATACACACAGCCAAAGCTGCATACGAGGCAGGGCCTTTCTTCCTCTCTCTATGCCACCCCGTTCTTTTCCGTTTATCTGTCTTTTCCGTTCTTCCTTTGCCTTCTCCTTCACCTGCCCCTCTACTAACACCCTCCTTAACCTTCCAGTCAAAGCAATAGGTGAAGGACAGCATTCACTATCTTCATCTGTCTACCAGTTCCTCTCCCTTTTTCTCCGTCCTTCCTGCTCCCTCCGCTGTCTCCCTCTTTCCTCCTCCCTCTTTCAGATGCCTTCCCTGCCTACCTCTTTTCTTCCCACCTTTTATAACCTCCTTCATCCGAACCCTCTACAGTTGAAATAGGTTGTCCGTGGCCGTCTTTGATACCCCCGTGCCGTACCTACGTGTTAGGCTGCTTCCAGAATACAATACTCTGCGAAGACCTCACGGGACAACTGCTGGCCGAATTAAAGGGATACTTGACAGACTGCGTCGCAGAGTTGGGACTGAATGTGAACTTGGACCTTCTCGCTAACATCACTGGTAATGTCACTCTGTTTTACGATGATTTTCATACTGTTACTCGTTTTCACTAATTTTCACAGTGTCCCTCTCTCTGACGCTGATTTTCATAATGTCACTCATTTTAACCCGATATTCATATTGTTTTAAGCTGATTTTCATATTGTCACTCTGTCTTAAGCTGATTTTCATATTGTTCCTCTGTTTTACGCTCATTTTAATATGGTCATTCTGTGTTACGCTGATTTTCATACTCTGTTTTACCATATCTCTCATACCACAGCACTATGTTATGTGATTGTTTTAATCTGGCTCTCATACCCATGCTTTATGTTATGTGATTACTCAGGCCCCCATACCTTAGCTTTATGTTTTGTGATTCTGTTTTACACTGGCTCTCATACCCTAATTTAACGTTACGTCCTCCTGTTTTACTCTGGCTCTCATATCTAACTCAATGCTATGTGATTCTATTTTACTTTGGCTCTCATACCCTAGCTTTATGTTATGTGTTTCTGTTTCTCTGACTCTCATATCCTAGACTTATGTTAGGCAATTCTGTTTTACTCTCGCACCAACACCATGGCTTTATTTTATGTGATTCTGTTTTCCTCTAGTTCAAATACCATAGCTTCATATTATTTTGGTGGCAGTACTATGACTTTACTCTATTCTCACTACATGTTACTCATTCCAGGTTGGTGGTGCCAGAGTGCAGGAGAAAGCAACCTCAGTCACTGTCATTCTGTTTCTCTGCTTATTTAATAGTCTACGTAAAGCAGTCTTATGATTATTCACACTGATCCTCTTCTTATTTACGGTTTACCCCAGCTGCTTCACTTCTTCCCCTTATAGATTACTGGCAGATTCGTTCTCCCCAAGCCACTTCTCACACTCTTAGATGGTCACACCTCTAGTTAAAAACATATTTCAACACTATCCTTCCTCCTTCGTCTAGACCTTATCATTTCCCTCATTAACTACACTTCTAATCTGTATACTGTCATCAATCTCCCACCACACCTTCTCTCTACTGGCTATATCATAACATACCCTGATCAGCCAATTCCATTGCACGACGTCTACTTTAACACGTCCCTGGTCTTTCAATTTCTTTCGATGTCCTTTTTCACTCTGCTATGTCACCTAAATCCACATACAGACCTGGAGCACTTCGTCACCCGCACTTCCTCCCTTTTACGGTCCCTAGTATTCAAAGATCGATGCTTGCATCAACACAAGACTGTCAGGGTCACTTTGCTTTCCTACCCTGACCCCTTCTTCCCCATACTTCAAAGTGCCCTAACATGCCTCTTCTCCTACCCTACGACTTGCTTCAGGTCCCATAGTTCTATCTGGTGCTTTTGCCACTTTTAATCTCCTAACATACCCGGTACTCTATTTCCACCTGTTTTTCCGCGATTAAGCTTAATGTACATAGCGATCTACTCCATCTCTTTGTTAGATGTCATCACCTCGGCTTTTCCTGTATTCGCTAAACTTTTGCCCTTTAATATGAAGACTTATTTCCAGCTTATTCTAGGAAACTGGATATATCAAGTAATTCAGTGAGGCGAATCTGTTTAATCTTCTGGGTATTTTGTTTTTATTTGTGGTGTGATAAATCTTTTTAATCATCTGGGTGATTTGTTTTTATTTGTGGGATGTAGAGTTTAGATTATGATTAAGACGATATCGATGTCGATGACGGAGATATTACACTGATTCATAAAGAATTAGAGAGAGAAAGATTTATTCTCTCTCAGTCACATCCCCCTCCAACATTCCCACACACTGCTCACCTGCCTTGCCCTGCCCTGCTTTCCTCTAAATAATGCTGCCCTTCCCTACCTTCCTCTACATTACGTTGCCCTGCCTTCCTCTTCATTACCCTACCCTGCCTTCCTCTTCATTACCATGCCCTGCATTCCTTTTCATTACTCAGTCCTGCATTCCTCATCATTAACCTGCGCTGCATTCCTCTTCATTACCATGCCCTGCCTTCCTTTTCATTACCCTGCCGTGCATTCCTCTTCATCACCCTGCCCTGCCTTCCTCTTCATTACCATGCCCTGCATTCCTCTTCTTTACCCTGCCCTGCCTTCCTCTTCATTACCATGCCCTGCATTCCTCTTCATTACCCTGCCCTGCCTTCCTCTTCATTACCCTGCCCTGTATTCCTCTTCGTTACCCTGCCCTGCATTCCTCTTCATTACCCTGCCCTGTCCTGCTCTGCCCTGCGTCCCTTCAAACATCAGGCCTAATCGACCCTCTCCCCTTCCTCTACCACAGTCGACACTACAAGTTTGGAGAACTTGCAAGTCGTGATAGACATCTTTGGGAATGTGGACATCTCTTCAGATCTTCCGCAGGTCTTCGCATGTGTGTTGAACAAGGCTGGCGAAGTGAGTACGACTGGTAGATATATAGAAAAATTGATGGAGAGAGAGAGAGAGAGAGAGAGAGAGAGAGAGAGAGAGAGAGAGAGAGAGAGAGAGAGAGAGAGAGAGAGAGAGAGAGAGAGAGAGAGAGAGAGAGAGAGAGAGAGAGAGAGAGAGAGAGAGAGAGAGAGAGAGAGAGAGAGAGAGAGAGAGAGAGAGAGAGAGAGAGAGAGAGAGAGAGAGAGAGAGAGAGAGAGAGAGAGAGAGAGAGAATGATATTTTTTATTTTATTATAACAAAAATATGTCTTAAGATACGAAGCTTACTTTCGCAAACATTATCACTTTTGCGGAAATTTTACTTTGATATATCGTAGTTCTTCTAAACTGAAAAAAAAAAAAAAAATCCATTTAACCTCTCTCTCTCTCTCTCTCTCTCTCTCTAACATAAAAAAAGATCCATATCCCCCTATAACTTATCTTTCTAACCTTAGAAAAAAGATCCATAACTACTATTATATCCTCTGTCAGTCTGTCTGTCACACTCTCTCTCTCTCACACACACACACACACACACTTGAAAAAGATGTGTATGCCCTATAACTTCTCTCTCTTTCTCTCGATCCTGAAAAAAAATGATCCATAACCCCTATAACTCTCTCTCTCTCTCTCTCTCTCTCTCCCACAGGTCAACGACCTCATCAGCTGCATAATGACTCAACTGCCTTTTCCTTGAACACATGGAACCCGCTGAATCGACCTGAACCCATGTGAACCAGAACCAGGACCTGTGTGTGTGTGTGTGTGTGTGTGTGTGTGTGTGTGTGTGTGTGTGTGTGTGTGTGTGTGTGTGTGTGTGTGTGTGTGTGTGTGTGTGTGTGTGTGTGTGTGTGTGTGTGTGTGTGTGTGTGTGTGTGTGTGTGTGTGTGTGCGTGCGTGCGCGCGCGCGCGCACGAGTGTGAATGTCAATAAATCCAAAGCAGCATCTAACATTCTTTTTATTACCTGACTAATACACAGACCATATATATTTTTTACCCAATTCTGAATAATGGTAATTTAAGTGATAAAAAGTATCACATAAATTTATTTCCACCTGAACTCTGAGGAACGGTAATGTATAAATATATATAATTCCCTTTTCAACATAACCCTTAATGGTAGTTCTTCAAGGGAACACTGCTCTGTCTTGGTGCTGAAGCCTGTGCATTCCAGTCATCAAAGGAACTATACTAATCAGGTGCAACCACAATGGCAAGTTTCTTTACAAGGGATCACATGAAAACTGTTCCCCTGACACTAAGTGCCTGAACTGGACATACGAGGCACCAACTCAAATCTTTTTCTAGCAGTTTACCATCTTGCAGTCTACACACACATACACACACACACACACACACACACACACACATATATATATATATATATATATATATATATATATATATATATGTGTGTGTGTGTGTGTGTGTGTGTGTGTGTGTGTGTGTGTGTGTGATGAGTATACAAGTGTGCTTTAACACCAGTCTGGAAGGATCTGCTCCTGTATACTTATACAAATGTTCTTCCTTCAAGAGGCATGCCGCATGCAAACGATAAACGCCAGCAGAAGTTATTGCCCTAGTAAGCTTAATAAATACTTATGCTAATTAGGCAGTCAGAACTTACAAATTTGGCCAATTAAGGAAAAACTGATGATGTCAGATGATTTAAAGTGCTGCGAATTATGAGGCGGTAAACTGTATACTCTCTCTCTCTCTCTCTCTCTCTCTCTCTCTCTCTCTCTCTCTCTCTCTCTCTTCCATGGTAGGAGAAGAATTTAGTAGGTGATCACTGCATAGTAACATCATCTCAAATTCAATGAAGACAATTTTAAGGTGACTTACGAAGAAGTGCCCGATTACGGGAAGGCTAATTTTCCAAAACTGAATGGAATTATGAATAAAAGTGGCTGGAATTTCACTGTTCAAACACTGGATATTAACGATGCGTGGAAATCATTCACAGAAATTATTAATACGGTACTTATCTTTTCCTATGCACAACAGGCGCTCTGCTAAAAATGCTAAACAAATTATGAAACACTGATGTAAAGCAAGGTTAGAAAGAAAAAAAAAAACGCACAAAAAATGATAATGTCACAAAGAATAAATGTGACAAAATTAAATACGATACTTTAATTGGAATACGATGAGTTAGGAAAAAGCTGAAGCCCACTTTTCCAGAGTAAATATATGAGACCCAAAATATTTAATCGGTTACATCAGCACTAAGAACAAAGAGCGCCATCATTCGTCACAGACAATTTAGTATACCGACGATGAAGCAGAGATAGTTGTAATTCTTAACATCCTCTTTGCATCCGTTTTTTAGAACAGAAAATACGGACATAATTCCTCCTGTTTCTCCAGTTGTTTCGGAGGAATGTAACATAATTAGTGATATTACTGTCGGTGGCTGATGTATATGACTTATCATTAAATAAAACAATGAGGCTAAATAAAATATCTCCATGTATACGATTATTAAAGGAGGTAAGGAATGAAATATCGAAGCCTTCTCATCATGTTTCTCCCTTGTCCCTCTTCCTTTTCTCCTCCCCTCTCCTTTTCCTCTCCAATCCCACACCATACCACATCACTCCTCTCACCCTTTTCTCTCACACTCCTCTCCTGCTCCATCCTTTCACATCTCTCCTCTCACTCTTTTACAACCCTCCTCATCATCCCTCTCCCTTCTCCCCTTCCCCTTCACCTCCCATCTCCTTATTCCCTCCCTTCCCACACCATATCACAATTAATATTACGTATTTCTAGGTGTACACGCAGTTTCATTTCCAACTCTGTGTAATTTCAATACTTTCTCATCAATTTTCAGTCATTTTTTGTAACCTAATTACTAAATGGAATACAATATATTTAGCAGGTGTGAATAGACACGGTATTTAAGTTTTAAGCTCTCTCCCTCCCTCCCTCCCTCTCTCTCTCTCTCTCTCAACCTGTCTTTGGTTTTTTCTCTACCATCTCTCTCTTTCTTTCCTCCTCTACTTCCCCCCTCATTCCTCCTCCTTCCTTCTCATCTCCCTCTCTCTTCCCTCCCTCCTTCTCCCATTTACTCCCTCCTTCTCCCCTTTCCTTCCTCCTCCTTCTCCTTTATCTTACAACCATTAAGGTCTTTTTTCCGGGCATTTTTCACAATATTCTCCATCATTATAACGAGGTGGAGAGAGAGAGAGAGAGAGAGAGAGAGAGAGAGAGAGAGAGAGAGAGAGAGAGAGAGAGAACAGATGAAGAGAAATTCAGAAATTAGTAAGTACAGAGCATGAGTGAAAAGGATGAGAGAGGAAGGAAGGAAAGAGTGAGAAAAGAAGGAAGGGAGGAGCGTAAAGGAGGAAGGATGGGAGAGAAAAGAAGGACGGGGAGGAGAGAAAAGAAGGAAGGGAGGAGCGCAAAGAAAGACGGGGAGGAGCGCAAAGAAGGACGGGGAGGAGAGAAAAGAAGGACGGGGAGGAGAGAAAAGAAGGACGGGGAGGAGAGAAAAGAAGGACGGGGAGGAGAGAAAAGAAGGACGGGGGGGGGAGAGAAAAGAAGGACGGGGGGGAGAGAAAAGAAGGACGGAGAGGAGAGAAAAGAAGGACGGAGAGGAGAGAAAAGAAGGACGGGGGGGGAGAGGAAAGAAGTAAGGGGGAGAAAAAAGGAGGAAGAGGGGGAGAAAAGAGGGAGGAGGGGAGAGAAAGGAAATGAAGGGAGGAGAGATAGGGAAGATAAGGAGAGAAGAAGATAGGGAGAATTCGGGGATTTACGAGGAAAGAGGGAGGGTGTTAAGGGAAGGGAGAGAGAAAGATGGAGTGGAGGGAGAAGGGAAGGAAGGAAGGGGAAGAAGGGGTACAGGAGGGAAGGGGAGGGGAAGAAGGAGCTAGAAGAAGGGAGGGGGAGGAGGAGGTAATAGAGATGCTAGATTTATAGCAGGGTTGTGAAGAGGTAGGGAGAGGGGAAGGAGGGAGAGAAACAGGTAAGAGGGAGGGGAAGGAAGGAGAGAAATAGGTAAGGGAGAGGGAGGGGAGGTGAAAAGAATATATAGGAAGGGAGAAAGAGGAATGGGAATGAGGGAGAGAGAAATATGTAGGAAGTAGGGAGGATATGAGAGGAAATATTGGAGAGTGGGTAAGGAGACTGAGTCCAGGAGGAGAGGAAGGGAGAAGAATATGCAGAAGGAAAGGGGTAGAACGGAAGGGGTAGGGAGGAATGGATAAAGAGAGGGAAGGAGGGGAGTGGAATAGGAGGGGAAGTAAAAACTGACAGAGTTGGGAAAATAGAAAGGAGGACAGAGACTGAAAAAGGCGAGAATCAGAAGGGACGAAATTGAAGAGAAGAATAATAATGGAATGGGGAAGGAGTGAAGCAAATAAAACTGGCAAGGAGAGAAGAAAGATAAGAAGATGGAAAGGGAAGAGAAAAATAAATGAGTGGAGATGGAAGGGGGAGAGAGAGAGGAAGGTGGGAAGAGAAAATTGGGTAAGGATGGGGGGAAAGAAGACGATATGAAAGGAAGAGAATCATAAACAGGAACTGAGGAAGGAAGAAGAAGGGAGAGACAGCGGAATATTGACAGGTAAGGAAGGAGGAGAGGGAGAGAGGAAGATATGAATGGAAGGGGAAGAGAATAATAAACAGGAACTGGGAAGGCAGGAGGAGAAGGGGAAGAGAGAGGAAGATTGACAGAGTAATAAAAGGTAGAGGTAAAGGAGGATAGGTGAAATCCCTTTTACGCCTTGCTTTCCTTTTTCATTTTTTTCTCTTCATTTTTTTCTTCTTTCATCGTTCTTATTTTTTGCCTATCAATCTATGTTTACCTTTTGCCTTACCTTTCTCTTCTGTACACTATCTACGTATTATGTCTATCTATCTATCTGTCTATCTTTCGATCTATCTATCAGCCTGTCTGCATGTATATATAAATTTATCTGTATTTTCATTGATTTACTTATTCACTTATCTGTGTGAATGTGTGTGTTTGTACGTCTTTAACTATCTATATCTTTGTCTGCATGTCTGTCTGTGTAACTACAGGTCTATTCAGCTTTCTGCTTATCAGTCTGTCAGTCAGTCGGTCTATCTCAGTCAGTCAGTTAAACAGTAAGTCTCTGTCTTGTCTCCTCATCTGTCTGCCTCCAATTTACCATTCTATCTGTTTGTCTGTCTGTCTATCCATCCCCAAAATAGCTTGGAAAAGTGAAACTCCGACTACATCTCTCCCTACTCAGTAACAAACCACTCCCACGACACACCACCCTCCCTCATATACCCTCCCATCCGTATCCCATCACCTTGTTCTTCGTCGTCTTCTCCCTTCAATCGACCCACTCTTATGCACTCCTCGTCAGTCTCGGAGTTCTCTCTCTCTCTCTCTCTCTCTCTCTCTCTCTCTCTCTCTCTCTCTCTCTCTCTCTCCACCCCTCGTGATACACACACTCAAGAGGGAGGATCACCCCCTCGAGGTTTTGGTCGGATATATAAATGGGGTTAAGCTCCCATCCTTATCACCCCACCTTCCTTACTCCCATCTCTCTCTTTCTTTCTTTCTTTCTTTCTTTCTTTCTCTCTCTCTCTCTCTCTCTCTTTGCACAAATGTTGATCAATTATCATTCTTTTCTCACTTCCCTCCCATCTTCCATTTCCCTCTCCTCCTCATACTTCTTCCTCTCCTTTCCTTCCATATCTCCTCTTTTCCTCTCCTCTTCTTCTACCTCCTCCAGTTTCGGTAGGAGAAGACATAAAAAAAAAAAAATGAAAAAAGTAACACAGAAATCGGCGAGATTTTCATCGTTCCTATTTTCCTTTCTTTAATAAAAAAAAAAAAAAATCTTGTTTTCTTTTTCCATTAATCATTTCCCTAGGGTCACGCTCTCCTTATATCACACGTATATTTGTTTCCTTTTCTTATATTCTTCGTCTATCTTTTCCTCATTAATCATACATCCTTCCCTCTTCTTCGTGACTATTTTATCTTATATTCTATGGGTGTCTGATCTAAATGTCACTGATTTTGAACATCGATCCTGAAGCCTCTGCCTTGAACACTTCAGTCTGAACTCCTTCTTTTTTTCGCTAAATCCAGACGATTTTGTGACGCTCTGGAAAGACGATTTGTGGTGATAGGGTTTGAAAAAGTCTCCATCAACCCCTTTTTACAACCCAATGTCTTTCTCCAAGTTGAATATAATTAAAAGGGAACAAAGATTATATCACGGAACTCATGAGGTTAATTGTTCATCTTGACGCCTTGATGTGAACGTTTGGAGTGTATCGTGAACAACCAGTTTCCTAGTACCTAGATCTGAACATCTAATTTTGATCAACCTATACAGCCCAACAATATTATTTTTTATTCTTGCTGATGCCACACGATTTCAATAAAAAAAAAAAAAAAGAAAAAAGAAAGCCCCCATTACCCGTCCGTAGAAATTTTGGATCATTTAATGTGTGCGGACTGTGTAGGTATTCCCCCTTCCCTCAAAATGGGTCAGGCCGCCCCACCCTGACACCTTCATTAGTGATGACCTGACTACGCCATTAGAAGGAGTTGATGAAAGCCTAATTCAATTCCTCCAATTTAACAACGCTCTCCTGAACTGATCAAAAGCGTCAGCACAGAGCAAACGTAAACTTACCAAAGACGTCACCAAATGCAAGAAATTATTCTGATATGTTGCACCAAAGCTGAACACACAGAATTAGAATACTCGATATTATTTACGACTCAATTTTACAATATAAAGAGAAAATGCTGGCTTTAAACGCCTTAACTCTCTGATCCTACACTCTGTTCTCCAACTTCGAACACAAAATTGTTTACACATCAGAATTTTAGGGTTCAGATTTTACTTCTAACCCACAATCTGATCACCTTTTTTTAAACACACGATCTTAAAACATTCTTAAGGCTCGATTTTAAGCACTAAATTACTGATACCTGAACTACCAACACCTTACGTGTGAACACTAATTGAACCCCGAAGTACTCACCTCTGTCCGGAAATTCGTGCAATTCACTGTATGTTCATCAATTGTATCATTAACCAGAACAATGAACACTCGAACTATGAACGTCCATCTCTTGAACACCTAAACCTTGCCTACCTAAGAAGCCTGGATTCTGAACACTCAATTTCTGAACACCTGAACTTTCTGAACACCCCAATCTATAAGTACCCAGGCCAGGATCACCCTCTGCCAATGAAACCTAGACTTAAAAACACCTCACCTTTTGAACACCCTGACGCTGAAAACATCAACACTGAACACTTACCTCCGCCGGGAAATTGGCCCCGTTGATGGTGTGCTCGGAGCCTTTGTCGTTGTCTACACCGAAGTGGATATAGAGGTCCTCGAAGCGGTATTTGTAGACAAGGGGGCCACCTGTGATGTTGACGTGGTGCTTAGTGCCCTTCTCAACCTTGAAGATGACGCTCTGACCCGTATTGTGTAGGGTTCCGGTGATCTGCGAGGGATGTGAGAGGGCTGTGAGTGGGCTAGGAGGGGTGTGAGACATCTGGGAGAAATGTGGGAGGGATAGGAGACGCGCGAATGAAAAAAAAAAAAAACAATATTCTGGGGAACTTATGTTTTTCTATAGTGATGATGACGCTCTGACCCGCGTTCTGTAGGGTCTCGGTGATCTGTAGGGAGAGAGAGGGATGTGAGAGGTGTGTGTGTGTGTGTGTGTGTGTGTGTGTGTGTGTGTGTGTGTGTGTGTGTGTGTGTGTGTGTGTGTGTGTGACAGAGAGAGAGAGAGAGAGAGAAAGAGAGAGAGTAGCGGTACATGGAATTGTCTAAGAAAAATAGGAACAGTAATATATTAACTTTTGTGGCTGGGTCCCTCTCTGCTTTGAAGTTGGCGTTCTGTCCCGTGCTGTGTAGAGTCCCGGTGACCTGTGCGAGGAGAGTGGGTTGTGAGAGGGCTGGGAGGGAAATGAAAGAGGGGATGAAATGCATCTGTTCCCCCTTTTTCACCCTAAAGACGACGCACTGGCCCTTGTTGTGTAAAGGGAGAAATGGATGTGAAAGAGGTGTGAGTGAGGTGTGAGAGAGCTGGAAAAAATTAGACAGTGACAGACGTGGGAATGAAGAAACCCTGAAGAGAAGAGTTTGGGGTGCTTGGTGCTATTTTCGACCCTGAAAACGACGCTCTGGCCCGTGTTTTAAGGAGTACCAGTGACCTGTGGAGCAACTGACAAGGAAAGGCTGGAAAAGGGCTGGGAGTGAGGTAGGAGAAGTAGAAAATTCGTAAAAGATGTGACCGAAATAAAAAGAAAAAGTACATTTCTGCAACTGGTTTCTCTCTCTGTCCTGACCCGTGCTATGTAGAATCCTGGAGATTTGAGGCAAGATAAACGGGGAATAATTACTGTGGTCTGTCCCATTGTCCACCTTGAAGACCAGTCACTGCCAGAAATTTTAAAGAATCCTGAAGATTTATGGAGGAAGAGAGGGATGAGAGAGGGATGAAACAGGGCAGTGATAGTGCTGAAATGAGTGGGAGATGGCTGAAGTGGGTGAGAGGCCCTGAAGGAGAGAAAATGGTAAAAAAAATAAAATAAAGTGAAATTTTCGCGTCTGGTGTCTTGTATCTTAAACGTGACCCTGTGACCCATGTTGTGTAAGGCCCCGGAGATGTCCAGAGGGTGAGAGGGATGCAAGAGGGATGGGAGAGGGGTGGGATCGATGGGGGATGCTAGGGAGAGGTAAAAAAAAAAAAAAGAAAGAAGAAAAAGAGAAAGAGAGGTAGAAAGTAAGAGTGAACATTTTGTGTGTGTGTGTGTGTGTGTGTGTGTGTGTGTGTGTGTGTGTGTGTGTGTGTGTGTGTGTGTGTGTGTGTGTGTGTGTGTGTGTGTGTGTGTGTGTGTGTGTGTGTGTGTGTGTGTGTGTGTGTGTGTGTGTGTGTGTGTGTGTGTGTGTGTGTGTGCTGGGTCCCCTTTTCCAACTTGAAGATGACGTTCTGATCCATGATCTGTGAGAGAAGGATGTGACCAGGCTGGGAGAGAGGAATATATTTGTGTGTGTGTGTGTGTGTGTGTGTGTGTGTGTGTGTGTGTGTGTGTGTGTGTGTGTGTGTGTGTGTGTGTGTGTGTGTGTGTGTGTGTGTGTGTGTGTGTGTGTGTGTGTGTGTGTGTGAGAGAGAGAGAGAGAGAGAGAGAGAGAGAGAGAGGTGACAGCTTATTGGAGTGTGGGAAACCTAAAGTCGTAAGAGTGAAGTAACATGATACTGAACGAGGGAAATGTTAAGTTTGGGGTCCATTTTTCAGGCTAACCATCTGGGCAATGTTGTGTAAGAGTCCAGTGATGTGTAGGGGGGGAGAGAGAGATGTGAGAGGGATGTGAGAGGGCTGGTAGAAGGTTTAGAGGGCTGAAAACAATGGCCTGGCGGAGATGAGAGCAAGGAGACATGTTTGGCCCCCTTCCCCAGTTTCAAGGTGATGCTATGGTCTTTTAAAACACGGTCCCAGTGAGCTACAGAGGGGAAACGGTGGTGTGAGGGAGGTATGGGAGGCCTAGGAGCATGCAAGGACAAGAGGGTGCTGGGAGGAATGAGTGTGAGGTGAGAGGGGAGTGAGAGAGCTACGAGCAGTGCAAGAGAGACAGGAGGGTGCTGAGAGACATGAGAGTGAGGTGAGAGGGGTATGAGAGAGGACCAATGCAAGAGCGACAGAAGAGTGCCGGGAGAAATGAGTGTGAGGAAAAGCAAAAGATATACTGACGTGTTTGGTCGTATTTTCCACCTTGACGAAGATGCTCTGTTCCGTATTGTATTGCATCGTGGTGATCTGTGGGGGGTGGGGGACGGGCTGTGAGAGGGATAGGAGAGGGAGGGGAGAAGAGTGTGATGGGGCTGGATGAAATGAGGGTGGGAAGAAATAAAAGTGAGCGATTTGGCTGGTTATTACCCTTCTCTGCCGGTGCTGCGTTCGACTGGGATGATGTGTTGAGGAGAGAGGTGTGAGAGGGATAGGAGAAGAATGTGATGATGCTGATGACGACGACAACCTTGATGATGATGATGTGTGAGAGCTATAAGAGGGGTGTAGGAAGCGTGTAAGAAGGCTGACAGAGGAAAGCGAAAGGGACGTGGGAAATTAGGACGGTCCGTTGAAGCAAGAAAGATGGTGGGGAAGTGCGAGGGAAGGGATAAGTAAAAGTGTTGCGTGAAAGATGGGTGGGGTTGGAGAAGTGAGTTGCGAAAGAATAAGACAGGGATGACGGAAAAAACAGAGGGATGAGTGAAGGATTAGTGGCGTTTGGGAAGTGAAAGGGGGATGGAGATATGAGGAGAGGGTAACATGGAGAATGAGAGGAAGACGGCTGTGACAAGGATATAAGGAGTAAGAGGTGGAAAGATGGAAAATTAGCAGTGATGGAGAAGTATCAGGGTAAAGGAAAAGGCAGTGAGATGGATGCATGGAGAATAAGAAGTGTGGGTTAAATGAAAGACAGTACTGAAACATCGACAAAAAGACTGCGAGAGCGATGAAAAAAAAAAGACGGTAGGAAGAATGAAAACTAATGCTGAAGAAATGAGTGAGAAGAATATATGAACGACTTAAAGGTAGGAGAGGATTTGTAGAAGTGAGATTGGTGTTGGAGAAGTAAAAGCTGAGACAAGTTTAGACGAGGACTGGGAATGAAAAGAGCTTCAAGAAAGTGTGCATGACCTTGGCGATACGAGAAAGGTGTGGGAAGTTAAGGTGAGGCGTGAGAGAGGTGTAAATTCTAGAGATGGAAGTGTGTGTGTGTGTGTGTGTGTGTGTGTGTGTGTGTGTGTGTGTGTGTGTGTGTGTGTGTGTGTGTGTGTGTGTGTGTGTGTGTGTGTGTGTGTGTGTGTGTGTGTGTGTGTGTGTGTGTGTGTGTGTGTGTGTGTGTGTGTGTGTGTGTGTGTGTGTGTGTGTGTGTGTGTGTGTGTGTGTGTGTGTGTGTGTGTGTGTGTGTGTGTGTGTGTGTGTGTGTGTGTGTGTGTGTGTGTGTGTGTGTGTGTGTGTGTGTGTGTGTGTGTGTGTGTGTGTGTGTGTGTGTGTGTGTGTGTGTGTGTGTGTGTGTGTGTGTGTGTGTGTGTGTGTGTGTGTGTGTGTGTGTGTGTGTGTGTGTGTGTGTGTGTGTGTGTGTGTGTGTGTGTGTGTGTGTGTGTGTGTGTGTGTGTGTGTGTGTGTGTGTGTGTGTGTGTGTGTGTGTGTGTGTGTGTGTGTGTGTGTGTGTGTGTGTGTGTGTGTGTGTGTGTGTGTGTGTGTGTGTGTGTGTGTGTGTGTGTGTGTGTGTGTGTGTGTGTGTGTGTGTGTGTGTGTGTGTGTGTGTGTGTGTGTGTGTGTGTGTGTGTGTGTGAGATACAATTTCAAAATCACATTCCTTCATCCACTTTTTACAAGCAAACGTCGTCAAGAACACAACCAATTAAGACACCGCCAAACCTCAAAAATAAACAAATCTAAACAACCAAACAACTGCACAAACAAGCAATCAAGTAAACAAACAAGCAGGCCGGATCCGAGACTCGTGATAAATTTTTACGCCGGATCTATAAAATTATGTAAATCATTCGGATAGGGGGATGGGAGGGGAGGGGAGATACTGTAGGTGGGGAGGGGGAAGGGTGGAGGAGCAGAGGAGGGTGGAGAGGGAGATGGGTAAGGGGAGAATAGGGGGGAAGGGAAACGTGAGGAGGAGGGGTGGAAGACGGAAGGGAGAGGGGAGGAGGAATTACATGTAGAAAGATGAGTGAAGGGATGAGCTAGAGGAGGAAGGAAAAGGAGAGAGACTAAGATGAGGAGAGGTGATGAGAGGTGAGAGATGAAGGGGGGGGATGGAATGGGGAGAGATAAATGTGAGGGAGGATGTGGGGAGGAGGAAGGGGTAGAAGCGAGAGGAGAGGAGAAGGAGGTCAGGGGAGATACAGAAATGAGAGGGATATGAGGAGAGGGGGATGAGGGGAAGTGGAAGGGAAGGAAGAAAGGATAGCAGGGAGGGGAGAGAGTAAGAAAAGGAGAAGTGAAGATGGAAGAGGAAAATGTGGGCGTGTGTGCAAATGGAAAGGGACGGTGAAGAGACAGATACAAAGGAAGAAAATGAAGTGTGTTAAAACTGAAGTGACAGGATGAGATAGAGGTGAAGGAAAATGGAGGTAAGACGAACAGGAATTGAATGAGGGGAAGATTTAGAAGACAGGCAAGAGGAAGGGGAAAGAGGGGAAAAGGAACAAGGAAGGAAATATGAGGAGGTGGAGGTAAAAGCAGTAGAAAATAGGTGTGGGAAATGGAAAGAGGGAAAGGGAAAAATATTAGGGAGGAAGGAAGAATGAAGAGGGAGATGACGGAAGAGGGAGAGGAGAGGGGAATGGAGGAGACAGAGAAGGACGACAGAGAAATGACGGGAAGAAAACGGTGAAGGTGATGGAAGGTGAGAGAAATGAAGAAGGAGGGGTTAAGACAGAAGAAAGGGAAAGATGATGATGATGATAAGGTGAAGTGGGTGGAAAGGAAGAAAAGAAGAGAGAGGTAAGCAAAGACACAGAAAGAAGAGCACGCATACGATAAAGAAGGGAATTACAGTAAAAGGGGAGGATGAAGTGGGAATAAAGTAAGGGAGAACGAGAGAAAGAAATAAAGAAGAAAAGGAGAATAAGAAGAGAAGAAAAATAAAAGGGGGACAGGGAATGGGATAAACTAAATATAGGAAAGCAAGGAAGTGAGAACATACAGAGATGAGAACTACTATGAAAGGGAGGAGGAGGGGAAGGAGGGGGAGACAAAATGTGTTTAGGAAAGTGACAGTAAAATTTGGAGGATAGTAAATGAAAACAATAAGAGGTGTAAGAGGAAGTGTGGGAGGGGAAGGGGGGAAGGAAAGGCAGGGAGAGGGGAAGGGACAAGGAGGGGGGGGTACAAAGGAGCACAAAAGAAAGCAAACAGCAATAGACAAAAAAAAAAGGGGGGGGGTGGAGAGAATAAGACTAGAGAAAGAAAGTAACAGAACAAAAAGTGGTGTAAGAGGAGATCAAACGCGAGGAAAGAAAAGGTGGGCAGGATAACAGGTGAGTGACAGAAAATATTAAGAGGAACAAGAGAAAGAAAGAATAAAGAAAGCAAAATGGAAAAGGGTGGGGGGAGAGGGAGAGTTGGAAGGAGGACGGAGGGTAAAAGAAAAGTGACAGAAAAAGCTGAGAAGGGAACAGAGAAAGAATATGACAGAACAGGGAGGTACAAGAAAAGAAAGAACAGGGGATCAGGGGAGGGGGAGACAGGGGAGAGGAGGAGGATGGGGAGAAAAAAGAGGGGATATGAAGAAGGACAGAAATAAAAGAGGACGGGAACGGATGAAAAAATTACGACAAAATTCGGAAAGGTGTGGCAGAGAAGGAGAAAGAGGGGGACGGAGGGGAGGGACAGAGATAGAGACAGGAGAGACGGGGAAAGAAAAAATCGGGTAAGAGAAGGAGGGGAAGAGAGAAGAGAGGGGAAGAGAGAGGGGAAGGGGAGAAAGAGGGGAGGGGGGAGGTTCCAGGATGATATATAGAAGAGGGTATGCGACATATCATGAATCACAGCGTAGATCTCCAGGGAGGGGGAGGAATTACGAGGAAGGAGGGGAGGGGAAGGGAGGTGTAAAGCTGGAGTGGAGGAGGGGTTGGAATTGAGGGGAGTAAATTGGAATAGGGAGCAGGAGGATAGGGTGTGGATTTATGATGGGGGAGAGAGGGGAGGCGACTGAAAGATGAGAACGAGAGGAAAGTAAAGGAAATGGGTGGGGAGACGAGAGAAACAGGAAGACAGAAGAAAAAAAGGAAGCGAGAAACTGGAAAAGGTGAGAGAGAGGAAGGTGGGGAGACGACTACGACGAAGTAGGGAGGAAAGAGAGAGATGGGAGAAGGAGAGAGAAAAGGGAGGAAAAAAAACGACAGGGATTGAAAGATGAAGAAGTGGGGAGAAAGACAGAGAAGAGGACAGAGATGGAAAGGAGACAGGGGGAGTCAAGGATGGGAACGGGAGAGAAGCGTGATGGGAGAGGAGGAGGAAAGAAGAGAGAGAGAGACAGGGGAAAGAAAAAGAGACAGAGAAGGACGAGGGAAAGCAGGGAGAGAAGTGCAAAATAAAAGAGAGTGCGATGATGTATGGGAGAGAGAGAGAGAGAGAGAGAGAGAGAGAGAGAGAGAGAGAGAGAGAGAGAGAGAGAGAGAGAGAGAGAGAGAGAGAAACAAAACAGAATTGAGAGATGTTAAATATAAGAGGTGCAAAAAGAGAAGGGAAAAATATATATACAAAACCAAGGAAAAGACATATAACTTTAAAAACTGACATAAACAAAATAACCAGAAAGACGCCACAAAAAGATACCTAAAAAATAAAGAGAAAATGACACAAATTAAAGGTCCGGAAAAGCCCCATGACGACAAAGAGAGGGGAAATAAATCATCAAAACCGCAATTAAAACAGATAAACAGATACAGTATGGAATAAAACCAGTGACCTTAAAAACCAGAGGAGAATCAGACCAAATAAATCGCTAAATAGAAGAAACTAAGAACAAAATCCAATATAACTCCTGTAAAACCAAACACTGAGGAAAATAAAACAAGCAGCTACAGATATCGATGGAAAAAACAAGGATCAAAACAGAGATAAAACACCCATAAAATTAACCCCAGGAACAAAAGCCAACTAAAAAAAAAATCAAAGAAAGAAGGAGTTCAAGGCTGACTAAGAAGCAAGACAAAAATATAGGACAAAACACAAGACAAAAAAGTAAGGTAAGACACAAGACAAAAAAGTAAGGTATGACGCAAGACAAAACAGCTGGACATGACGCAAGACAAAAAAGGAGAGTAAAACGCAAAAAAAAATAATAATAATAATAAGTAAGGTATGACGCAAGACAAAACAGCTGGACATGACGCAAGACAAAAAAGGAGAGTAAAACGCAAAAAAAAAAAAAAAAAACTAAGGTATGACGCAAGACAAAAAAAAAAGTAGGCCATGACGCAACACAAACAACTTCAACCGATAATAAGAAAAAATAAAGGGAAAAAGTGAAAAAAAAAAATCCTTGTGACGGCCAACGTTGAGGGATTTACGAGGAAACTTAGAAGAGCCATCAGCATGAATCAACCCCACCAGGCCACCAAGAGACTCCCATAACACGCTGATAGGGAAAATGTGGAAAATGAGGAAGGAAAATGTATGGTATGGGTTAGGGAAAACGAAGAAAGAAAAGGCATAGTACTGAGATGCAACGAGGCTGGAATATTGTCATCATCATCGTCGTCGACGTCAATATCCAAAACGGGAAGGAGAAACATGGATGGTATTAGATCTGAGAGGTACAGTTTGTTAGTAAATCATCATCATCATCATCATCATCATCACTGGTAGACAAAGAGTACTTGGGTAATTTCTTTCAATACATACATACATACATACACACACACACATTTTGCTAGCTAGTTAGTTTGTTTGTTACGAAAAACCTTGAATTCAGAAATAGTATCATTACAAACATCTCAGGTACATTCATCCACCACAAAATTCAGTTACACACACACACACACACACACACACACACACACACACACACACAAATACACGAATCAATACATTAGCTACATTCATGCACTGATATCGATGAAGTAAAAGGTAACAAGAAAATTAATATCCTCAATGCTTTCGTGTGGTCTGGAATACAGGTGCGAGTACACGACAATGCTTGGTGAATTTCGTGTTTCTCTTCTCCCTTTGGATATCTGCATATTTATGAACCACGTGCACCTAAGTGATTTATTTGCATACATACATACATACATACACACCCATTTATCAGTCAATCGCTATTTACACGTACATACATACAATAAAGATACATTGATACATTTATACATACACGTCCATCCATCCATCCATCCACCCACCCACTCATCGACCTGTTCGTCTTTCCTTACCTGGATACGTAAGTACCGTACATACATACAAAGAGAAACAAATACATTCTTACATACATACTATATATAAATACATCAATAGCTATGGATGACTTAACTGTCCTACCAAAATCGTCCGTTCCCTTTTATTAACGAGGATTTTAATACTTATGTAAAATCATTTGTTGATGGATACAATACAGATAGAACAGACAGAAGAGGAGACAGATGCACTGATAGAAAGGAGAGAGAGACAAAAATGAGAAATGCAAAAGACAGACAAAGATGTGCAGAAAGAGATACAAAAAGGGACAGATTATCAGGCAGAGACAGACAAACATATACGAAAAAGAAACAAACATGACAAAGGGACGGACAAATGCAGACACAGACAGAAAGGTATGACAAACAATCACATTGAAAAACAGAGACAAACAAAAAGACAAGCAAGCAGGAAAAACGACAAACAAAGACATACAAAAAGACCGTCAGAAGCACAAAAAGGATCAAAGACAGAGAGACAGATAGACAGGGACAGGCAGACACACAGACAGACAGGGACAGACAGACAAGCAGGCAGGCAGGCAGAGAAATACAAAGATAATATCAAACAGCGGCCGCTAGACAGACACACCAAAGACAGCAAAACAGACAGGCAACATGAGGATCAGACAGACAGACAGAGACAGAATGAATGACAGGAAGGCATATTCAAACAGCTCAGTACAGGCATGTAAACAAACTAATGAGCCCCAGACAAACACATGCAAACACGGGGATAATCATAAATGGACTGAGTCATGGAGAATTATGCACAAAAGAATACACGCAAAGTATTAGTTATGAATGAAAGGTGAATCAGTCTCTCTCTCTCTCTCTCTCTCTCTCTCTCTCTCACACACACACACACACACACACACACACACACACACACACACACACACACACACACACACACACACACACACACACACACGTGCAAATTCAAGGTTGCATGCGGAAACACACAATGACATACAAACAGACAAACGTAAATGGAAAACAATAATATAACACGCACGCAAGAATAATCTCACACACGCATGTGCAGTAAAGAAAAAGCACACACGAGTAAATAATAGTGAGCAGACGTATAAACAAGATAATACACACAGACTTGTACACAGAGGAGCACACACACACACACACACACACACACACACACACACACACACACACACACACACACACACACACACACACACACAGGACCACAAAAGAAACTACGCAGGCAGAGAGAGAGAGAGAGAGAGAGAGAGAGAGAAACAAGCTATATAAAGGAACATAACAAGGAGGCAAGCATACAGCCATAGAGACACAGACACAGAGAGAGAGACAGACTGACACACACACACACAAATGGAGAGAGAGAGAGAGAGAGAGAGAGAGAGAGAGAGAGAGAGAGAGAGAGAGAGGACGAGCAGACTTTACTAAGGCCAGACTAACTTTAAGTCACATCTCAATGCAAGGATTGTGGGTGGGGAGGGGAGCTAGGTGAGAGGGTGGGGTGGGACTGTGGGAGGGTGGGGAGATTGTGTGTGTGGGACCAGCTGGAGGCGAGGGGACGTATGGGTAACTAAAAAATGAAAATAAGTACAGGAGGATAAACTTTGTAAAATCTAAATGAGTTATGAGAAAAATACGAAATAAAATCAGATACAAATAAGTCTAAAAACAGTGAAATAAGAGAAAAATCAGTGGGGAAAAAAATAAGAATGAATAAGTAAACACACAAGAAAATATAGGATAAATGAAATGCGAGTTAATTATTCCGTGAATGAAAAAAAAAAATGAACTGAACGAGTAAATTCAGAATGTTTTAAGAGGAAAGTAAGAAATATGAGTAAGGTATACTCATGAAAAAAGTTAAATGTTACTGACTGAATTGTGAGCAGAATGAAAGCAACGGGATGAACGTGAGTAAAATATGGAATGAATTATGGAAGAAACACGAAAATTATGAGAGAAATATAAGTAACGCGAAAAAAATGATATAATTCTAGATAAAAATAAGTGGATTATGGATAAACTCAGAAGAGGTTTTGAGATTGTGAATTATGAAAGAAATGTTAGGACAAAACTTGAGTAAAATGCTAACAAAATAAAAGGAAGAGAAACAGAACTAAAAAAATGAATATAAATGAAAATAAAACGAGATGATAAAAGATATATGAAAAAACTGAACAAAATATGAGCAAAATGTGAATAATACGAAGACGAGTCAGCATCTATATAAGGAAAAATGAATGTGAGTGAATTATAAGCGAGACTGTGAGGCAACTGGGCTGGCTCACACATAAATGAGTTTTTGCTGGCAGTCTTGCGAGGGGATTATGAGCCTGGGGGCGGGGGGGAAGAGAGAGAGAGAGAGAGAGAGAGAGAGAGAGAGAGAGAGAGAGAGAGAGAGCGCAAGTGTCTGAGTGAGATAAGCTTACAGAATTAATATATATGCAGAAAGGAGTAATATGGTGGTGTGAAGTGATGATAAGGATGAGAGAGAGAGAGAGAGAGAGAGAGAGAGAGAGAGAGAGAGAGAGAGAGAGAGAGAGAGAGAGAGAGAGCAAAGAATCTTTAAAAAACTGTGAAAAAGATTGTAAAAAGGAAGAGAGAAGAGCGAAGTGTGTTCAGGAAGGAGCAGGAGGAGGAGGTGAGAAAGAGGAAGTATCAGAGCAGCAGGAGGAGGAGAAGTAAGAAAAAAAAAAGTAGGGGGGGGGAGGAGAGGGCGAAAAAGAAGAGGAAGGCGAGAAAACGAAAAAAGAAGAACCCAAGCAGGAAGTGAGTGGGAAGGGGAAAATCCGATTAGCCTCTTTCTTTCCCTTTCCCTCACTCCCCTTACCCCGCCCCTCCCTTCCCCTCCCCTATTCACCTCTTGCATTCCTCCCCCTACTGCCCCTCCACCTCTCTCCCCTGTTCCCCTTCCCCTCCACCTCTCCTGCATCCCTCCTTTCTCCCTCTTACTTGTTACACTTACTTTCCTCTTCCTCTTCCTTTCTTTCCCTCCCTTTCTGCATTCCTCCCCTCATTCTCCCTCCCTCTTCCCACATGCACTTCCCCCCCCTCTCTCTCTCTCTCTCTCTCCTTTCTTCTATCATCCCCTCCTCTCTGATCCCTATTACTCCCTCTCCTCCCCCCTAAACCTCCTCCTCCCTCCCCTCCTGAATTCTCTCTCTCTCTTGCTCTACCTTATTCCACTTCTTTCATATATCCTCAACCCTCCCTTCCTTCTCTTCCCCCCTCCTTCTGCATTCCATCCCACTCTTTACATTCTTTTCTCTTCCATCCCTCCTCTCCTGAATTCCTTCTCTCTCATTCCCCTCTCCTCCAACTAAAACTCTTTTCGTATACCATTTCAACCTCCTCCTCTCTCACTTCACTCTTTTCTTCCTCCCATGATTTCTCCTCACCTTTCTTGCATGCTTCTTCTTCCCCCCGCCCCTCCCTCTCCTGACTCCCCTTACCTTCCTCCTCTCCTTTCAATATGCCCTGCCGGCCTTTCCCACCTCTTCCTGCACTACACACACCATTCCTTTATCTCAGCCTCTCTCTTCCCTCAAAATTCTCTCCCCAAACATCTTTCTTTTTCCGATTTTCCTTTCACCAAGCTTTCTCTACCTTTCCTTCCTTCTCCGACCCTCCTCTCTTCCTCTCCGCTTACATATCCCTCCTGAAGTTTCCCCTCTCACCTTTCTTTTTTTTTTTTCTTTTTTTCTTTTTTTTAAAGATGCTACAAACACCATGCCTCCTCTACCTTCCCCCTCCACCTCCTCTCACAAAGTCCCCTCCTTCCCCTTCCTCTCCCCTCAAAACTCCATCAAGGCCCTCGCTCTTCCCTCACAATACCCCTCTCCCTTCCTCTTTCCTCTCCTCTCACACAATCCACCTTACCTCTTCCTTCGCAAAGTCCCCTTCCAGCTCTTCTTCCCTTCCTAATTTTCCATCACAAATCCCCCATTCCTTTTACCTCACACATATCCTCACCCATCCATCTGCCTTCATACGTCTCCCTCAAATCCCTCTTCCCTCACAATATACTCTCCTCTCCCTTCCTTCACAAAATCCCCTTCCCCTCTCCCTACTTTCCTTTCCTGCTTTCCCCTCTCCCTCCCTTCCTTTCCTCCTATCCCCTCTCCCTCCCTTCCTTTCCCTCATCCCCTCCCTTCTCCCTCCAGAAACCCAGGCAACAGATCACTGCATATAAACCCAGAAACCGACCCATGTTTGTGAGCGGCGTCAAAAGCAGGAGCATCGGGGCGGGGGTATAAGAGGAATTGAAACCCCTCCGAATGCGATCAAGCCCCCACCACACGCTACCTGATGTCGTGTTGGAGTCGAGCCGAGACGCTTATTTTGTTATCTGGGCGCCGACAGAATGGAATTGTGGAGTTTATGATGATGAATAAAAATGGTTTGGGTTGGTGGTGGAAGGTGGGATGTCTGGTAAGAGGAGAGGAATGGAGAGGAGAGGAGAGGAGAGGAGAGGAGAGAGAGAGAGAGAGAGAGAGAGAGAGAGAGAGAGAGAGAGAGAGAGAGAGAGAGGAAAAAAAAAACCTAATCATGAAAAGGTTTAATGTACGAGAAAATGTGCTTCCTGTGTGTGTGTGTGTGTGTGTGTGTGTGTGTGTGTGTGTGTGTGTGTGTGTGTGTGTGTGTTCTATTCTCCATTTTCAAAGTGAAAATATATATCAGTTTTCACCGTCCAAATTCCTGTAATAGCATACTAGATTTATCATTTTTAATCCCCTGACCTTTGGCATTTACCTCACGTAAAATAATCGCCTCTTAATAGCCTCAGTTAAATGGTTTAATAATGCACATCCAGCGTACGATTATTATCATGCTTATTTATTTATTTTTACTTATAAGGTTTCTCTCAGCTTAGCAAAATATCTGATGTTTGCATTAAAAAAAAAAAAAAAAAAGGGAATCGTCATGCTTCAAACACTCGAGGTAAAAATTTTTCGTCCAATTTTGTAATAAATTAATAAATATGATAATAAAACTGGACTAATCGACAGTTAATTAACCCCCAGCCACACACACACACACACACACACACACACACACACACACACACACACACACACACACACACACACACACACAAACATTATATACAGACGATACAATAACATACTGATCCAGAATTGCTTTTCAAAAACACAAAAATCTTTTCACCGTTAATAACTCGAGAAAGTGAAAAATATTAAAGCGAAATACGATACAAAAATAAATAAAATGCTTACATGTGTTGGCAGACTCGCAGCAACATATTTCCCGTATCAATGGCACATGAAAAATATAGATCTGGCTTTCATCTCCATCCCTGCGAGACTCAAAGACCAGGACACCCAATAAAAATGCTGTGAGAAGATGACGAGTGAGCAAAACCGTGTAACGAGAGAGAGAGAGAGAGAGAGAGAGAGAGAGAGAGAGAGAGAGAGAGAGAGAGGTCTGTGTGTGTGTGTGTGTGTGTGTGTGTGTGTGTGTGTGTGTGTGTGTGTGTGTGTGTGTGTGTGTGTGTGTGTGTGTGTGTGTGTGTGTGTGTGTGTGTGTGTGTGTGTGTGTGTGTGAGAGAGTGATTAACGATGCAAAATATCGAAGAAAAAAACTGAATTAACCAATAAATAAAAATAAATATAAACAGTAAGGCTCAGGACACAGAGAAGAAACAAGAGATGGGAAAAAAATGAAGTGTAAAATTTAAGAAAGAATTTATCATCAGTAATTAAGGAAGACCAAGGAAAAGGTAAAAAAAAAAAAAGAAAAAAAAAAGCAACAAGGAAAAGGAATTAGGATGAGAGACAAGATGCACATAAGAGAAGAGAGAGAAGAGGGAGGATTAAGTAAGAAATCTAGGGAGAAAGTTAAGATGAGAGAGTAAGGAAGAAAAAGAACGACGTAAATAAAATGAGAGAAAGTAAAGGTGTAAGGAAAATGAACTGGTAAGAAAGAAACACACAAGAATGAAGGTGGGATGAGGGAGGGATAAGAGAGAGAGACTGAAAAATGTAAGGATGAAGTTTAGACATACGATGAGGGTACATGGAAGAAAGAAAATAAAAGGGAAGAAATGAAAGAGGCAAGACAGAATTACGAAGAAGGGCGAGAGATATACACAAGAAAGGAGAACAGATAAGAGTGAGAAGTTAAGCATGAGATCTAAGGATTAAACAAAGTGCTTACGGAAAGATAAAATGAGAAAAAAAAGAATGGAAGGAAATGAACAGCAAAAGAAAATTAAGAAGAGAGGCCAAAGACACACAGAAGAAAGGAGGCGAGATAAGAGAGAAAAGTTAAGAACAAGATCTAGGAGTGGAGTTTAGAGGAGTGATTAAGGAAGGAGTAAGGAAGAATGAAACAGCTGGTGGTGGGAAGTGGAAGTGGGAGAGGGAGAGGGAGTGTGGGAGTGTGTGTGTGTTGGTGGGAAGTTGAAAATAATGGGCTGGTCGTGTTGTCAAACCCCCCTAACTCCTTACTCCCTTCTCTCATCCCCTCCTCCTTTCCACTTTTTTCTCCCCCTCTCTATTCCCTCCCGCCTTCTACCTCTTTCTCCCTCTCTCTCACCCCCTCCCCCTTTCTACCTCTTTCTCCTCCCCTCTCCTCCCCTCCCCTTTCTACTTCTTCCCCCCCCCTCCCATCCCCTTTCGTTCCTTTTGTATTCCTTTACCTATATCCCCTCTCATCTCTTCACCCTTCCCCTCTCCCTTTCTCATTCTTTTCCCCTCCCCTTCCTCTCCCTTTTCACCCTCTCTCTCCACTCTTTCATTCCTTTCCCCTCTTCCTCTCCCTTCTCTCTCTCTCGTCAAAATAAACTCAACGACCCTAGTGATGAAAATTTCCTTGAAGTACAGAATGATATTTGATATTGTAACCAGAAGTAAATGGAGGACAGTCAAGGAAAAAAAAAAAGATGCAATACACTATTCACGTTACCTTGGCCTAAAACTGCCATCCCTCCATCCTGAATGCTGAGTATATAAACAGTAAAACAGTATAATATGATGCTAGTCACGAAGAAGTACTACATAAAGGATGTAGAGCCAAAGAATTGTTTTTTTCTGTCAATGAGCTACGTGAAATAAGCTGCAAAATGACGAAAATTTGTGCCAAGTGAATGATCTATGGTAGCAGGGAACGTTACTTAAATATCCGCCTAGTGTAAAAATGGAATTGGCTACCAGTAACAGGTCAACTCTGGAACTCTCCCTCTGTTTGCATTTCCTACTTCCTATGATCTTCAGTCTTTCAAACGCAATGTGTCAAGGCATCTCGAAATGAACGGATCTTGAATTTGGTTCTCTTTTCATTGTGTGCGAGTATTTTACTTGTACGGAACGGAACAACTCTGAGGGACTGAAGTCTTTGGTTTCTTCTTCTCTGCTTTAAAAAAAAAAAGAAAAAAAAAGAAATAGCGACACAGCAGACTTGAGTATTCCCCCCCTTTTTCGCTCCAATCATTTTTTCTTTTTTTAACAGGCTACTATGATACAGGCTGTGGCGAGCGTGGGATGGGGACCTTCTTTTGTTTTCCTTGTATCAATTTTGTAGCCTAGATCTCCACTCAGACGGATGCAGCCTCCTAATATGAGCGATACCTGCCTTTAGCTGCTATTCTCTGTTCTTCTGTTCACGTTCTTTTCAGTTCTTCCATCGGCTATCATTTTTTCTTCCGTTCTTCTCTTCTTCCTTTCTTCCTTGCCTTCCTCAGTTACCTCATTCTCTTATGTTCTCGCTCTCTCCACTTTCTCGTCTTTCTCCTCTCTATCCTCATTCCTTAAGTTCATCCGTTCTCGCTTTCTCCATTTCTTTCATCAGTTATCCTTTATTTTTGCGTTCTTTCGTTCTTTTGTTCTTTCTCTTACAACTTCTTTCATCTCTCTCCCCTCCCTCTCCCTTCCCCTTCCCTCTCTCAGCTCCGGCAGTGGCCTGGGGGGGTCGTAAAGGGAAGGGGGAGGGGGAGAAGACAGATGATGTTGGAGGAGGACAGGAGGAGTGAAAGGAGGGGTGGGGGAGAAGGGAGGAGGAGTAACAGGAGGAAAGAAAGAGGAGGGGGAAAGCAAGAGGGAGAGTGTGGGAGGAAAAGAGAGAGAGAGAGAGGGGAAAAGAGGGGGAGGAGAATGACAGGGAAGGGGGGGAGGGTGAGATGAAAGAAGATATTGGAGGTGTGGGATGAAAGAGGGGGTGGGGAGGAGAGGGGAAGAGTGGGGGAAAATGAATAAGGAGGAGCAAAGCAGAAAGGAGAATATGAGGGGAAGAGCGGAAGGGAGCAAAGAAGGGGAGGAGTGTGACAGGAAAGATGGGGAGGGGAAAGGGGGAGGGGGGGAGGGGAAGAAGAGAGGGAGAGGAAGAGGAGGAAAGGGAGAGAGGAGAAGGAGGAAGAGGAGGAGTGAGATTAAGCGTTTTTTCCCAGCCTAGGAAACAGAAAAGAAGGCTGCAGGGAGGGAAGGAAAGGGAAGGAGGGAGTAGGACGAGGGAGAGAGAAAGGAGGGAGACAAGAAGGAAGGAAGGAAGATGAGAAGAGTAATAAAAAAATAGTGCGGCAAGGGAGTTACTGATCTTTTCGAGGCTTTTTTCTAACGGGACTGGTTATGACTATGGTATCTAATCAATGAGACTAGGAAAAGGATAGCAAGGAAGGAAGGTAAAGAAGGAAGGATGGATGGAAGAAGAGAGAGAGGGAGGGAGGGGAAAGGAAATACAGAAACAAACAAAGAAAAAGAAGGAAAGAATGGAAGGAGGGAAGGGTAAAGAAAAAACGTAAAAAAGGAGAAAGTAAGAGAGGGGGAAGACAGGTAGGTAGGTAGGTAGGCAGGTAGGCTGATAGGTAAGGAAGGAGGGACGAGGGAATGACAGACGGTATGAAGGAGAGAAGGAAGGAAGGACGGAAGGAAGGAAGGACGGAAGGAAGGAGGGAAGGAAGGGAGGAAGGAAGGATGGAAGGAAGGACGGAAAGAAGGGAGAGAGGGAGGGAGGGGAAAGGGAGACGGACAAAGAAGGTAAGGAAGGAAGGAGGGAGGAGAGGCAGGGAAAGAGAGGGACAAAAACGATTAAATGGAAAGAGACAGAAGGAAATCTAGAAAAGTGCTGACAGAGGAAGGGAAAAAATGGAATGATGGATGGAAAGGGGGTGGGCAGAGAGACAAATGGATAAAAGGAGGGAAGGGAGGGAGACACACACAGATTTGAAAAAAGAGAAGGATAAAAAATGATATAGGGGAGAAACAGAGAGAGAGAGAGAGAGAGAGAGAAAGAGAGAATTAGTGACTACAAGCTCTTTTGGCATCAAGGCTTCAACAGTTCGTAGGGACCACTGTGTCTGTGTTATATTTGTATCTGTGTAACAATGTATCACTGAAATGGAATAATAATATGAGCAAAGAAAAAGATAAACAAAAGGAAAGAGGATAAAGAAAAAAAGAAAAGAAAAAAAGTCTTAAGAAAAAAGTAAAGACAAGAGAAGTAAGAAAAGAGAAGAAGTAAAGAAGAGAGGATAAAGAAGATAAAAATGGGAGAGAGACAAGAGTTTGAAAGCTGCATCTTCCGCCTAGCAGACAAGGAAGAGGCAGGGAGGACAGGAGAGGAGAGGAGAGGAGGGGAGAGGAGGGGAGAGAGGAAAGAATAGAAGAGAAAGAACGGAAAAAAAGGACAGGGAAGCGGCAGGGAAGAGAGGAAAGGAGGGGAGAAGAGAAGGAAAGAAGTAAAAAAAGAAAAGAAAGAGGGATGTGGAAAGGAGGAGTGATAATAAGCAAAGGACAAGGAGGGAAAAGATAAGACAGAGAGAAGAGAGAAGGAGAGGCTGGAGGGGAAGAGAAGGAAGGAAGGGATGCGAAGGAGCGAAGAGAAAAGGCGAGGAAAGAGGACACAGGACTGACGGACAGCAAACAAGTGAACAGACTGAGGAAAAAAAGTCGAGGGTGGATAAGAGGAGGAGGAGGAGGAGGCCACTTAGAGTAGCGAGGTGACAGGAGAATGGAGAAAGGACGAAAGGAGAAAAGAATGTAAGGAATGGAGGGAAGAATGAATAAGAGTGTGAGGGGATGAGGATGAAGAGAGAAGGATGGAGAAGATGAGGAGGGATGGAGGACAGAAAAAGGATGGGTGTTGTACAGAGGAGGGAAGGAAGGAAGAAGACAGAAAGAAGAGGGAAAGAAGAAGGTGTGAGGAAAAGAGGAAGGAGAGGAGGGAAGGAAGAAAGAGAGGAGGGATGGAAGACGGAGAGAGGAGAGAAGGAAGAAGGAGAAAGGAGTGAAGGACGAAGGAGAGATGAGGGCAGGAAGAAGAAAAGGGGCGGAAATGAGGAAGGAGAGAATAGAAAAAGAAAAAAGGGGAGAAGCAGAAAAGACAGAGGGAGAAAAGGGGAAACAGCAAGGAGTGGAAGAGAAGAAAGAGGAGGAAAGGAGGTAAGAAAGGCAGAACTGGAGGAAAGAGTGTGAGCGAAGAAGTGGAAAGCAAACTAAGACAGAAATATGGACAGAAGGAACTGGAAAAGAGAAGATAGAAGGAGAGATGAGAAAGAAGAGGAGGAGGGATGGAAGAGAGGAGGGATGAGAGAGAGGAGGGATGGAAAAGAGTATGAACGGAAGAGAAAAGTAGCCAACTTCCTCCCTTCCTTAATTAAGTACCTCATAAGTGCATCCATTATAATACTTTGTACTTTTTTCCTTGGCCACAGCTAAATTAAAAAGTAAAAATTATGAAAATATGTAAACACGGGGCAAGAACCACAAAGATAAAATAATACATAAAATAAACATGAAGTGAGTCAGTAAGAAGTAAAAATAATAAGAATATAAACCAGTGCATAAATAAACAGATGCAAAAATTATAAAAACGTTAGAATGCTATTGGAACGCAATTTGACTAATAATACCTTAATCACACACACACACACACACACACACACACACACACACACACACACACACACACACACACACACACAGAATTCTAGTATTAAACATAATAAAACTGCTTTGTTAGTTTATTTCACGGATTACAACTGTGAGCCTTCAGGTCCTCAGAGAAGATGGAATAAACTCTCTCTCTCTCTCTCTCTCTCTCTCTCTCTCTCTCTCTCTCTCTCTCTCTCTCAGTACATCCCTTTTGAGCTCAGTGTATCCTTCGTGAGCCAAGAATGTCCCCCTTCACCCCAGCGAGTCCAACTGAGCCAAAAATGAGCCAAGAAAGTCCCCCTTGAGCTCAGAGTCTCTCCCTTGAGCCCAGAATATCCATCTTGAGCTGAAAACGTCTATCTTGAGCCCAGAATATCCATCTTGATCCGAGAGCGCCCACCCCCATGATCCTAGTCGTAATCCCAGGCTGAGCTCAGCGCTGATCCTGGACTCATTATGAACGCGTCGTGAGCCCGAGAGGCGGGTCCGTCGGGAGGCAGATAACAGGCTGGGGATTACCTCGGTTCCCCCCCCTCTCCTTCCCCTACACTACCCCCTCCCCTTTCCCCACCACAACCCCCTCTCCTTCCTCCACTCAACCCCCCCAGACTCCATCCTTCACTCAATCCCCCATATTCCATCCTCCACTCCAGTAACCCCTCTCCTTCCTCCACTCTATCCCCTCCCCTTTCCCCCACTCAATCCCCCCGAGCTCCATCCTCCACCCCAGTAACCCCCCTTCTTCCCCCACTCATACCTCCTACCTACTACCATTTCCCGTCTACCTTCCATAGCTTCCCCCTCCCTTCCCCTCCAGCTCCTAAGGCCTCCCCCAATAACTCCCTCCTCCCCTGATAACTTCCCCTCCCCTATTTCAACAGTCCCATTCTCCCTTCAACCCCAGGCCCCCCCCCCTCTCTTCCCTCTCCATTTCCTATAATCCCCTTCCCCTCCCCATCCCCATGATATCCCCTCCCATCTCCCACAATCTCCCGACAGACCCCTTATCCCCCCTCCCATCTTCCCCCCACCCCCCCAAGACAGTTTCCTCTGATCCGTTGAAGAAAGAGAGAGACAGGAAGAGATAGAGACAAGGAGAGAGAGATAGAGAAATAATCCCCACCTCCACTTTGTGTTTCTATGTCCCCATCTCTATCTTTCTCTCTCCCTCCATTTCCCGTCTCGCTCCATTCTCCCTCCTCCCCCCCCTCCCCTTCCCTCTATGCCCTCCACCCCTGATTTTCCTCTGCTCTCTCTCTCTCTCTCTCTCTCTCTCTCTGCGCCCCCAGGCCTCCATTCCCCCCTCCCCTCCCTCAGTCCGCGGGATTACTGTCTTTTAGTGGCTCGCTCTTTCTCCTTCCCTGTTTCTCTGTCTTTCCATCTCTCTCTCTCTCTCTCTCTCTCTCTCTCTCTCTCTCTCTCTCCTTCCAAAAATTCCTATTATCCTTTTATTTCAGGATTTAAATTAATCACTACGGGAGATAACACAGTATCTACATTTCTTTATCTGCCGATCTATCTATCTATTTACTTACCTGCCTGTCTGTCTAGCTACCTATCAATCAATCTACCTACCTACCTACTTATATACCTACCTATCTATCTGTTTATCTAATCTGCCTACATCAAACTCCTTAATCCAACTCTGAATAAGGACGTTCTTGAAGAGACAGGTTTGTAAAGTATGCGAGACAACTCTTGTAAATTTCAACATGATGACGCCTTTTTTTTTTTTTTTTATGCTAGGAAGAAGGAACCAAAGGCCAGAACCCCATAAGACTGTTCCCCCCAAGAAAAAAATATAACAGAGAGCCATAGCCAAGATCCGTTCATTTGACCACATTCCTGCCATTATCAGATGTTTATACTCAGTTCAGGGGATACTTCATCAACTCAGAGGATACATATTGTCATTATTAACTCCTTTACTAACAAATAATCCCCCTATACTGCACTGAATTGCTTGTTGTGTTGCCAGAATTACAGTGTTAAAGAGGGGTCACCTTCTGAAACCGCTGGGGAAAAGCAGAGGGAATAAAACTCAGTAGAAGATGGAGTACAGTGAGGATAAAAGGGGAAAGAGAGAATAGGTGAGATTAGGATGAACGGAAATGGATGGGAGGACAAAGTGATGATGATGATGAGAGGAAAATGGTGAGGATATGTGGAGAACCAAGTAGAAGTCAGGGAGACGAAAGGGGAAAAAAAAAGAAGAAGACTGGAAAGGGAAGGGAGGATACAGTGATGCTCGGAGGAAAAGGGTGAAGAGAGGAAGAGAAAGGAAGAGAGGACAAGGAAGGATGGGATGAGATGTGATGGGAGGAAGAAAGTGGGATGAGATGTGATGGGAGGAAGAAAGTGGAGAGGACTGATAACGAATCGAAAGTGGGATGAGATGTGATGGGAGGAAGAAAGTGGAGAGGACTGATAACGAATCGAAGACGGAAGGGAGAATATGGAGAACAAAAAAATATGACAGACAACGCCAGTAAGAGACAAAATTCATTGGATATTTTAGAGGGGAAGGGATAGAGGAGGGGAGTGTATCCATCTGCTGTGTATAGAACTGCTGGGCCTCATAGAAAACACTATTTAGTCCATGCCCAGTCGAATATGTGAAGGAGAATGAAGGATTTGGCAGGGGTGAAAAAGTAGAAATAAGTGAAGCATTTTTCGTATGAGAGAAAGAGAAAACAGCAGTAACTAAAAAATAGGGGAATGACAAGACAAAAAGCTCTGGCAAATGTTGGCAGAAGTGTGACACGCATATGTGACTATAAAAGGCAGAACGGATAAAATGAGACACGAAGAGGGAAGGTATAGCTTCAAAAATTAAGCAAAGGGAGGAAGAAGAGAGAGGAGGAGGAGGTGGATGAGAAGTGTGTGTGTGGGGAAAGAGGAGGGGAGGGGGGAGGAGAGGTACTAGAAGTGGGAAGGAAAGTTTAGATGAAGAGGGGTTCTGAAGGGGATGGTAGTACACGCTGTTAGTCCCCTCTCTCTCTCTCTCTCTCTCTCTCTCTCTCTCTCTCTCTCTCTCTCTCTCCGCATAGTCAGCATTATCTTACGTAATACGCTCCCTTGACACAAGTTTCCTTTTAATCATTTTTCTGCTCATCCTGCTTTTCTTTTTGCTGACAAATATATTCTCTTCTTTTCTCCCATCCCTGATTTATTTATCAGTAATCTCATCCCTCCATTTTTCTCTCTTCGCCTTCGTTATTAGTATCTCTTTCCTCATCCTATCCCTCATCTTCATCTTTTTCGACATCCCATCTTCCGTCTTCCCGATTCACACTCTACACCGTTTTACTCTCATCTCTTTTCTTTTCCACCATTCTTTTCACACCCGTCTTCTCAGTTCCCTTCCCTTACAACCTACAAGCCCTACCTCACTCCCCTCCACCCCATATTTCCACCCTCTCCAACCAGGCATTTTGTTTTCCACTTAGTGCCCCAGGGTCCGACAAAAATGAATGAGAAAACGGGACAGGCAAGTTACCCCTCGCAACCACCTCCATCAAAGAAAACGAACTTTGCCCTCTTGTTTACCTTATTCTGGCCGAGTCTGTAATGCTGAGAGAAAATGTCGAAACTTTCCTTTCTCTTTTTGTTTTTATAAGTTTCCGGGGGGTTTTGAGAGAGAGAGAGAGAGAGAGAGAGAGAGAGAGAGAGAGAGAGAGAGAGAGAGGCGGATAAATAGGTAGATAGACACATATACTGTATATAGAAAGACAGAGTAGAATGTTGATAAATGGACAGAGTGATAGCTAAACAGACTGAGAGAGAGAGAGAGAGAGAGAGAGAGAGAGTCAAACTTAACCCAGTCCCTGAAAAGGAAAAAGGAGGAAGAAAAACTCCACAAATCTGCCTACCAGGAAGTAAAACTGGCCTAACCCAATAACCTTCTTCTCAACACACACGAGGAAGCACAGAAAAACACCACACAACTTCCAAACAACACACACACGCGTACACACAAAATATGCACACACACTTCTACGTACACTGACATTATCGAACGGTAGACACACACACACACATCCAACTCACTCTCGTATTCACACAGGAACAAATATTCACTTTCTTTCATCTCTCTCTCTCTCTCTCTCTCTCTCTCTCTCTCTCTCTCTCTCTCCCTGTATGTCTGTGCGTCCATGTATCTGTCTGACAATCTCTGTTTTTGTCTGTACATCAATCTCTTTGTTTGTGCGTGTGTGTGTGTCTGTCTGTCTGTCTGTCTCTCTCTCTCTCTCTCTCTCTCTCTCTATTTCATTTCCTTTGTTCCCTCCTTCACAGAATTACTCTTAGAAGATCCCCAGCGGCAGAGGAGAGAAAAAAAAGAAAAGAAAAACAATAAACAATAAAAAAGGAGAATTTCTCGACAAATGGTCGCGTTTTTCTTGTTTTTTTTTTTTTCATTTTTCTTTATTAGATAGATTTTTTGGTTTGCATTAATAATCGGTTTTCTTGTCCCTTAAACTTTTTCTCTTGTTCTGTTACTTTATCGATCTTTTATGCTACCGAATTCTGTCCTCTCTCTCTCTCCTTCTTCCCCCCCTTCTCTCTCTCTCTCTTTCTCTCTCCCTCTCTAAGCTCTCTCGATTCGCTTGTCAAGATAATCCGAGCGACGTCTCAGGCAATTCAGTGTTTTCTCTCTCTCTCCTCTCTCATCCTCCTCATTCCTCTCTCTCTCTCTCTCTCTCTCTCTCTCTCTCTCTCTTTTTCTCTCTCATTTTGCCATCTAGTTTTGTACATTCTCTAGTTCCATGTGTTCATTTTCCTTGATTTAATTTATTCCCTTTCTCATGATTTTCTTGTCCTTCTCTCATCCACTTCCCTTTCCACTCTTCCATCCTAATCCCACACCATTTACTCACCCATACCCATTTTTACGCACACCCATTTACTCATCCATCCCCATCTTTTACGCACCCATTTACTCATCCATCCCCATCTTTTACGCACCCATTTACTCATCCATCCCCATCTTTTACGCACCCATTTACTCATCCATACCCATTCTTTACGCACCCATTTACTCGTCCATCCCCATGTTTTACGCACCCATTTACTCATCCATACCCATTTTTACGCACCCATTTACTCATCCATACCCATCTTTTAAGCACCCATTTACTCATCCATACCCATCTTTTACGCACCCATTTACTCATCCATACCCATTTTTACGCACCCATGTACTTATCCATCCCCATCTTTTACGCACCCATTTACTCATCCATCCCCATCTTTTACGCATCCATTTACTCATCCATCCCCATTTTTTACGCACCCATTAACTCATCCATCCCCATTTTTATATTGGTACCTCTTGCTCGGATGGAGTTAAACAATTCTCCATCAATCCCCATCATAAAGTTATAACATTTTAAATTATTTTTTCTTTCTACCACTAGACGCCTTTACAAACTTCTAAATTCTTGAAGGACTCGTACTGAAGAGGCTTTTCCCATATCTCCTTCTCTAACCAATATATCTTTCTCTCCTTCCCCCCCCCCCGGCCCCTTCGCATACCTTACATTCCTACCCCCCTTTCATAACATCGCTTACCCCCTCTTCCTCCCCCCACACCATTTCCATTCCTCGGTATTCTTATTAAGATAATATCATACTCCCCCCTTCCTTCATTTTCATATAACACTCCCTCCCCCTCCCAACCACTTTCCCCCCCTCTTCTCTCCCCTATTCTCTCCCTTCCTCCTTTCTTCTCTCTTTTTTCACTCATACCCTCTCCCTTTCTTTCTCGTAATACTCCTTCCCCTCACCCTATTCTCTCACTTTTTTCCTCTCTTCTCTCTCCTTTCATCACTATCCTCTCCTTCTATTTCTCATATTCCTTTCTCCTTTCTGCCTCACCTTTCCCCGACTATTTTATTTTGTTTATTTATTTCTTTGTATATGTGTGTCCGACTCTGGGCGCAGACTTGACAACCCGTTTCCTGAGGCCTAGCAATCTAACTACACGCCACACACCTTCACATATCACAACTTAGTCACTAAAACCCACCGTCCATACTGAATACAAGCTACGGTTCTCTCTCATTTAGGACTCGTGTATTGGTATTGGCGGAGATGTTTTAATAATGTGTCAGTGGGTTGTGTGGAAAATCAGTAAAGTTTGTCTTTTGGGGAAATTCATATTATTGAAGTACTTCCTGCTCAGCCTGGGATTTAATTTATCCTGCATTCTTTCGGACAGTACGAGTACACCACTTCTCAAACCCCTTCCCTTCTTCCCATCCTTCTTCATTCACTTTATATCATCCCCTCCTCGATTTCCCCTTCCTCTCTCTCTCTTTTTCCCCACAGTACTCCCTCCCTCACCCAACCCCTCCCCCCTTCTCTCATAGCAATCTCGTCACTTCCCTTACCCCATCTAACTCCCCCCCCCCTCCTCTCACTACCTCCCTCCTCTCCCTCAGTTTTCTCATTAAGCTTATACTTGCAGCCTTTCTCATAACACTCCCTCCCCCTTCCTGCCTCCCTCTCCCCCACCCCCTTCCCCTCCCTTCTCCCCCACCTCCCAATTTCTCCTCCTCTCTCTCCTCCTCCTCTCTTTCCTCCCCTCCCCAGTGTTCTCATTAAGCTTAATCGTGTGCTAATTAAGCTGTTACGCCCCCCTGCCGCCCGCCACATCTCATCTCCTCTCCCACCACCAACACTATTTTCCTCTCTCTCTCTCTCTCTCTCTCTCTCTCTCTCTCTCTCTCTCTCAAGGACACCCGCTGCGGACATAACGAGGGCCGACAGGGTGGGGGCTATCAAGATTTGTTTTTCCTTCACCGTGGAAAAAAATGGATTGGGATTAAGATGATGATGACTTTCTACATACTAAGTCTGAACACAGCATGACAAGGCAGTCCGTTCCCTGAGGCCCGGCAGTCCTCCTATACACCGGCAAATGGGGTCACTCACTGGGTCATTCACCCCTGCACGTAGCAATTTGATAATAAAGGCCGCATTTCTTAACGATCTGGAATTTTTTTGACCTCTTTCTCAGCCATTTATTTCTTTTCACATCTTTTTATTCTCTACAATATACAGGAAAAAAAAATATCGCTATAACTCCCACGTAATCCAAACTGACACACCGACTGGAAGTTTGATAAAAGGCCCATATGCGATGTTAGAATTAAATAAACCAACCTTTACTATTTTCATTAACTGTACTTCTATTGTAGCACTGGCATCTCGCACAAATTAACACTTACCAACCCTATTGATACAGCCGGAATGCTCAGTATGGAACTCATAACACCCTCTATAACGATAATTCTTTTACTGTGTGAGCGTGGCACTAACGAGGGGTCTACACGTGGTGGCGCTGGGTACCCTGACTGGAGTGAGCAGCTGCAGCGTCCACCCTGGAACCAAACCTCCTCGTGTTTACTTGTTTCTCGCCATTGGAAAGGACACCTGACCGTCCCTGGCAAGGCGTTGGCTACCACAAGGAGGCGCCGGTACCCTGCACGAGGTAGGTATTGTACTATACCTATAGGACGGCCCTACAGAAGCGTTTTCTTACCGGCGGACGACGGGTCTATTGGGCCAGCCAGAACGGGGTTATGCAACAACAACAACAACAACGACTCCGTTAACGTTACTTGAGAAAACTATGTCGATATGAAAATTTATATAATCAACATGAGCGACAATTAAAGATGCAATAGGTGGAAAATTGGCCATGAAAATGGTACTAAGAAGCCCCTTGACCGCCTACAATACGGTGTTAATGCCAAACCTTCTGCAGATACATCACACTGGAACTACTGTGAATGTTATTAGCGGCGATGAAATAGTCTGACAGGGGTCAAACACCGACACAGACCTACAGCAGTAAAAAAGTGAGGCGACCGGGGTAAACCAAAATCAGCGAGGCGTGGTTATGGATTATTAATAACTGTTTTGTGTACATCATTAAACAAGGCAGCTGAGAAAGTTAATGTGAATGAAGCTGCTGTCTCCTCTCCTTAGTAACCACCTTGTTGACGAAAAAATAAAAGAAGGGAAAAACGAATAAGAAAAAAGAGAAGAAAAAAAGAGAAAAAAAGAAAAAGAAAAAACAAGACATCAGTGGATCTTCTTGGCGAACAATGAAGACTTAAAAATCAAAATCCCAACTTGTTCCCAGTCCTGGTTGGGATCGATTCGGTGATTTTACTATCAGCACTTCATCACCTCCCCTGCGAAAACAACGTGAGCCAGGGGTGAGGGACGGGAGGATGAGGCAGAGGAGAGGAGAGGGAAGGGAAGGGGGAGGGGAGAGGTGGGCAAAGGATGGGATGGGAGGGGAGGGGAGGGGAGGGGAGACAACATTTGTGACAGAACGTAAGCTATGGGGAATGAGAGAATCACGCACTACGGACGGACGTGAGCCAGGGCGTGGGGGAGGGGGGTGAGATGGGGTGATGGATGACTGTGAACTACGGACAGAATGTAACCGTCCTCCCTTCCATTCCACCTACCCCCTCACACTCTTTCCCCCATCCTCTTCCCCTCACCCCACACTCTTCCCCTTCCTCATATCTACCCCTTACTTCAGTGGTATGATTAACCCTTTGGCTACACTGGGTTCTCCAAAGCCGAATAAAGTAACCAAAAGCTACTTGGTATAAATTCAAAGGTTTTATAGTTACTTGGTATAAAATTCAAAGTTTTTTATTCGTGGTCAGAAGGTTAATCAAGATACTCCTTAACTTCTGAGCTGTGGCGGTTTTTTTCTAAGGTAACTAAAATCGTTTGAGGTTAGCTAAAACGAAATGCAGCCTCGTAAATCGTGGGCAAAGGGTTTAGTAGCATGCATGCAACAGGAAGGGCGAAATAGGTGTCGAAGAGTGGGTGCAGGAAAGGTGGAGGGACAGACTATGGTTCGTGGTCTGCGGGGTTTAAGTGGGTTCCTAGCATGTTCTCTTTACTAAATACTGACAACCATTCTCAGCCATACACAGCCACATTCCTAGCCACATTTCTAATAATTTTCGGCCATACACAGCCATACACAACCACATTCATAGTCACTTTCGGTCACACACAATCATCTTTATAACCACATCCAGTCATTCACGATCAGATTCCCAGCAACTCACGTCCACTCACAGCCACATTCAATGCCAAATTCAGCTCAGTGCCACGGACAATAACATCCACTTTATCCACCTTACACCTACTCAGTCACTCACAACCACGTTCAGGGCCATAGCCACGTTCAGCAGACACTGACAGCTACACACACAAAATCCTTCCCCACAGTAGCCAGAGAGAGTCAAGCACACATTCATT